>NC_031999.1:17658254-17731339 GCF_001879085.1 Nicotiana attenuata
TAGATGATATCTACTGTAGTTGGGTATCGGTATTAGTCTTGTTACAGAATTTTTAATATTGTTATTATATCTTATTATTTGTATATATTAAACTTATCTTTCATTTTTATTTTTATTGGTACGACAATGATATGAGTTAATAATCAGCTGACATTATTGTTTCTTTTCGTTTAACTCTTGCTTAATCTTTGGACTTTTCTGTATGTTGCCATTAATTTTGACAAAAAAACTTTAGGTAGGGTTAACCTTAAATTCATTAATTAAATGATGAAAAAAATGTGAAGTTTTAGTGTGAGTAGGGAGGTGTTCAATTCGATGAACTCAAGATTGAAAATGAAGTTTAAAATTGGTGAAAGAATTTTGTAATTGTATATTTTGGTCTAAGACGAATATTACAAGACAAACTAGAGGTTTTTTTTTGAATTTAACACCAAATAAGTCTGATAACTTGACCATGTTGCCATATGAGGGATCAAGCTACCAAAAAAAACAAAAATTAGCGATGAATAAATTTTGTAGCTAACAGAAAATTTCATCGTTAATCCTACTTAAGGACGAATTAACGATATATTATCAAGAAATTCTTTTAGCGATGAGGAATTTTGCGACAGATTAGCGACGAAGATCATAGCTAATTCTATTTTTTTAGTATATATAAGGTCATCTTATTCATCCAGGGCCCTGGATGTAGGGCTGTGCATAATTTGGTAAATACCGAATTACCGTACCGAAACCGAAAATTTTGGTATTTGGTATACGGAATTTTGGTATTTGGTATGTTATTTGGTTTAAGTTTTAAAAAAAAATTGGTATTAGGTATGGTTTTTGGTATTTTAAAATAAAATACCAAAATATATATATATATATATATATATATATATNAATATAAAAAATCTAAAATTTTACTTTCTTTTATTCTCAAAGTTCATCAATTAACTCTAAACAAGTAACAAGACATTTCTAATGATCAAATATTCTTGGGAGGCTCAGTACTTCAACTAGTCTCCATGTTCCTCGAATGGATCTCTTAGTTGTTGAGAAGGTTGCCCAAAAGCGGTATATAAGGCGTACCCAGTAAAACTTACAATTTTCTCTATTTGGGTCGATATTTTTGGACAAAATTTTTGTCAACAAAGATTTTCAGTTTATTATTTTTGAGTACCGAATAAACCGAAGTTAGCTAACCGAATAAACCGAAACCGAAAGGAGAAAAACCAAACCATACCAAATTTAATTAGGTACGGTATTGGTATAGGATTTTAAGAAACCGAATACCAAAACCGAACCGAAATATCTAAATACCATATCGTACCGACCGACGAACACCCCTACCTGGACGTGGTATCGACAGGCACATAGGGGAATAGTTCTCCGATTTTGCAGCTTAGTATTTTGCACCTCGGATTCATGATATTTACAATCAACTATATACCAAAGACATCATCAAAGTACGTTCGTCCAGTGTGCTGCTTTCACGATGTTGTCAATTGTTGTCAGTCTAAGTCTGATATTATACTTGCATGTATATTTTTCCTTGGAACATAATAATGAGTTAAACCAACGAGCTAGGTGCATAAGTTTTTTTTATTTTATTTTTAATTAAAAAAAATAATTTCTTCCTCGACAAAAGGTGATTCGTTAAGTGAACTTGCCTTGTTGTGATAGGGGTACCGCCTTTTCACGAAAGTGATATTATAGTGTTTCAATCCCTCAAATTTTTGGTTTAACAAATTATATAGATGATTTAACCATGTCTATTTTCTTCTCATAATCAACTTAATTTGCAGCTCCATCAGTCAACTATTTATCAGTCAACTACTTTACCTTCAAATGTTAACATACTTCACTTGTTTTTACTTCTAAATTCGTTGATTTAATTTCGAGGGATCCTATTTTGAGAAACATTGAAACTATGGATCATATGGCTGGGGTCAAATTAAGATAAAGTTTGAAGAAAAAACTTAATTCCCGTCCTCCCTTTTCCTATATAAATTTGTTGTATATTTCGGGATAAAAATATTAAAGTTTAAGTTATTTACATCGCCAATATAAAGAATTTTTTCGCCATCAAGTCACCTTCACCTATGATAGCAGGTAATCTATCTTATTTTCAAAATTATAAATCTCACATTTGAAGAAAGCTTACCTATAAGTATTATTTTGGTGACCTAATAGTGTGAAAAAATTGGTATATATAATTTAAACTCAATATAATAATACGTAAGTGTTATAAAATAATAAAAGAAGAAGAAGAATATTGCAGAGAAAAGTAGGGAGAGAGAATTCTTATTGATTTGGGATGAATTACAATAGAATAGAACCCTCTATTTATAGGGAGAGGTTGACTTAGCCACCAAGTAATAAACCCTAGAATCTCTCTAAATATAGACATTCACCATAAATAAAATTCTATTTATAACACTCCCCCTTGAATGTCTATTCAACAGATAATGTGCCTCGTTAAAACCTTAACTAAAATAAAACCCAATGGGAAAAAATTCTAGAGAGGGAAAAAGAGTACACATATCTAACAATACGCCTTTTGGTTGCCTCGTTAAAAACCTTGCAAGGAAAACCCAGTGGGACAAAACCTCGTAAGGGAAAAAGAGTACAACGCGTATTAACTCCCCCTTGATGAAAGCATCAATTCACATCCTTAAGCATTTGCATTCCAATCTTGTGCACCATCTTCAAAAGATCTTTGGTAGATATTTGATAAACAAATCAGCCATATTAACTTGAATGAATATATTGCACCTTGAAATCATCATTCTTGTTAAAGATGGATTGTCTTCATATGATCTTGTTGGAATCTTCAGTTCAATATCTTCACATAGAGGTGAAACTCTTGCTATCATATTATCATGCATATAGTTATAGCAAGATACATTTGTGCACAAATTGCACTGAGGAAGTGGTACTTCAAGATCAAGAATTGTATATGCTTCAAGCAACTTAAATCCTTCATGGATTGTCATATAAGTATAGTCAAATAAGCCATTTAAATAGACTTTAGATGCATATCAACTTTTCATGTCATGCTAGACATATAAGATAAATAAAAGTGATTGCACACACTATTGATTTTATACTTTCAAGCGTTTGAACTACATGTTCAAAACTACATGGCTTTCATATGAAACCAATTCTGTTTGAATTGTTTCTTCAAACTTAAGATCCTCATATATATTTAGCGCTATCATAGATGTCGTCGACAAACATTTTATATCAGTTTCAATATTTTTCATAAAGACATAGCATAGAGATCTCTTCATTCATATATTCAGGTACCTGAATCTCTCATGAGATTTTATGAAGTGTTATGTCATGTGATCTTCTAGATCACTTGCCTTCTTTTGTTATGATCATTTAGATCAATTGCTCATCTTCTTTTCAAGAAGTTTATTTGAAACCGATTTGTCTATATGCTTTAAGCGTACTATAGACTTTGTCCTTCTAGGACTTAATAGGAGCATTTGCAATGAGAATATAGTTACTTCCTTTGGGTCAGCAAATGCGTCTGACATGCTTTGCAATATATTGCAGATGAATTATCTTTTATGAACTTCAAGTTCATATTATTTTATTCGAGGATCTAGATGTAAAAATGATAATTCATTCCGCGTAACTTTTTCTCAAATGTTATCATCTCTCCCCATCATGTTAGAAAAACTAACTTGCTTCATCATCTTTGTGCGTTTGGTGTTAATCAAAATATACACCGCACATCAATAATAATAATAAGATGGAATTATTTGGTTCCTGACCCTGAACCACTCGTGAGGGGAGAATTAATATACTTTCGTATATAACCTATATCAAACTGATATAGATAACTTTGTTCTCATAAGCAATAGTTTAGCTATTAAGTGGAGTCACTCAATAAATCATTTTGCTAAACCAACTGTGATGTAAACCAACTTATCAAGATGAACTATCTTGAATAAAAAATCTGGAAATTATGCTCTAAATCAAATTATTGAGCAAGTTACCTCGCAAACACCATGTTGCAGGTTAATAATAATCGCACATGTAACCATCTCATAGATGCATCTTATGTGGTATACATGGCAGATGAATGGGCCCATATTCACCTTTGATATTTCCAGCATTCATGGGATTCAATCCCAATTTTAATTGGTCTATTAATTAATGAGAACAAGCAATGTAAGAGAATTCGTAAAGAACTTTCTAGTTCTTTAATATTTACCCATGTGAATTCTCTTTTATTTTTGCACATCATACTTAAATTGATATGGGTAAACCAATTATGCCAACTGGATAAATTATCAATATTGATAAACTTCAGGTTTACACCATGATGTGTGCAATTATGAATAAACTCCAAGTTTATTATGATATGGGTTTTTATATCAATAAATATCCACTTCATTATGGTATTCTTTTGTTTATGTAGTACAAATTGGAGAATAAAGCGGGTAGCTTTTCACATACATATTACCCCGCTACAAGTTGTAGTAATAGAAGATATTAAATCTTTCCTTTATTTATAGTCTCAATATAATCAACCGCTTTCGCGTATACTTTGGAAACTGAATAAGTTTCTTTGAGACTTACTACAACACAATACCTTATTGGTAATCAATTGTGTTTCTCCAAAATAGTAATAATTGGCTCTTCCAGAGCTCTCAATTAATTTGGTACTACCACATATTCATCAACATCCATATGGTGAATATCTCTTTTAAAGAGAAAGTTATACCATTATGGTTATGGTCAAAATTATATGCAAGATCTGTTTCTTGCATTACCGTTGTCTTTTAACAATCACAATGCCAAAATATTTTGGCGTACAATAGGTACGTGACCAATGACCATTCATGCCATAATAATGACGTTATTTTCTTATATCATCTCAAACCTCCTTTTAGAGGTGAGTGCGGTATATTCACTACCACTAGCACGTTCACATTCTTTGAAGAATGAATATGTATTCATAAATCAGATGTTGTCACATTCACATCATGAATTGACCATAATCATCTATATGTGCTTTATAAAATCTCATGTCAAATCGATGACAAATATTTTCACAAAGTGGGGGATTATTTTGAGAATCCTTATTATTCTCATTATCACAATGATGACGATTATAATTTCGTCTATTGCCGCGTCCATATCCATTGATACATTCATAGTAATAATTTTGTCTTCTTTCAGACTTATCACATACTGCTATCACATTCTCTTAAGGGAATGAGAATGGAGCAAATTCAATGGGACGGGTTTTCAATTCTTCGCCCACAATCATACATGAATTTGATTATGGCAAGGCATAGAAATTTTACCACTTCAGGTGATTATAATTTCTTACAAACTCCATTAGAGTTATAATCAAACTTTGTTGTCTTTGCTTGTATTTAAAATCAAAGTATAGAATAAAAGAGAAAAATACGGTAAAATACTTACCTTAAATCCAGAATTTAATCATGAAGGAAGTTCATGGAATAATTGACAATCATTATGCTGAATCCCAAAGCTTCTACTCAATTGGTTAGAGGCTCGTGCTGATAACGTGTTATATAACAATAAAAGAAGAAGAAGAATATTGCAGAGAAAAGTAGGGAGAGAGAATTCTTATTGATTTGGGATGAATTACAATAGAATAGAACCCTCTATTTATAGGGAGAGGTTGACTTAGCCACCAAGTAATAAACCCTAGAATCTCTCTAAATATAGACATTCACCATAAATAAAATTCAATTTATAACAGTAAGGTTAAATTTAGTTGGTTTATCAGTTATATCATATTTTTGTTTTACTGTAACGATCCAGCCGGTCGTTTGAGCATTTGCACTTCGCTCGGTAGTTTACGGGCATGAGTAGCTCCGTAAAATGTATTATGACTTATGTGAGTCGTCGGTTTTGGTTTTCAGGTTATTCGGAATTGATTTGGAAGAATGATTCTCAATTAGGAAGCTTTAAATTGGAAGAGTTGACATGTTTGACTTGTTAGTATTTGACCTCGGATTGGATTTTTTATGGTTTCGTTAGCTCCGTTGGGCGATTTTGGACTTAGGAGCGCGTCCGAATTGTGATTTGGAGGTTCGTTGTAGAATTAGGCTTGAAATGGCGAAAGTTGAAATTTTGGAAAGTTTGATCGGGAGTGGACTTTTTGATATCGGGTTCGGATTCCTATTCCGGAAGTTGGAACAGGTCCGTAATGTCAAATGTGACTTGTGTGCCAAATTTGAGGTCAATCGGACGTGATTTGATATGTTTTGGCATCGGCTGCGGAAGTTTGAAGATTCAAAGTTCATTGATTTCGAATTGAGGTGTGATTCGTTGTTTCGATGTTGTCCGTGTTATGTTATGTGACTTGTCGGTATATTTGGACGGGGTTCCGAGTGGCTCGGGTGAGTTTCAGACGAGGTTCGAATCATTTTCATTTCATGTTGCATTGCTGAAGATTTCTGGTTCTGGTGTGACCACACCTGCGGAGTGTTGGGCGCAGGTGCGGAGCCGCAAAAGCGACAGTCTCATCGCAAAAGCGTGAAAGGGAGCTAGGCATGAGGATTGCACACGCGGGTGCTTGGACGCACCTGCACAACTGCAAATGCGGTTCAAGTGCACAGAAGCGCGATCGCAGAAGATGCTTAAAGGCCGCGGGTGCGAGGTATTCCTGGGTCAAGCTGTTCCGCAGAAGCGAAGTTTACCGCAAAAGCGGCGGTCGCAGACGCGACGATTTATCCGCAAATGCGGAATCGCTAGGTAGAATGTTATGAGTTCGTGGGTTGGTCATTTTTATCATATATTGAGCTATGGGCTTCGGAATAGAGCGATTTTTGGAGCAATTTTCATCAAAAAGATTGGGGTAAGTATTCTACACTCGGTTTTGGTTATATTTCATGAATCTATCTTTGATTTTAGCTTTTGGCTGATGAATTTTAAAGAGGAAATTGAGAGTTTTGGCCTAAAGTTTCATAATGTAATTTTTTGAGTTTTGAACATCGATTCGGAGTCGGATTTGAGTGAAACTAGTATGGTTGGACTCGTAACTGAATGGGTTGTCGGATTTTGTGAGGTTTGTTGGGTTCCGAGGCGCATCCCAGGTGTGACTTTTGGCCGGTTTTGGGTTTTGACTGAGGATTCGATCTTTATCATTTGGAATTGTTTCCTTGGGATTTATTTGATGAATTTGAGTTGCTTTTGGCTAGTTTTGAGCCGTTCAGAGGTCGGTACGTGCGAGATGGCATTCTTGGAGCATCGCTTGGCTTGCTCGGTATTGGAATTTGCTTGTTCGAGGTAAGTAACTCTTCTAAACTTAGTGCTGAGGGTATGAAACCCGAAATACGTATTATGTGATTGGTATTGAGGTGAGACACATGCTAGGTGACGAGCGTGTGGGCGTGCACCATGTGAATTGTGACTCTGTTGTTTCCATGGCACAGTATAGTGGCCATATTTTATTGATATCCGTGATTTCACCATGTGATAAAGTAATTGAGCTGTCAATTATGCTAGATATAATGTTTAGGATTTATGCCGATATTTTTAGGACCCATAGCGGTCATTTCTTGCTGTCATTTCACTGATTTCATTGATATTTCGTACTCAATCATATTCATGCATTCATATCATATCTCAGTCTCAGTTGTTATTTATTGATACATCATATCATTGTTGTCGGTCTAGTTTCATGACATTGTGAGCCCGTGAGTGAGACTGGAGAGATTGATGACTAAGAGAGGCCGAGAGCCTGGTTATGAGTGACAGTTATGGGGTCGGGCTACACGCCGCAGCGGTTATACTAATTTTATGATAGCGCTTGGGCTGTAGGAGCCTCTCCGGCGTCTGTACACACCTCCAGTGAGCGCGGTTGATTATATTGAGGGATGGATCTTCCTTGGACATGGATCTTGTCCGAAGCATTATATACCTTGAGATGGATCTTCTCCACGGGCTGAATTGGCCCTACTCAGTACTGAGCGACTGTTGGTCAGTTGATGTATATATTCTGGGATGGAACTACCTTGGGTCGGATGTGCCATATACAGTACTGAGTGATTGAGCATGATGAGCAGAAAGTGTGAGACAGTGAGATTGAGTACTCTGAGAGTGAGAGTACATGATTCATCTCTGAGATACATGGCATTGACATGGACACATGACATACAGGTATAGAGATGCATTTTCCTCATGCTGTACGGTATCACGTCATTCATGACTTCTCACACATATTGATATTTATGAGTATAGAGAGAGATTTTACACTTGCTATCTGGAAAGAAAAATGAAACATCATATTTATTGTTGAAAGGATTTTGGAAAAAATCACAGCTTTGAAACTTACTTGTATTTTCGATGATTTCGGTAAAGGATTTGGGTTTTTCCAGTGGAAAACTATGAGAAAGTTGAGCATTTTATCTTTGAGTTGCTTCTTTCATTACTTGCTTTACGACGTTATGAACTGTTGTTGGTTATTGGTGATGGGCCCGACCTATATTCCAGCGCGTCACTACTTTCATCCTAAGGTTAGGTTGGTTATTTATTGAGTACATGGGGTCGGTTGTACTCATACTACACTTCTGCACCTTGCGTGCATATGTTGGTTGTTGTTGTTGTTGTGTTCGATGGGAGCTGGATTTGAAGATGTACCTGCGATCCTGTTGTAGCTTCCTCTTGTTCATGGTAGCCTTAGATTCATAAAACTCTTTTTATGTACTTTTCAGACAGATAATGTATTCACTTCATACCAGCTTTGTAAACTCTAATCTTAGATACTCATGATTTGTACTACCAGTCCTTGGGGAATGTATAAGATTCAGCTAATTTCTTTTGTTTAATTGTCTTATTAATGATTATTGGAATTGGATAGTTATTAGTTGACTTACCTAGCGGGTTGGGCTAGGTGCCATCACGACTAGTGGATTTTGGGTGATAGATTGGTATCAGAGCTCTAGGTTCATAGGTTCTACAAGTCATGAGCAAGTGTCTAGTAGAGTCTTGCGGACCAGTATGATGACGTCCATACCTATCTTCGAGAGGCTACAAGACATTTAGGATATACTTCCCATCTTTATTTCCTTGTCGTGCGACATTGACTCAGATTGAAGCGTAACTCTTTGAATTCCTTTCATGCATCCGTATGCGCATGTGAGTGCTCGGTATCAGTTGTGCATCGACGGCTTGTGATTCCATGAATGAGGTGCGAGATGTGATTTTTGTGTATTGATGATGGGACAGTCTGTAGGACTTGAGGTCGGGTTTTGCCTGTAGCTTGAGCACGGAGATTTTGATTGTATGAACACGTGCTTTTGGACTTATATGTCTGGTAGTGTCCCTATTACTGAATGTGTGATTGGATGACTATGTGATGAGTATGATATGACTTCGAGATATGTTCAGATTGTTCGAATGTGACGAGAAGAGTTTGCTTGAGATGGACTATTGGGTGCTTGATTTCTGTCTTGATTTGACGTATAGGCTCGAGTTATGGGTGGGTTGAAGGATCTTTCATGTTGTTTAGTTGTGGAGTGAAGTGGATTTTCATGTCGTGATATGAGTTCAGACTCAGGAAGATTAAGTGATTGCGTAATAGTTATGACTGTGGAAGGGTATAGAGAGATGTTAGTTTGAGGCAAAGCAGGTGGGTTATCTCCTGCGGGGTGTCCTGAGGGTGTGTGATCCCTATGTTGTTTTGTAGCGAGTTCTCTTTAACCAGTAAATTATATGTATTGCAATTTGAGTTTGGACCGCTTATGAGAGTTGGCTTGACTGTTACAAGGGTGAATGCGAGTTTTGCAGATGATTTGAGATATTAGATGGTTTGTGTTACATAAGCTTATGAAGGATTTAGTTGAATTTCACTACGGTATTATGGCAGTAATAGAGTATGGGCATTGTGAGTTATTATGTATTTTGATCTATGGCTTTGAGCCAAGTGGGGAAGTCTGCTATTGATAAGTTGATTGCACGGTTATGTGTTGTAATGGTTTCGGTTTGAAGTATACTTGTGAATAAGTTATGATCTGTCCAGGATGACTCGAGTAAAGAATTTTCTGGATATGGGTTGTATTATGCTTTATGGGTATATGGGAAACATTAAATGATTGAGTTGTTACTCGTAAAGGATGTAGTGTGCATGGAGTAGGGATTCACTCGGTTGCTTAGAAGTGTGGATTACTTCTTAGGGTGTTGGTGTGCAAATGGGGCACATGCCGTTCGGTCCGTTTGATCGGTTTAATTGAGATTTGAACAGAATGGATGATTTTCGAGAAGGTTCTAATAGATTTAGGATTTATATGTAGCAATTGAGAATTTCTGCGGATTTGTAAATGGATAGAATATGAGATTTAAGTTGATGGTGTCGAGACTTGTGGCATTTCTATATCATTATGGATTCTACATTTCAGCATCAGGAGGGTGAAAGGTTTTGGATTCACAAAAGGTCTCCTCAGAGTGGATGCCTTAGTCGTGGTACTTTTGGGGTGCTTAAAAAGGGATACAACGGTTTATGGACCTTAGGGCGGCGTGGTTTCATGCTAGGGTTTTGTGTGGTGAGTTTTGGTTAAGGATCGTGGTATTATGGTGAGGAGGAATATCAATTTGGAGGTAATTCAGAAGGAACTTGGAGAAGTAGGACATCTTGATAGTACGTTGGATCAACACAGTAATGGATATGATCGATTCTTTGGGTACTTATGACGTGGTGAGTCTTTACAGGTGTTTCACGATAATTTTCTTGAGTTTTGGTGACCCGCGTGACTTGGTTGAGTTAGAGAGATTCCGTTCTGAAAGTTTGGTTATGTGCAAATGGATTCCAAAGAGTTCTTAGTGGTTTCTACCACGGTTTGAGGTGTATATTTCCTACTAGCGTAGGGAACATGTTGCGTATTGTGATTTTCTCCTGAATGAGATCAGATGAAAGGTTCCTAGCTAATTGAGTATATAGTTTGCTTGTGCCTCAGGGTGGATTAGGATATTTTTGTACTTTTCATATGATGGAATGATAGATGAGGTGTGTTGGGTAGGATTGAGATTTGCATGTGTAAGGTCACAATTCAGTTTTGAAGGAAAGTCATGAATTCTTAAACAGCATAGATGGTTTCAGATGACTGGGTGAATGATATTACTATTTGGTATTGCTTGATGAGAGTGTACATATTCAGAAGGGGCACTGTGTTTTGAATTATGGATACTCCATTGGCATTGCGGCATTCTCCTGGTTGATCGACTGCTGATGTTCAAATTTTGCTATGTGGCACGGAAGAATTTTAGAAGTATTCCTTGTGGGATGATCGTGCATGAGAGATGTGTTAGAAATTCGGGCTGTAGAGTTGGGATCAGATATGGTGATTCGTGTGTTCTATGGATTTGGAGACTGGGAGTTCTCAGGAACAAATTGTTTCATGGCTGTGGACTATGAAGTTATGGCCAAAGTTAGCCGGATAATAGTATGTGTTATGATTTGGTCATTGAGGACCTTCGGTAGGTTATTTATCTAATTGTGGGTGACCAGAGTTGATTTGGGGGTCCATTGGTAGGCCCAATTAGGATGTGTATTCTACACCGAGTCGGATTGGTTGGCTCCATACTGCCATTGTTGAGGGGCGTGCCATTCAGTTAGAGTTGAGTTTGTTAGTGTTCGGATATTTTCCATGAGTTACTCTTCTATGCTATGAGGGATTGTGATTCATTGGTTATATACACACTGCGCGGTTCTATTGGGGCCTTATAGCGGAATTTGATCGAGATGAGTATTTGGGTATTGCATGTGTCACGACCCAATTCCCATCCCCGGTCGTGATGGCGCCTCTCGTGAAGACAAGGCCAGCCAGAACAACGCTAATACCTCCTTTAGCAATTATCAAGCTTTTAGCAAATCCAGAACATGTGTAAACAGTTATAAAAAATGCGGAAATAGCAATACCAACATACGGTACCAACCCGACACAGCCCAAACCGGGGTGTCACAAGTCATGAGCTACTACAGAATTTAAAAATGAGTCTACAAAATGTAAAGTCTGATACAATAGTCTGAAGGAAACTCAAGATATGAAATAAGAGAGATAAGGGCTGCGGACGTCAACAGCTACCTCGTCACTCCAACTAGTCTCCTGATCTGGGAAGAATTAGTGCTCAGGGGTAGACTCCACAATGCCTGTATCTGCACACATGGTGCAGGGAGTAATGTGAGTACTCCGACCCAGTGAGTAATAACAATAAATAATAACCGAAGATAAGAAATCACATAACTGCACAAAACAATTCTATATCAGGCAGTAAAAGCAGCAAAACAGTAGAACAGTACAAGATAAAATGAAATCCCCCTTTTTAAATAAATCCAGTAAATCAGGTAAAACAACAAGTAAGTTGTAAGTAGAAATCTGCCCCTCGGGCCCAGTATCAATCGCTCAGAACAGTTTCAGCCCCTCGGGCTCAGTATCACATCACTCAGAACAGTATCAGCCCCTCGGGCTCGGTATCACATAACTTAGAATAGTATCAGCCCATCGGGCTCAGTATCACATCACATGGGTACCCGCGCTCACTGGGGGTGTATAGACTCCGGGAGGGGCCCCTTACGGCCCAAACGCAATATCAAGCCACCTCGTGGCATATAAATCAAGGCCTGAAAGCCTTCTCACATCACACTCGAGACCTGAAAGCCTCCTCACATATCACTCGAGGCCTGAAAGCCTCCTCACAATACACTCGAGGCCTGAAAGCCTCCTCACATCACGCTCCAGGCCTGAAAGCCTCACTTAGTCCAGAAAATATCATAAGCCCCTCGGGCATAAATAAATAATAGTTCTCAGCCCAGACAACAGTGAAATATCAGTAAAGTCTCAAATTCAATTAAAACGGCTAAGTTTGCAAAACAGTATATTCATTAGGACTGAGTTCAAATAACGTGTCAAAATAGTGAGGAAATAGTGACAACAATCCTCGAAGGATTCAAATAATCGGCATTAAGCCCAAAACATGGCAATAAGCCCAAATCACGATGATAATCAAATCAACTTAGTCAAATACGCGGTAAAATATCAAACGGGACGGACCAAGTCACAATCCCCAGTAGTAAACAACCGCTCGCCATTAAGCGCGTGTTTCACCTCAATATAGCACTACGTTGTGCAAATCCGGGGTTTCAAACCCTCAGGATATCATTTACTATCATTACTCACCTCGAGCCGGCCAAAATCCTAGCTCGCTATGCCCTTGCCTCGCAAATTAACCTCCTGGCGCGTCGAATCTTGCCAAAACCACAACGAATACATTACAATAGGCTAAGGGAATATAACCCAATCGAAAAGACTCAAAAAATATCGAAATTCACGAAGTTGGCAAAACCCGAGCCCCGGGCCCACTTCTCGAAAAATCAAAAAATTGACATCACCGGATTCCTTATCTCGCCACGAGTCTATACATATCAAAATTACCAAAATCGGAGTCCATTTGACCCCTCAAATTCTACTTTGAAATACCAAATTCCCAAGCCCTAGCTTTACCCTCTTTTGATGAATTTCCGCAAATTTCAATGTAAATTCTACCATTAATTCATGTATTTAGGTCAAGAAACTCACGTCCAATCACACCTAGTCGAAATCCCCTTCAAATTCCGTCCAAGAGCTCTCAAGGTTGCTTAAAAATGGTTGAAATGGACTTAAGCTCGCGGAACAAAAATGAGTTTTAAAACCCTTCTGATAACAGTGATTTTCGCATCTGCGGTTCCTTTACCGCATCTGCGACTACCGCTTCTGCGGTTTTTTATCCGCTTCTGCGGAACTCCCAAACTCACCCAGGACCGCTCCTGCGGTCAGGTATCCGTATTTGCGGACACCGCATCTGCGCTCCATACCCTACCGCATCTGCGTCACCGCAGATGCAGCTCGAAGCCCGTACCTGCGGAAATAGCAAACCTCCTCAAGACTCGCACCTGCGTCCAATCCCTCGCATCTGCGGAACCGCATATGCGGCCCTTCTTCCGCAGATGCGGAAACACCAGATACCAGCAGAACCAGCAATTTCACCAAGTCTAAAATCATCCCGATGACCATCTGAAATCACCCCGAGGCCCCCGGGACCTCAACCAAAAGTGCCAACCCATCCTAAAACATCATTCAAACTTGCTCCAATCATCAAAATACCACAATTAACACCAAAACCATCAAATTACATCGGATTCAAGCCTAAGTTCTTCTAAAACTTCCGAATTACGCATTTGATCAAAAACCCGACCAAAACACCTCCGAATGATCTGAAATTTTGTGCACACATCCAAAATCACCTAACGAAGCTACAGCAACTCTCGGAATCCCATCCCGACCCTTGGATCAAAATCTCACCTTTCAACCGGAATTCGCCAAAATACTAACTTCCCTAATTCTACACCGGACCTCCAATATCAATTCCGATCACACTCCTAAGTCACAATTCATCCCCCGAAGCTAACCAAATCACCGGAAATCACATTTGAGCCCTCTAACTCATAGGTCAACATCCGGTTGACTTTTCCAAACAAGCCTTTCTTAAAGAGACTAAGTGTCTCATTTCCTACCAAAACCAATCCAAATCAACTCGATCCTATCAAATACCGATAATGACCCAACTAAAACAAACGCTCGTCCTCGAGCGGGTCAAGAAACATACCTGAAGTCTCAAACAACTGAGGATATCTGCTCCGCATCTCCCGCCCAGTCTCCCAAATAGCCTCCTCCACGGGCCGACCTCTCCACTGCACTTTTGCCGAAGCTATATCTTTCAATCTCAACTTTCGAGCCTGATGACCCAAAATAGCCACTGGCTCCACATCATAGGTCAAATCATCGTCCAACTGAATAGTGCTGAAATCCAATACATGAGACGGGTCCCCAACATACTTCCGGAGCATAGAAACATGAAATACCGGATGCACAGCCGACAAGCTGGGTGGCAAGGCGAGCTCATAAGCTACCTCCCCAATCCTCCTAAGTACCTCAAAAGGTCCAATGAACCGCGGACTCAGCTTCCCTTTCTTCCCAAACCGCATAACACCCTTCGTGGGCGAAACCTTCAGCAAGACCTTCTCACCCACCATATATGACACATCCCGAACCTTCCGGTCCGCATAACTCTTCTGACGCGACTGTGCTGTACGAAGCCTCTCCTGAATCAGCTTCACCTTCTCTAAGGCATCCTGGACCATCTCTGTCCCCAATAGCCTAGCCTCACCGGGCTCGAACCAACCAACAGGAGATCTACACCGCCTCCCATACAATGCCTCATACGGAGCCATCTGAATGCTCGATTGATAACTGTTGTTGTAGGCAAACTCTGCAAGCGGCAAAAACCCATCCCAAGAACCTCCAAAATCAATAACACAGGCACGCAACATGTCCTCCAATATCTGAATAGTGCGCTCGGACTGCCCGTCCGTCTGAGGGTGAAACACTGTGCTCAACTCTATCTGTGTACCCAACTCCCGCTGAAAAGTCCTCCAGAACTGAGAAGTGAACTGAGTATCCCTATCTGAGATAATGGACACCGGAACCCCATGCAATCGGACAATCTCCCGGATAAAGATCCCTGCCAGCCGCTCCGATGAATAGGTAGTACATACTAGAATGAAGTGCGCGGACTTGGTCAGCCGATCCACAATCACCCAAATCGAATCAAACTTCTTCAAAGCCCGAGGGAGACCACTCACAAAATCCATAGTAATCCTCTCTCACTTCCACTCTGGAATAATCATCCGCTGAAGTACACCACCCGGCCTATGATGCTCATATTTTACCTGCTGACAGTTGAGACACCGAGCCACAAACCCTACAATGTCCTTCTTCATCCTCCTCCACCAATAATGCTGCCTCAAGTCCTGATACATCTTCGCGGCACCTGGATGAATGGAATACCACGAGCTGTGGGCCTCCTCCAATATCAACTCCCGAAGCCCATCCACATTGGGCACACAATGTCGACCCTGCATCCTCAACACGCCTAGTCACATCCCTGGCATCATCACGCTGAACTCTGTCCTTAAGTACAAGCAAATGCGGATCACCATACTGGCGCTCTCTGATGCAATCGTACAAGGAAGACCGAGAAACCACACGAGCCAACACCCGACTAGGCTCCGAAATATCTAATCTCACCATCCGATTGGCCAAAGCCTGGCCCTCAACTGCAAAGGGCCTCTCCCCAACTGGAATGTATGCGAAGCTCCCCATACTAACTGCCTTTGGCTCAAAGCATCGGCCACTACATTGGCCTTCCCCGGGTGATACAGAATAGTAATATCATAATCCTTGAGTAACTCTAGCCACCTCCGTTGCCTCAAATTAAGATCCTTTTGCTTGAATAGATGCTGAAGACTGCGATGATCGGTGAATACCTCACAAGATACGCCATACAAGTAGCGCCTCCAAATCTTCAAAGCATGAACTATAGCAGCCAACTCTAAATCATGTACAGGGTAGTTCTTCTCGTGGGGCTTCAACTGGCGAGAAGCATATGCAATGACTCTACCCTCCTGCATCAATACACATCCGATACCAACTCTCGAAGCATCACAATATACAGTGTAAGAGCCTGAAGCTGATGGCGAAACCAACACTGGAGCCGTGGTCAAAGCTGTCTTGAGCCTCTGAAAGCTCTCCTTGCACTCGTCTGACCATACAAATGGAGCCCCCTTTTGAGTCAACTTGGTCAAGGGCGATGCAATAGAGGAAAATCCCTGAACAAACCGGCGATAATACCCTGCCAAACCAAGGAAACTACGGATCTCTGTGGCTGAGGTCGGTCTGGACCAACTCTGAACCGCCTCTATCTTCTTCGGGTCGACCTGAATACCCTCGCTGGACACCACGTGCCCCAAGAAAGCCACTGAACTGAGCCAAAACTCACACTTGGAGAACTTTGCATAAAGCTTCTCCTCCCTCAATCTCTGCAATACAACTCGCAAATGCTGCGCGTGCTCCTCCTGACTACGCGAGTACACCAGGATATCATCAATAAAAACAATAACGAACGAATCCAGATAAGGCCGAAATACACTGTTCATCAAATGCATGAACGCTGCTGGGGCATTAGTCAGCCCAAAGGACATAACAAGAAACTCATAGTGCCCATATCTAGTCCTGAAAGCAGTCTTCATAATATCCGAATCCCTGATCTTCAACTGGTGATAGCCCGAACGGAGATCAATCTTGGAGAACACCCTCACTCCCTGAAGCTGGTCAAATAAATCATCAATGCGAGGTAGGGGATACTTGTTCTTCACTGTTACTTTGTTCAATTGCCTGTAGTCAATGCACATCCTCATGGTGCCATCTTTCTTCTTCACAAATAGAACCGGTGCACCCCACGGTGACACACTCGGCCGAATGAACCCCTTATCTAGGAGTTCCTGAAGCTGATCCTTTAATTCTTTCAACTCTGCTGGTGCCATACGATATGGNCAAACCTCACAAGACGACGCTGTTCATCCTCGGGCATAGCTGGAACCCTGAACTCCTGCGTGGGTGCAACTGGCTGAGCTGGAGGTGCCTCTAGGGTTTGTAATCCCTGCACTACCTGCTCAGGTGTGCGAGCAGCGGGGGTCTGATTGCCTCCCCCAGCCTGCGAGGTAGCTGCTGCTGTGGTGGCTGAAACGACCTGAGCCGGGCCAGTGCAAACTGTCAAAATCTGAGCTAATATCTCCTGAAGGCCAGGAATCACTATGGGCACAGCTGGTGCCTGGACTAGTACTGCTGGAGCCTGATGCGGAACTGGGGCAGCTGGTGGATCAATAGGTGCTGCCCTCGCTGCTCTGCCTCGGCCACGACCACGACCGTGTCCACGGCCTCTGGTGGCCTCAGTAGGTGGCACTGGTAGTCGTCCGCCACATCCGGTGGCTCGTGTCCTCACCATCTGTGAGAGAATAGAATGAAGAGAAGTTTAGTATTCGGTTCGACAAGTTCGCACGACAAGAATTTCAAGAATGTGAAGTTTTCCTAAAGGTTCTGCAGCCTCTCGAGGATAAGTACAGACGTCTCCGCACCGATCCGCGAGACTCTACTAAACCAGCTCATGACTCGTGAGACCTAGTAACCTAGGCTCCTATACCAACTTGTCACGACCCAATTCCCATCCTCGATCGTGATGACGCCTCTCGTGAAGACAAGGCCATCCAGAACAACGCTAATACCTCTTTTAGCAATTATCAAGCTTTTAGCAAATCCAGAACATGTGTAAACAGTTATAAAAAATGCGGAAATAGCAATACCAACATACGATACCAACCCGACACAGCCCAAACCGGGGTGTCACAAGTCATGAGCTACTACAGAGTTTAAAAATGAGTCTACAAAATGTAAAGTCCGATACAATAGTCTGAAGGAAACTCAAGATAAGAAATAGGAGAGATAAGGGCTGCGGACGTCAACAACTACCTCGTCACTCCGACAGTCTCCTGATCTGGGAAGAATCAGTGCTCAGGGGTAGACTCCACAATGCTTGTATCTGCACACATGGTGCAGGGAGTAATGTGAGTACTCCGACCCAGTGAGTAATAACAATAAATAATAACCGAAGATAAGAAATCACATAACTGCACAAAACAATTCTATATCAGGCAGTAAAAGCAGTAAAACAGTAGAACAGTACAAGATAAAATGAAATCCCCCTTTTTAAATAAATCCAGTAAATCAGGTAAAACAACAAGTAAGTTGTAAGTAAAAATCTGCCCCTCGGGCCCAGTATCAATCGCTCAGAACAGTATCAGCCCCTCGGGCTCAGTATCACATCACTCAGAACAGTATCAGCCCCTCGGGCTCAGTATCACATCACATGGGTACCCGCGCTCACTGGGGGTGTACAGACTCTGGGAGGGGCCCCTTACGGCCCAAGCGCAATATCAAGCCACCTCGTGGCATATAAATCAAGGCCTGAAAGCCTTCTCACATCACACTCGAGGCCTAAAAGCCTCCTCACATATCACTCGAGGCCTGAAAGCCTCCTCATAATACACTCGAGGCCTGAAAGCCTCCTCACATCACGCTCCAGGCCTGAAAGCCTCACTCAGTCCAGAAAATATCATAAGCCCCTCAGGCATAAATAAATAATAGTTCTCAGCCCAGACAACAGTGAAATATCAGTAAAGTCTCAAATTCAATTAAAATGGCTGAGTTTGCAAAACAGTATGTTCATTAGGACTGAGTTCAAATAACGTGTCAAAATAGTGAGGAAATAGTGATAACAATCCCCGAAGGATTCAAATAATCGGCATTAAGCCCAAAGCATGGCAATAAGCCCAAATCACGATGATAATCAAATCAACTTAGTCAAATACGCGGTAAAATATCGAACGGGACGGACCAAGTCACAATCCCCAGTAGTGAACAACCCCGCGCTCGCCATTAAGCGCGTGTTTCACCTCAATATAGCACTACGTTGTGCAAATCCGGGGTTTCAAACCCTCAGGATATCATTTACTATCATTACTCACCTCGAGCCGGCCAAAATCCTAGCTCGCTATGCCCTTGCCTCGCAAATCAACCTCCTCGCGCGTCGAATCTGGCCAAAACCACAATGAATACATTACAATAGGCTAAGGGAATATAACCCAATCGAAAAGACTCGAAAAACATCGAAATTCACGAAGTTGGCAAAACCCGAGCCCGGAGCCCACTTCTCGAAAAATCAAAAAATTGACATCACCGGATTCCTTATCTCGCCACGAGTCTATACATATCAAAATTACCAAAATCGGAGTCCATTTGACCCCTCAAGTTCCACTTTGAAATACCAAATTCCCAAGCCCTAGCTTTACCCTCTTTTGATGAATTTCCGCAAATTTCAATGTAAATTCTACCATTAATTCATTTATTTAGGTCAAGAAACTCACCTCCAATCACGCCTAGTCGAAATCCCCTTCAAATTCCGTCCAAGAGCTCTCAAGGTTGCTCAAAAATGGTGGAAAAGGACTTAAGCTCGCGGAACAAAAATGAGGCGGTTTTTCATCCGCTTCTGCGGAACTCCCAAACTCGCCCAGGACCGCTTCTGCGGTCAGGTATCCGCATTTGCGGACACTGTATCTGCGCTCCATGTCCGCTTCTGCGGAAAATGCCATTCCCTCAACTCCCGCTTCTGCGATCACCCTACCGCATCTGCGTCACCACAGATGCGGCTCGAAGCCCGCACCTGCGGAAACAGCAAACCACCTCAAGACTCGCACCTGCGTCCAATGCCTCGCATCTGCGGAACCGCATATAAGGCCCTTCTTCCGCAGATGTGGAAACACCAGATACCAGCATAAGCAGCAATTTCACCAAGTCTAAAATCATCCCGATGACCATCCGAAATTACCCCGAGGCCCCCGGGACCTCAACCAAAAGTGCCAACCCACCCTAAAACATCATTCAAACTTGCTCCAATCATCAAAACACCACAATTAACACCAAAACCATCAAATTACATCGGATTCAAGCCTAAGTTCTTCTAAAACTTCCGAATTACGCATTTGATCAAAAACCCGACCAAAACACCTCCGAATGATCTAAAATTTTGCACACACATCCAAAATCACCTAACGAAGCTATAACAACTTCGGAATCTCATTCTGACCCTCGGATCAAAATCTCACCTATCAATCGGAATTCGCCAAAATACTAACTTCTCCAATTCAAGCCTAATTCTACACCGGACCTCCAATATCAATTCCGATCGCACTCCTAAGTCACAATTCATCCCATGAAGCTAACCAAATCACCAAAAATCACATCCGAGACCTCTAACTCATAGGTCAACATCCGGTTGACTTTTCCAAATAAGCCTTTCTTAAAGAGACTAAGTATCTCATTTCCTACCAAAACCAATCCAAATCAACTCGATCCCATCAAATACCGACAATGAAGCATAGAGAAACATAAGATGGGGGAAGCGGGGTGGTAACTCACGTGATGACGGGCCGGGTCATCACAGCATGATTGATTGCATATTGGTTATGTTCTTTCAGGTTTTGTGTGGCATTGTGCCATTTGCTTCTCCGTGGTTATGGTAATGCACCTTGGGTACTTGATGTCGAATTGCGTGAGGTTATTGATTTTGAGCATGGTGGCTGAGGTATTTCATATGGACCAGTGTTTGGATGGGGTCACGCATTACATCAAAATTATGTTGGGATATGATCCTTTATGTTAGATACGCGTGTTTTAGTTCTACGATGTGTGATGGGTTCTTAGCATTGCATTGTGGTAGTACCCGTTGAGTTGGCGGGTCAGTTCTCTCGTTTGAGTCATTTCCATGATTGAGTATATTTGGAATGTTGCTATCTGGTGCACGGACTGCACAGGTTGTGGCTTTAGATTGTATTGATGTGGCATGTCTGTAGAGTAGATGGTATTTGATAAAACGAGGTCGTTGGATCTAGGATGGGTGCTATCAAATTTGATTGTGGATATTTGGAAGGATAATATTGGAAGTCGGCTTAAAGATTGGCTATAGTTCTTGTCGAAGGAGAGGGAGCTCCATGACTTGTTGATCTGATGAATGGTTATAAGTTCTGCATGTTTCTTTCATCATCGATAATGTACGAAGGTCTTAGAATGAGGATTTGTTTGATATGAGATTTATTACCGGGTATTGGGTCGTTTTGAGCAGCTATTGTGATTTAAAACTATCTCTATGAGTATTTGAGTTATGCAGTATATCATGTGATTACATCTTGGGTTGTGGTGAAGGCTTGATACAGCTTGTTCAAACTTATACGGTGTGTAGATGCGAGATTCTGATCTTATAGAAATTCCGGATGTTGGAAATTAGATTCTAAGGCTTATGGGCTAAGGTTGAAGTAATGATCTTCAGTTATGTTGTGTTGTCGGACCTATATGGAATAGGGTGACGTGGGATCACACCGGGTATGTGCAAAGTAAGGTTACACGACGGTTGATGTCTTTGAGAGCAACTCTGGGCACGTTCGAGGACGAACGTATGTTTAAGTGGGGGAGGATGTAACAACTCGACCGGTCGTTTTGAGCATTTGCACTTCGCTCAGTAGTTTACGGGCATGAGTAGCTCTGTATGATGTAGTATGACTTATGTGAATCGTCGGTCTTGTTTTTCAGGTTATTCAAAATTGATTTGGAAGAATGATTCTCAATTAGGAAGCTTTAAATTGGAAGAGTTGACAAGTTTTACTTTTTAGTATTTGGCCTCGGATTAGATTTTTGATGGTTCCGTTAGCTCCGTTGTGCGACTTTGGACTCAGGAGCGCGTCCGAATTGTGATTTGGAGGTCCTTTGTAGAATAAGGCTTGAAATAGCGAACGTTGGAATTTTGGGAAGTTTGATCGGTAGTGGACTTTTTGATATCGGGGTTGGATTCCGATTCCGGAAATTAGAACAGGTCCATAATGTCAAATGTGACTTGTGTGCAAAATTTGAGGTCAATCGAACGTGATTTGATAGGTTTCGGCATCGATTGCGGAAGTTTGAAGTTTCAAAGTTCATTGATTTCTAATTGAGAAGTGATTCCTCGTTTTTATGTTGTTATGTGTGTTTTGAGGCCTCGAGCAGGTCCGTGTTATGTTATGGGACTTGTCGGTATATTTGGACGGGGTCCCGAGTAGCTCGGGTGAGTTTCGGACGAGGCTCGAATCATTTTCATTTCATGTTGCATTGCTGAAGATTTCTGGTTCTGGTGTGACTGCACCTGCGGAGTGTTGGGCGCAGGTACGGAGCCGCAAAAGCGGCAGGCTCATCGCAGAAGCCTGAAGGGGAGCTGGGCGTGAGGATCACAGGTGCGGGTGCTTAGACGCACCTGCGCAACCGCAGATGCGGTTCAAGTGCGCAGAAGCGCAATCGAAGAAGAGGCTTAAAGACCGTAGGTGCGAGGTATTGCTGGGTCAGGCTGTTCCGCAGAAGCGAAGTTTACCGTAAAAGCGGCGGTCGTAGATGCGACGATTTGTCCACAAATGCGGAATCGCTAGGCAGAATGTTATAAGTTTGAGGGTTGGTCATTTTTATCACATATTGAGCTATGGGCTTCGGAATGGAGCGATTTTTGGAGCAATTTTCATCACAAGGATCGGGGGTTAAGTATTCTACACTCGGTTTTGGTTATATTCATGAATCTATCTTTGATTTTTGATTTTGGTTGATGAATTTTAAAGAGGAAATTGAGAGTTTTGGCCTAAAGTTTCATAATGTGAATTTTTGAGTTTTGAACATCGGTTCGGAGTCGGATTTGAGTGAAACTAGTATGGTTGGACTCGTAACTGAATGGGTTGTCGGATTTTGTGAGTTTTGTCGGGTTTCGAGGTGCGTCCGGGTGTGACTTTTGGCCGATTTTGGGTTTTGACTGAGGATTCGATCTTTATCATCTGGAATTATTTCCTTGGCCTTTATTTTATGAATTTGAGTTGCTTTTGGCTAGTTTTGAGCCATTCGGAGGTCGGTACGCACGAGATGGCATTCTTGGAGCATCGCTTGGTTTTCTCAATATTGGAATTTTCTTGTTCGAGGTAA
Source organism: Nicotiana attenuata (assembly GCF_001879085.1). Lineage (NCBI taxonomy): Eukaryota > Viridiplantae > Streptophyta > Magnoliopsida > Solanales > Solanaceae > Nicotiana > Nicotiana attenuata. The sequence goes on from NC_031999.1 coordinate 17,681,702, forward strand.
GTAACTCTTCTAAACTTAGTGCTGAGGGTATGAAACCCGAAATACGTGTTACGTGATTGGTATTGAGGTGACGCACATGCTAGGTGACGGGCGTATGGGCGTGCACCATGTGAATTGTGACTCCGTTATTTCCATGGCATAGTATAGTGGCCCTTATTGATATCCGTGATTTCACCATCTGATAAAGTAATTGAGTTGTCAATCATGCTAGATATCATGTTTAGGCTTTATGCCGATACTGTTGGGACCCATAGTGGTCATTTTTTACTGTCATTTTACTGACTTCATTGATATTTCGTACTCATTCATATTCATGCATTCATATCATATCTCAGTGTCAGTTGTTATTTATTGATACATTATATCGTTGTTGTCGATCTAGTTTCATGACATTGTGAGCCCGTGAGTGAGGCTGGAGAGATTGATGACTGAGAGAGGCCGAGAGCCTGGTTATGAGTGACAGTTATGGGATCGGGCTGCACGCCGCAGCGGTTATACTAATTTTATGATAGCGCTTGGGCTGTAGGAGCCCCTCTGGAGTCTATACACACCTCAAGTGAGCGCGGTTGATTATATTGAGGGATGGATCTTCCCTGGACATGGATCTTGTCCGAAGCATTATATACTTGGAGATGGATCTTCTCCACGGGCTTGATTGGCCCTACTCAGTACTGAGTGACTGTTGGTCAGTTGATGTATATATTTTGTGATGGATTTTCCCTGGGCCGGATGTGCCATATACAGTACTGAGTGATTGAGCATGATGAGCAGAAAGTGTGAGACAGTGAGATTGAGTACTCTGAGAGTGACATCTCTGAGATACATGGCATTGACATGCACACATGACATACATGCATAGAGATGCATTTTCCTCATCCTGTACGCTATCACGTCATTCATGACTTCTCACACATATTGATATATAAGAGCATAGAGAGAGATTTTACACTTGATATCTGGAAAGAAAAATAAAACATCTTATTCATTGTTGAAAGGATTTTGGGAAAAATCACAGCTTTCAAACTTGTATTTTCGATGATTTCTGTAGAGGTTTTGGGTTTTTCAAGTGGAAAAACTATGAGAAAGTTGAGCATTTTATCTCTGAGTTTCTTCTTTCATTACTTGCTTTACGTTGTTATGAACTGTTATTGGTTATTAGTGTTGGGCCCGACCTATATTCCAGCTCGTCACTACTTTCATCCTAAGGTTAGGTTTGTTACTTATTGAGTACATGGGGTCGGTTGTACTCATACTACACTTCAGCACCTTGCGTGCAGGCATTGGCTGTTGTTGTTGCTGTGTTCGATGGGAGCTGGATTTGAAGATGTACCTGTGATCCTGTTTTAGCTACCTCTTGTTCATGGTAGCCTTAGATTCATAAAACTCTGTTTATGTACTTTTCAAACAGATAATGTATCACTTCATACCAACTTTGTAAACTCTAATCTTAGATACTCATGATTTGTACTACCAGTCCTTGGGTAATGTATAAGATTCAGTTAATTTTTTTGTTTAATTTTCTTAATAAAGATTATTTGAATTGGATAATTATTAGTTGGTTGTTGCGGCCCAATGCACACGCAAGTATACGCGGTTGTCAAGTAATAAAGTGACTAAAAGTCGGATGTCGAACCCACGAGGACTTGTGATTAGCTATTCACTAAATTAGACTATCCTAATTATCTAAATGAGAATTAAACCTAGTAGTATAGGACTCTAATCTAATTAAGATAAAAAGAAGACAAATAATGAACTTTGAACAGAGGAAGAACAGATTTTTATGTTATCAATGTTATAAAACGATCTAGGGTTATGGGCTATCTAAAAATCATATTGTATTCTTCAATTGAATTGACTGACAAATTTATCTAGCTTATTGGTTGACAAGGTTAATATTGCTTATAAGAATCTGTCGATTTCTTACTCGCCTATTCAAGCTAACCTAACGCCTATATGTCTATGGAGTTAGAATCGACAAGAACGCATTTATAATTCCTGTAAATCAACCAAGCAAGGCAATTAGGTATATGTCTATCCTAACCGTGAATCCATTCCCCGATGCCCAGGTTCAAGAACTTGCTCTACTCAATCCTATAAGCAATCTAGAATTCCTACTTTCAAGTTCAACTCTAGATTCGTAGATAGTATTCAATTGGTGATCAAGCAATCAAATAATTAAGCGCAGGATTGAATAAATAAACCAATATGATAAACTAAGAAAGCAAAATCAATATCCGAATAACAATATTCATGAAAGAACCACAACCCTAGAACGTGAAATTTAGCTCCACATAGACATGGTATCCAAACAACAAATCATACAAAGAAACATAAAAATTACTACGTTTGGTGGACGAAAAGATGAAACCCAATGAATTCCGGCCTCCACGGCGGCTCTGTGCTTGTGTTTCCTCTCAAAAACGTCCTCCTCCCTCCAAAATAGATTTAGGTTGGCTTTTATATGAGTTGGGGATGTCTTGGGGTCGAAATAACCGAGTCCCGGTCAAAATAGGACATGTTTACGTTTTGAGCGTCCAGGGCAGCGTGGGGCGCTGGCCCGGGCGCTCAATTTTTTAGCATTTTGTTTTGAGCACCACAGGTAGCGCCCCATGCTGCCTGTGGCCCTCAAATGTGCACTTTTGCCTTTACTTTCCATTTTCGCTCCACATCCGAATGATTCCTATACATAGAAATACCAAGTATTAGTACAAATCATTATATTATACATCCGAAATCTATGAGACATGAGCACAATGTGAGTCAATATATGTAAAAATATGCATACTTTATGCCAAACATCAACACCCCACACTTAAACGTTGCTCGTCCTCGAGTCAACCAACAAATAACTCTATCTTTGAGCACTCTACATATTTAATACCTTTGAAGCACACTATACTAATGACTATGGTTGGTAGCAATAGTTAAACCTTAGCATAAGTACTCACATACACTTCCCTTTACTCATGCCATACTTCAAAAATATTTATAACAAAGACAACATTCTCATAGCAATCCTAGCCTCAAAAACCAACTCAATGTCACAATGCACTCATGGCTTGAACATCCAACATCATAGAGAGAAGTCTAATAACGTTACCTATCCCTCGTGAGACCATGTGCCCTTACAACAAGAACAAGAGAGCAAGTTCAATCCACACATCCGAATCTCATGATCAAATATATTTTAATGACTCACATATATCAAAGAAAATCGCTCACTCTCACAAAGAAGTCACATGCATGTAATTGGTACCATAGGCTTGCCCTTAATGTAAATCCCTACTAATGTAAGCTCGCTCGATCTAAAATCAATTAGGACTTTTCGTGGTTGTGATGTGGGCTAAGGGACGGGAAGGATATATTTTAGGAATAATGACTCAACCTCTTAAGCACTTTAATACATCACATGATAACTTAAGCACAAATTCCTTAATCCACTTCAATTTCACAAATAAGATCACCCCAAAAAACGTTCCCTTCTTCTTTAAGCACTATTTACTCAAAAACAAGATCACTCCACTAGCAAAAACAAGATATTATTCAACTGCATTTTTTCTTCTTTTTTTTCAGTTTTTTTTTCAACTTCCGGTAGTGGTGTATTATTTTACAAAATAAGTGCACCCTTCTTTCTTTCATTGGTTCCACTCAAAAGCCACCCACATTCCCTCCTTACTTCTTTTAGCGCTCATTTTCTATTAAAGTGCTTTAAGAGGTGAAAGGATCAAAACAATGTCAATTAAGAACAAAAAGGGTACATGCTTGTAATGTGGGTGCCAAATAAAAGTCTATAGGCTCAAAAGGTTTAACTAGGAATAGATTTTATTTGTGATAAGCAATTAAGCTCAAAAAGATCAAAGAAGGCCTAAAATCATTTCTCAAACCGAGCATCACCTAAAATTTCGCTTCAACTCACATACCGGGCAAGTTCTAGACTCAATAACAAAAACATGGATTGCACAAAAACCTCACCACACATGGCACATGACTCACTATGGACGGTCCCATTCCGACTCTCAACAAATGCAAGTATTCACGGAGCCACAAGATATTAAGCATTAAGCACAAAGTGAACATAAGTCAAGTAAACGAGAAATAGTCGTCACAAAACATGCTATCCAATATATAAAGGCATCGAGATTAATATCAAAATATAGGGAAGACACTACACATGCCAAAGCCTAAATATGTTACTATCAAACAAGTCAAGGCGCCTAGGAATCTCATCTTTCTTCCCTAAATTCTAATCTACTCTAAAAATAAAAAAAATACTACTACCCGATTCAAACTACATCCCATGAAAAAGAACCGATGCACAAAGAAAAACCACAGGGGATTATTACTACCTAAAGAAATCTAAAAGACATATTTTTGGATTTTTCAATTTATTTTTTTTTGTTTTTTTTAGACTTCATACTCAAGAAAAGTGTCCACAAAATCTATCGTCGGGAAAAGTCCAAATTTTCTACTCTTTTTTTTCAATTTTCATTTTTTTTTTTCAAATAATTTTTTTTCTTTACATAAAATCTACTACACTAAGGAAGAATACTACAACTAACCTAGGATAGCATAAAAAATTATCCAAACAATCTCCTCACCCCAGACTTAAAATTGTGCAATATCCTCAATGCACACTGTAAATAACAAGAGGGTAAAAGAGAGTCCCTGGTAGGCCAAAGGCCGAAACATTAGCAGCTCACGGGATACTCAGACTTCTCCTAGGTATGATCCTTTGTGCGGGCACCCCACACTTAGTTCCAACCACACGGCTCATTTTTGCACACTTCCTATGGCTTTGCTCCCTATGCTCAAAATCCTACAAAATAAAACACTACAAAAATAATATAATAAGAAAAAGAATCAAAAATAAAAGAAAGCAGTAAAGCTGGGTTGCCTCCCAACAAGCGCCTAATTTAACGTCGCGGCACGACGTGAACCACTTTTTCCTCCACCTCGAACTTATGAATTGTACCTCTAACATGGCATCCAGTCTGTAGCTATGCTCCAGTGGTGGGGCTACAATGATAACCAGGCCAAGTAATAATTTTTTCACTCTGCACTTTTTGGCCTTTAGATGAGGAATGTAATTTTTGCTTTTTGGCACAACAAATTCAAGAATATAAGCACTCTCATCCTCACTCATTGACCCCATCATTGGCTCAGATGGCTCGATTACTATCTTACTATCTAAACACAATGTGGAAAAATGATTGGAATGAGGTCTAATGCGCCCTAACTCATGAATTTTACTACTATTTGCATCCCCATATCTACACACACTCAAGTCTCCCAAAGTAATGTTATCTACGCCCTCATATGACTCTAGATCACTCTTCTCAACATTGGCATCCTCAAGAAAAACATGGTCTAATGATTGGTATTCTTGTTTTAGCTCCTCAATTTGGTCTAGAAGATTTTTTTCGGCTTCACACAACTCATCATTAAATTGTTGGGCGTTACACGCATCAACCTTCGCACTCAAATCTGCATCAAAGTTATGCACAGCCAAGCTAAAATTATCAATTTTATGTGCAAGATCATCTCTCTCCTTAGATCAGTCATTCACCAACGTTGTGAGAAGACAACGTCGTTTCGCATATTCGCCTAATCGAGAATATCCATTCCAATACCAACCCTTACTCCCATATTCAAATTCACACCTCGCAGAGTTCAAGTCATGACAAGCCCAAAAAGACGGGCCATAAAAGTCTTCCTTCAACCAAGCGTCTTCATCAATAACCTTACCTCCGAATATTTTGTTCCCAGATGTCATGTTGAGAGAACTATGAACACACTAAGAGAAAAATCAAATTGTTATAAAAATAAAAATATTTACAAAACAAAATGGATAAAATTAAAATCCTAATCTAGAAAAGCAGCTAATTTCTAAGTCCCCGGCAACTGCGCCAAAAACTTGTTGCGGCCAAACGCACACGTAAGTATACGCGGTCGTCAAGTAATAAAGTGACTAAAAGTCGGATGTCGAACACACGAGGACTTGTGATTAGCTATTCACTAAATTAGACTATCATAATTATCTAAATAAGAATTAAACCTAGTAGTATAGGACTCTAATCTAATTAAGATAAAAAGAAGACAAATAATGAACTTTGAACAGAGGAAGAGCAGATTTTTATGTTATCAATGTTATGAAAACGATCTAGGGTTATGGGCTATCCAAAAATCATATTGTATTCTTCAATAGAATTGACTGACTAATTTATCTAGCTTATTGGTTGACAGGGTTAATATTGGTTATAAGAATCTGTCGAGTTCTCACTCGCCTATTCAAGCTAACCTAACGCATATATGTCTATGGAGTTAGAATCAGCAAGAATGCATTTATAATTCTTGTAAATCAACCAAGCAAGGCAATTAGGTATATGTCTATCCTAACCGCGAATCATTCCCCGATGCCCAGGTTCAAGAACTTGCTCTACTCAATCCTATAAGCAATCTTGAATTCCCACTTTCGAGTTCAACTCTAGATTCGTAGATAGTATTCAATTGGTGATCAAGCAATCAAATAATTAAGCGCAAGATTGAATAAATAAACCAATATGATAAACTAAGAAAGCAAAATCAATATCCGAATAACAATATTCATGAAAGAACCACAACCCTAGAACGTGAAATTTAGCTCCACATAGACATGGTAGCCAAACAACAAATCATACAAAGAAACATAAACATTACTAAGTTTGGTGGACGAAAAGATGAAACCCGATGAATTCCGGCCTCCACGGCGGCTCTGTGCTTGTGTTTTCCTCTCAAAAACGTCCTCCTCCCTCCAAAATAGGCTTATGTTGGCTTTTATATGAGTTAGGGGTGTCTTGGGGTCGAAATAACCGAGTCCCGGTCAAAATAGGACATGTTCACGTTTTGAGCGTCCAGGATAGCGTGGGGCGCTGGCCCTGGCGCTCAATTTTTTAGCATTCTGTTTTGAGCGCCACAGGTAGCGCCCCACACTGCCTGTGGCCCTCAAATGTGCACTTTTGCCTTTACTTCCCATTTTCGTTCCAGTTCGCGCGCTTTCGTCCCAAATCACATCTGAATGATTCTTATACATAGAAATACCACAAATTAGTACAAATCATTATATTATACATCCGAAATCTATGAGACATGAGCACAACGTGAGGCAATATATGTAAAAATATGCATACTTTAAGCCAAACATCATTGGATTACCTAGCGGGTTGGGTTAGTGCTATCACGACTAGTGGATTTTGGGTCATGACATTTATAGTTGAAAGTATAATGGTTTGGCAAGTAACAAGTTATCAATTGATCTTCCCCGGAAAAAAGAAACAAAAAATTTGAAGAAAAAAGTTCAAATAATGGAAGCTAGTGATATGTATATAACGGTAGAACAATGTATATGTACACCATTTTTGCTCAAAATAAAATAAAATATGTACACCATTAGTGCAATATTTACTTTATAAGTATTATTTCATGTAAAATGTGAAATGGTAAATGTTCTTTTGTGAGAGTTTCGGTTTCGAGTGCTAGATTTTGCTTTAGTAAGGAGCATTAAAACCTCCATAGTTGATAACTGCAACCTTTGTAAAGGTATATAAAGAGGCTGTTTCAGGTAGACCATCTGCTCAAGATTATACTTAACCATATCACAATAAGAATTATAGTATTAGAGATTATCAATTTGAATCCAAATATAAAACCAAAAAAAAAAATCCAATTTAACCTCAATATGGCTTTTCACCAATATAATTCCCAGGAGGAAAATAATTACAAGTCATAAAAACATCACCACTATCACAAATAACTCTAGCACATCCAACTTTCCTTGTACTTTTCCACACAATTTGAGTATAATGTCCACAAAGTTGCCCTTCAACACAAGAATTTGATGCATAATTATAATACTTTTGTTCATCAGCCCAAGCATTAACAGCATCTGTTGGTGTCCAAGTAGAACCACTACCCCAATAAATATTTTCACCTAATTTAAAATCACCTTCTGGAAATGAATGCATTAATCTACAATCTTCTTTTCTTGAATTTGCCCACCATTTTGCATATTTTTCAAGATTTGAATCCCATGTTAATGGTAACTCCATTTTTGTTGCTCTTACTAAATTGTGATGAAACAAGAATTGAATTGCTTCTCCTATGCAATTCCAACATAGTTGCTTTGATATTTTGTAAATTGTGTCATTGTCTAAGTTTTTATTTAGGGTGGTTTGATCAAGTGTTGGTAATAAAGATTTTGAGGGGATTTGAAGAGTGTGAGTTGAGGTGATTTTGAATAGGAAAAATAGAAGAAAAAGGAAGAAAAAAAGCTTCATTTTTTGGTTATGGAGAGAAAGACAGATTGTTTCTTAGGGAAAGTGCATTGAATAATGTGGCTCTTACCTTTATTATATATGCGTTTCAGGAATATTTGCTTTGGTGAGAATTTATGGAGATCGATTTTATGACTCATTACAAATGCTTTTACTGCTTGTTTGGATGGTTGTTATTAGTGTTTGGAGCCAGGATTTTTACTAAGGGAAGTCAAAATATAAAGAAACAAAATCACCAAGAAGTCAAAGGGTCGCATTATACAGTATATATATATATATTTTTTAAAAATATTACCGAGCTATACAGTGTAATTTTCCGGCGTAGGGGTGTCAGTTGACAGCCCTTTGTTGCATTGGCGGATCTACATGGAACTATATGGGTGCTTAAGCACCCATTATCTTTGACTATGATTAGTAGATTTACATAGCAATTATCAAATTTTTAAGATAAGTATCGGGTGAGCACCCATCAGTAAATTCATTTTTCCTCTTCTTTCAGAATTTTTATCGACGAGCACCCATGATTTTGAAATCCTGGATCCGCCACTGCTTTGTTGCATGTGGCTCCGCCACTGGTTGTTATGATTGTTTTATAATATATCGTATCGTGGTGTGTTGGATTGCATTGTATTATTTTTTGTATACAATGTTTGGATAGATTGAATTGTTTGTTGTCATTTCATGATGTTATGCACCAACAATATGAAGTATATATTTGCAATATTACAAAATAAAAAGTGAGGTAGGTACGAGGTAGAATTATTATATAAAAAGGTAGGGTAAAGAATAAAATAGGATTATTTAGTAATAAGGAAGGGCAAGATGAGAGGAAAAACTAAGTAACGATGCGGCCGCACCAAATCGGTCGTGACATAAAGTGACACTTTTCGTCGTTACGTAACGACGAATTTAACAATACGATACAAAACTTCAAAAAACAATCAAAACAAACATTATATTTAAAGTAACAATATGATACAGTACAATCAGTAACAACCATCCAAACAAATTGTTAGTTACATGATACTTTTTACAATAAATCGCTAAAATGTAATATGTGTTATAAAACAATAAAAGAAGAAGAGTAGTATTGCAGAGAAAAGTAGGGAGAGAGAATTCTTATTGATATTTAGGATGAATTAAATGGAATAGGACCCTCTATTTATAGGGAGAGGGTGACTTAGCCACCAAGTAATAAACCCTAGAATCTCTCTAAATATAGACATTCACCATAAATAAAATTCTATTTATAACACTCCCCCTTGAATGTCTATTCAACAGATAATGTGCCTCGTTAAAACCTTAACTAAAATAAAACCCAGTGGGAAAAAATTCTAGAGAAGGAAAAAAGAGTGCACATATCTAATAATACGCCTTTTGGTTGCCTTGTTAAAAACCTTGCAAAGAAAACCCAGTGGGACAAAACCTTGTAAGGAAAAAAGAGTACAACGCGTATTAACTCCCCCTCATGAGATCACTTCACATCCTTAAGCATTTGCATTCCAATCTTGTGCACCATCTTCAAATGATCTTTGGTAGATATTTGATAAACAAATCAGCCATATTAACTTGAATGAATATATTGCACCTTGAAATCATCATTCTTGATAGAGATGAATTGTCTTCATATGATCTTGTTGGAATGATCATTTCAATATCTTCACATAGAGGTGAAAACTCTTGCTATCATATTATCATGCATATAGTTATAGCAAGATACATTTGTGCACAAATTGCATTGAGGATGTAGTACTTCATGACCATGAATTCTATATGCTTTAGGCAATTTAAATCCTTCAGGGATTGTTAAGTCATATAAGTCATATAATAGACTTTAGATGCATATCAAGTTTTCATGTCATGCTAGACATATAAGATATCGAAAACTGATTGCACATACCATTGACTTTATACTTTCAAGTGTTTGAACTACATGCATGTTCAAAACTACATGTCTTTCATATGAAACCAATTCTATTCGAAATTGTTTCACCAGACTTAAGATCCTCATATATATTTAGCGGTATCATAGATATCGTCGACGAACATTTTATATCGGTTTCAACATTTTTAATAAAGACATAACACAGAGATCTCTTCATTCATTTCAGGTACCCAAACCTCTATTGAGATTTTATGAAGCATTATGTCATGTGATCTTCTAGATCACTTGTCTCCTTTATTATGATCATTTTGATCATTTGCTCATCTTCTTTATCAAGAAGTTTATTTGAAATTGATTTGTCTATATGCTTTAAGCGTACCATAGACTTCGTCCTTCTAGGTAATAGGAGCATTTGCAACGAGAATATAGTTACTTTCTTTGGGTCAGCAAATGCGTTTGGCATGCTCTGCAATATATTGCAAATGAATTATCTTTTTATGAACTTCAAGTTCATATTATCTTATTCGAGGATCGAGATGTATAAATAATAATTCATTCCATGTAACTTTTTCTCAATTGTTTATCATGTCTCCCCCTCATGTTAGAAAAACTAACTTGTTTCCTCAAGTTTGAGAACTCATCTTTGTGCGTTATGGTGTTAATCATAATATACACCGCACATCAATAATAATAAGATGGAATTATTTGGTTTCTGACCCTGAACCACTTGTGAGGGGAGAAAATAATATACTTTCGTATATAACGTATATCAAACTGATATATATAACTTTGTTCTCATAAGCAATAGTTTAGCTATTAAGTGGAGGCACTCAATAAATTATTTTGCTAAACCAACTGTGATGTAAACCAACTTATCAAGAAGAACTATCTTGAATAAAAAATCTGGAAATTATGCTCTATATTAAATTATTGAGCAAGTTACCTCGCAAACACCAGGTTGCGGGTCAATAATAATTGCACATGTAACCATCTCATAGATGCATCTTATGTGGTATACATGGCAGGTGAATGGGCCCATATTCACCTTTGATATTTTCAGCATTCATGGGATTTTAATTGGTCTATTAATTAATGAGAACAAGCAATGTAAGAGAATTCGTAAAGAACTTTCTAGTTCTTTAATATTTACCCATGTGAATTCTCTTTTATTTTTGCACATCATACTTGAATTAACATGGCTAAACCAAGTATGTCAACTGGATAAATTATCAATATTGATAAACTTCAGGTTTACACCATGATGTGTGCAATTATGAATTCAGGTTTACACCATGATGTGTGCAATTATGAATAAACTCCAAGTTTATTATGATAAGGGTTTTTATATCAATAAATATCCACTTCATTGTGGTATTCTTTTGTTTATGTAGTACAAATTGGAGAATAAAGCGAGTAGCTTTTCACATACATATTACCCCGCTACAAGATGTAGTAATAGAAGATATTAAATCTTTCCTTTATTTATAGTCTCAATATAATCAATCGCTTTCGTGTATACTTTGGAAACTGAACAAGTTTCTTTGAGACTTACTATAACACAATACCTTATTGGTAATTAATTGTGTTTCTCCAAAATAGTATAATTGGCTCTTGCAGAGTTCTCAATTAATTTTGTAGTACCACATATTCATCAACACCCATATGGTGAATATCTCTTTTAAAGAGAAAGTTATACCATTATGGTTATGGTCAAAATTATATGCAAGATCTGTTTCTTGCATTACCGATTACTTTTAATAATCACAATGCCAAAATATTTTGACGTACAATAGGTACGTGACCAATGACCATTCATGCCATAATAATGATATTATTTTTTTATATCATCTCAAACCTCCTTCTAGAGGTGAGTGTGGTATATACCACTAGCACGCTCATATTCTTCCAAAAATGAATATGTATTCTTAAATCAGATGTTGTCACATTCACATCATGAATAGACCATAATCATCTATATGTGCTTTATAAGATCTCATGTCAAATCGATGACAAGTATTTTCACAAGTGGGGGATTATTTTGAGAATCCTTATTATTCTCATTATCACAATGATGATGATTATAATTTCGTCTATTGCCACGTCCACATCCATTGATACATTCATAGTGATAATTTTGTCTTCTTTCAGACTTATCACATTCTCTTAAGGGAATGAGAATGGAGCAAATTCAATGGGACGGGTTTCCACTTTTTGTGCCCATAATCATACATGAATTTGATCATGGCAAGACATAGAAACTTTTACCACTTCAGGTGGTTATAATTTCTTACAAACTCCATTAGAGTTGTTATCAAAATTTATTGTCTTTGTATTTAAAATCAAATTATAGAATAAAAGAGAAAAATACGGTAAATACTTACCTTAAATCCAGAATTTAATCATGAAGGAAGTTCATGGAATAATTTACAATTATTATGCTCAATCCCAAAGCTTCTACTCAATTGGTTAGAGTCTCGTGCTGATAACGTGTTATAAACAATAAAAGAAGAAGAGTAGTATTGCAGAGAAAAGTAGGGAGAGAGAATTCTTATTGATATTTAGGATGAATTACAATGGAATAGAACCCTCTATTTATAGGGAGAGGGTGACTTAGCCACCAAGTAATAAACCTTAGAATCTCTCTAAATATAGACATTCACCATAAATAAAATTCTATTTCTAACAATACGAGAGATCGTTAAATAAATATAAGAGATTTTTGTAGGTTTATTTTCTTCTTTTAAGTTTTGTGATTGACCATAGGAGATCATTTCTTCTATATTTCCTTAGTGCATTTAATAGATGACGCACATCATTTTCTATGAAAAATATTTGTTGAGGATATCTTCTGGTATTTGATTGGTGAGCAAAAAATATCTTTTAGTAAAGCATATATTAAAAAGGAACAATAATATTAGTAAATCCAATAGTTTTTGAATGACTTTTATGAGCATTAAACACTGAATACTCGTTTAAATGTTAATTGTCAAAATCTCATTACTTTTATTTATCGATGAAAGTAATTTTTCTTATATTATGTTAGTTTTTATACTGAAATTAAACGTTTTGATCTGCGTACTTAACTCCGAACCTCTTAATATAAAATGAAACGAAGAGATAGTAATAATATACTATACTCTTCACAACAATACATGATGCTACCACCAAAAGATGTGGTGCAGTGGATCGGGCTGTTCTTCCCATAACCAGAGGCCTGGGGTTCGAGTCCTGAGTATGGAAAATGCGTTGATAGGGAACGCTTCCTCCCGACGCGGCGCGAATCCGGATACAATCGAATTCCATGCGGATACCAAACACCTGGCGGGAAACAAAAAAAAAAAACATGATGCTATCATATATATTTTTTGGAGATAGGCTTTCTTCAAAGGCAAATGCATGTTATGTGGGTCGATCATATTAATCATTTGGTAATATTCTATGGTTGTAAAGATAGCCAAGAGCTGGTGACATTTGACAATTTATGCCAAATTCCATTTTGTCATATATTGGCATTGAATAATAATTGGAAGGCCTCACTCGTGAGTTATATATGTTGAACCCGTGAACTTTCTTTTTTTTTTTTGTTTGTTTTTGCTCAATCTGATGGTGACAACTTGGCATAAACGGTCCATTGGAAATGTTCTACATGGCACTATTACGAAAGCGACACGTAGCGGGAAGAATTTAAATTATATACATGTCACAAAACGGGCAGATTTAGGGGCAGAAGGGGGTTCACACGAAACTCCTCGCCGAAAAAATACACTATATACGTATTTTACCTCCATATATTATGTTTGAATATATCCCCTTGACGCAATCCAAAAGGTTCAAAACCTTTGTAAGGTCATTGGTTCAATTCCCACTAGCCACAATTTCTTTTAATTTTTGAACTTTTTCTTTTTTGAACCCCCTTAACGAAAATCTGGCCTCCGTTACTGGTCACGGATCATATGAAGATTTTTGACTGTTTATATAGTTTAACCATAATAGCTAACTAGTTATTATTTTTACCAGCCTATCGGTTAAATCTATCATAAAAATTTACTTTTAACTACCTTTTACTCTCTCTATTTTATTTTATTTATCATAGTTTGACTTGACATAAAGTTAATAAAGATATAAATGCTTTTGAAATCCGATATTAAATATGACATAATATTTATGTGACTATAATTTTTTTGAAAACATGTGATTATAAACATGCCTTAATATTTGTATGATTATACAAACTTTTGATTAAGAAAACATAAAAATGTGCTAATCTTTTTGCAACTGTCTAATAAGAAACAAAGTGAAACCGCAAGAGTAATTGGCCTGACTGTATATATACTTTTTGTTGGTGAACAGGGCGGAGCCACCTTTATGGTTGCAGAATTCAGTAATTTTACCTCAAACTCTATATTTGTGTTAAAAAATTATTTTATTATATAAAAAATGTATTCAGAACTAAGTAAAATAAAATTATGTTCAGAATCTATAAACTAAGAATCTTGGATCCGCCTCTGATGGTGAAGTCATTAGTACGTGAATAGTACTTGGTATTGGCGGATCTACATGGAACTATATGGGTGCTTAAACACCTATTGTCTTTGACCATGCTTAGTAGATTTATATAGGTAATTATTAAAATGTTTAAATAAGTATTGAGTGAGCACCCATCACTAAATTTATTTTTTCTATTCTTTCAAAACTTTTATCGACGTGTACCCATAACCGTAAAATCTGAAAAGTTTTATCATGGTAACTGTTGTAAAAGTTATAAGTCCGCCAATTAAGTGAGTAGCATACTGAAATTTTATAGTATGACAAAAATGCAATAACAATTTAGCGCAATCGAAGAAATATTAAAGGACGAAATTAATTATTGAGTTTCTTAATCAGTAAAGTGTCCCTGTGTATGGAGCTCAGGGGCGGAACCACCTTCTGACCTACGGGGTCACGTGAATTCGTAAATTTTGTCCAAACAATGTAAATATGTTCGAAAAATTAACTAAATATCTATAAATGTTTGAATGTGAACCAAGTTACTATTGAAAATTTACTCGAGGTCGTTGCAGGAACCCATAAACATTAAATTCTGGATCCGCCTCTGTATAGAATCACTTTTATTAGGGAGCGCTTTATATGTAAGACTTTCCAGCATAAATTCTAATTTAATCGGGCCCTGATTAATTTAGAGTATTAATATATTTTATAAACAAGAAACTATAAACTATAAATATATAAAAAATAATACTGCTTATTATTATAGTAATTTATTCATTTATTCGTCTTTTTAAATAGGAATTTTTACATTCTTATGTCACATAGGAAACCTTATTACCCTCAATGTTTAAGGTTTGACTTGATTACACTTTGTATACCAAATTACCAATTCTATACCATAATTAATTAAAGGTATAATTAATTATACGTTTTTTACTCTTTAATTAAAGAAATGTTCTTACGCCAATTAATTAAATTCACAGTGGGCACAAGTGGTGGCTTTTTCAGTACGCCAATCATCATCATCTTCTTAAAAGGCGTCTGCTAAATTCGAAGAAAATCTTCAGCAGAATTTTTTTTCGTAAAAAAAAAATATTTTTTAAAACAAAATTTTCAAAATTTGAAACGCCACCTAATTGTTCCTTTCTCTTACCGAAGGAAAAGGCAAATCTCCACGTGCAATTGCAGAGACAATTCATAGTTCCTCTCCCCGACAAATCAGAGCCGATATGAGAACCAAACAAAAATATAATGTAGATGCTGGAGAAACTTCTACACCAGGCAAACAAATCAAACGAAAAGGAAAAGAGATTTTGGTAGACGACGACTTTGTAGAAGAGGTCCCTAATCCTAGTATTTTAAATTCTATGAAAGTCTGATTTTACGGTAATATCTATAAAATTTCTACATTTATCTACAAATAAACTACACATCAGTTTTAGGATGTATAAAGCAATATTGTTTTCATGATTATCTACAAAATTACTACATATATACTACAATTAGACTACAATCTATGTTGAAAAAATGTTGACTACAAAATTTTTCTCTTCATCTACAAATTTTCTACAAAAATTCTAAAGCAGTATTATTCGTAAGGGTATCTACATAATCACTACATTTATACTACAATTAAACTAATCTATGTTGAAAAAATGTTGACTACAAAATTTTTCTCTTCATCTACAAATTTTCTACAAAAATTCTACAAATATACTACAAATCAGTTTAAGTATGTATAAAGCAGTATTATTTTTAAGGGTATCTACATAATTACTACATTTATACTACAATTAAATTACAATCTATGTGGGAAAAAATGTTGACTACAAAATTTTCTCTTCATCTACAATTTGTCGTTGCTGAGGTACTGTTCAATATTTGTCGCTTTTTTGATTTTTTGGATTAAGAAAAAAAGACGAAGAACAGAGTATCGGCAGAATTGATTTCTACAATTTGACTTGAATTTCTTGAATATTTTGTCGCTTTTTTGATCAGTGGATTGAGGAAAAAAGTCGACGAACTGAGCTTTGGCAGAACTGATTTCTACAATTTGATTCGAATTTGTTGACGATTTTGTCTTCTTTTTTTTTTTTTGGATTTGTGGCTTAATGAAAAATATCGAAGAATCTGAAGGTCGCTAAATCAATTAGAATATTCTGTTCCTAATTTGTAGCGCGTCTAATTAGGAAGATTCAGCTACTAATAATTAGCATTTAATGAATGGTATAATAATTGTAAAAAAAGTGTGAACATAGCGAGTAAATTAGAAACTATGTACATATTTGATAATAAAGTTTCATATATGGTATAGGAATGAAAAAGTATCTTTTAAATAATGATATGGCTTGCTAAAAACTTGCGTACGATGCTGAATTCGATGATGGATCTACCGTAATAGTACGTCAAACCTGTTGCTGGGCTAGGATCTTAATGATGGAGGGGCAAGATGTGCCAGTTAGTTGGGCTTAATCAATTAGGAATTGAAGAGCTAACCCAAATAGTTGTCTATCTAATCTCTTAAATTAAAATAGTCTGTAAATGTGTGTGTATATATATATATATATGTTGTGTATAATTAATATATAATCTATGCAGATCGGATAGAAAAAGTAAATATTGAATTTGGCCGGCTATTCGATGCCGAAACTTTTGATGGGCCTAGCCCAACAAGATTTTGGTCGCTACAATAAATCCTCAATCCCTTGCTTTGCACGTCATTAATTGAAGAATTAACCCAAATAACAGTTCACCCATTTAAATTAAAAAATAGCCTGTAGAGATATAATATATGCATAATTTATATATTATATGTGTACAATTATATATAATCAATATATAAACTATATATATAACTAAAAAAAAAAAGTAAACAATAAATATAATCGGCTATTTGTGCAAAGATCCCTCATAAATTTTTATCAATTCTCAGAATTCAAACCTATCACATATGGATAGCATCATCCATGCTTCTAACTGACCTTTTCTTTGCGGAAAGGAATTAAACTTCAAATTTTACCATCACTCTTTTGCAGCCTAGATTTTATTTTCTTTATACTTTATATATTTTTGGTATTCAAAATTCGCTAGTACGAGTAATTTGAATTTGCATTGGGTAAATTTATTAAAAAGTTAAAGTGTTCCCATTAGAATGTTCTCACGGCTCGAACTATTAAAAGTGAGCGAATAACAATCATCTAATCACACTCCTCGATGGGATATATAGGACAATGATATGTTTTCTTACAACGCGTGTCATATTTGGTATTCTTAAATTCTTAGGTACAGAAACTACCTTAAAAAATAGTTGTATCTCAAATTGGAATGTCCATCATTTTGATTTGAAAAAACTTTTTTTATTTTGAAATATTATTTTTATATTTACTTATTATTTAGTAAATTATTTTATATTTAATAGAGTCAAACTAGCCGTTAACTTACCGTTATCTAACCGCTGGAGCAATGCTTACATATACCAATTATTTTGGAGATATGTTGATAGAACTTTCGGAATCTTCTTCTTCCTCCTAAACGCTAGGTTTATTTGTTGAATTTTCTGCTAGTTTTGTTCACAGTTTAATAACTGGAAGAACTTGTTGAATCTTAGGGGATACGACTAATTGTGTGGACGATATATCCTTAAAAACAATGTACGTGACACGCCCCAAGTTTTAATAAATCCTACTCTCTATAATCAATTTTTCCAACAACAACCAAAAACTAATTTTAGTGATTATGTTTGGTGTGTATCACCTTATTGTTGGTCTCGTTTTGCACGAGGAGAGGGGGGAGTATATGTGGTCAGAGGAGAAGATAAAGGGGTTTGAAACATAAATATAGTGAAGAATATGGGCAATAGAAATCAAGAAATAGACTAATTTCTACCACATAAATAATTTCCACTTTATCTTTTTTGGGTCTACTGCAGAATAATGAAAATGAAATGCCAATCAATCAAAAGAGAGAAAACATTAGTAGATTAATGAATGAGCTTTTTTATCTCAAAAGTTGGAAAACCAAATATATAATACTTTATATCAATTTATGTGATATGTTTTTCTTTTTAGTCTGTTTAATAAAAAAAATATCGTATTACTATATTTAGAAATAATATAAATTTAAAAATTTATTTTAATCTTATGAGATGATTTCAAGATAAATATCTATAATTTATTTTAGATTATAAGTTTTAAAACTTTTTATCTTTTTCCAATTTCATGTCCGGTCAAACAGTATCATATAATTTGCAATAACAAACCCATGTAATCCAAAAATGGGGTTTGGGGAGGGTAGTGTACAGAGGCGGACCCAAGATTTTTACGCGACGAGGGCACAATATTCTGCTCAATCAGTGCCCTCTAAAGAATTTTAATGTTCACGATGCTAAGTATTTTAGATTAATTATTTTCAAGGTATATACATATACATATATATGATTTCTGCCAAAGCTTACGGGGTCTGGTGACCCTTCACTATAACACATAGGTTCGCCTCTGACAGTGTATACACAGAATTTACCTCTATCTTGTTGAACTACAAAAGCTGTTCCCGATAGACCCTCAGCTCAAAATCAATATCATATAAATTGAGACGGATAAAGTATTTTTTATCTAACCTAGAAAGGAGCATAGCCTTCAAGAAGTCTGCTCTTAATCAGGCTGGCATTTGGACGGTTTCTTGTCAGATTATTGTGTTTCGGTTTAGCAAATATATATATTTTACAAAGATGTCTTAAAGGTATTGAATATTTTAAAGTGATTTATAATAATATTCTACTTTACTGTTTAGATTTTTATAAAAAATTATTCTTTTGTAAACCTATGACTACGTTATGATTCTGCTAATTGAACCCCTATATTCCTCTGTTTTCTAAATGCCAGCTGTTATTCTGACTTATTCCCTCATCCCAAAAAATAAAATGGGAAAAGAACAAAAAAGAAATAGAAGAATAGAAGGAAAAAAAGGTAAAGGGTGTGAAAATAGAGGACATAAAAAAAGAATTGAGCTGTCCTTTTCCTCTTTTTTTCTTTGTTAAATCATGAAATATATTAACAAACCTTGTTCAAAATATTTATCATTTTAAAAAATTAAAAAGGCATTCTTTTTTCAGCTCCACCTTTAATTACTATTTCAAGAAGGCATATAATCATTAATTACGCATCTAGAAAAAAAAGATAAATATATATATATGAGTTAAATACTCTTATTAATAAAGCTATTAAATAATTTTAATAATAGATGTCAAAACTTTAAACCATACTCTCTCCATTCCACTTTATGCAATGCGATTTCAAGTATGAGGATTAAACTATCTAATTTTTTCTGTGAATTCGGATGTTCAAGTTTTCTTTAAATTAAACTTATATATTTAGAAACTAAATAAAAAAATTATAAGTCATAATTAAAAGGGCATTCCGGTATACAATGCATCCTCCATTGACGCAGGATCCGGGGAAAGACCGCACCCTATAGGATGTGATATAGACAACCTACCCTAGTTCAAGTATTAGTAACTGCTTTCACGGCTCGAACCCATGACCTATAAATCTCACATGGAGACAATTTCCTATTACTCCAAAGCTCCTCTTCCTAAGTCATAATGATTAATAATTTAAAATATTTAAAAAACATAAAAAATAAAAATAAAACAAATTCATTTGACTCTCCAAATAGTAATTGTATCATATGGAGTATAATGAGACAAAAAAATATTAAAAAGAACCAGAGGAAGTAATTTCTTCGTTTCCCTCCAAATACTTGTCTTCTTGAGAAATAGAAACATCATTAAAATAAACATGACAGACAAACAAACCTAAACCCCATATCAATGGCATACAAAGCAGTAAAGCTCAAAACTTTTTCATGCTCATAAGCCATTGTTAACTTCAAATAATTCATATTACACTTGTTATAATTATTGATACAATTTAATCAAGTGAGAAATTCCTTTCTCAAATCTCACATATGTTTTCAAAAAAACAAAAAAAAAAAAAACAAGAAAAAATAATTCAAAAACCAATTCAATGCATTTTGTTCAAGACTTCTCCCAACTCTTGCAAGCTGGTCGGAACACCACAGTTAAAAAAAAGAAAAAAGAAAAAAGAAAAAAGAAAAAGAAGAAGAATTCTCTCAATTTTTCAAGTCTTCAACTTGAAAAAGTTTAGTAAGGCCTTTCTCCAATGTAATTACCAGGAGGGTCATAATTGCAAGTCATAAAAACTCCCAATCCATTAAAACAGGTTACTTTTGCACAACCAATTCTTCTACTTTCTCTCCACACAATTTGCGTATAATGGCCACATTCTCCGTCGTTACAACTATTATACCAATAGTTATACGACCGTCGTTCCGCTAGCCAGGCCGAAACGGCCTGGCCAGGCGACCACCCGTCGCCACCACCCCAGAAAATATTTTCACCATATGGTCCATTTGAATGAATCAATTCACAATCATATCTCCTTTGGTTTGCATACCATGTTGCATAATTAGCCAATTTCTTGTCCCACACTAATGGTTTTAGCCTAAGTGCTGAACGAGCTGCATTTTGAGGAGTCAAGAATTGTTGGATAATGGTGTTAGTTTTTTTCACAGAGTTTACATAGCTAGTTTGCTGTGTTAGGCCATTTGTGGTTGTTGAAATAATGGAGAGTACTAAAAGAGGGACCAAAAGATAGTAAGGCTTCATTTTGGAAAATTTTTGGCTATGTTTGAAAGATTTGTGGCATATAGTATTTATATGAAATAAAGGGAGTTGTTGGATTAAAGTGTCAACTTATTTGGTGGCACCCATGTTCGATAATGATTACCACACTTGTTTTTGTAGATTTGAAAAGAAAAAGAATTTAGTTTAAAGAAATCTAATCCCCTTTGACTATTAGAATATTTTTTGTTTTTTGTGTGATAATAATGATAAAAATAAAAAAAAATGTATAGAATTGTTAGAATGGTTCATTCTGTAAGAGTTTTTCTGCCATTCTTGTAATGTATAATTTATTTGACTTCTTGTTGGAGTTAATAAAATCTTTTATGGAATATATAAGTAGAATTTGTTTGTTGGCAGATTATATTTTGTGGATTTTATTTGTTTCAAGGAATACTTTGCATAACATGGTGTTCACTATCTGAAATTCAAAACTAAAGAAGAAATAAAGAAGAAATGCGAGATTAGAAAATACTCTAGGTTTTATGCAAATTGCAACTGAGCTTTTGGTATAAGCAGAGGCGGACCTATGTGGTAAATAGAGGGGTCATCGGCACCCGAAAAGTTCAGCAAAATTTTTATTTACACACACACACACAAATATATATATATATATATATATATATATATATATATATATATATATATATATATATATATATATATATATATATAACGACCTTCAAATCCCCATCTCTAGTGCGAGATGCGGGTTCGGCCGAACCCAGTAGCTTTTGTTCAAACTATGTATTTATCTTAAGAAATCCATTGAATATGTACAACTTATTAATTTGGAACCTACTAACTTAAAAGGATTACAATTCTGAACCTATAAGGTTCAAATCCTGATTCCGCCTCTGTCTCTAGGTATATATATAATGACGCCCTAGTTATAGAGTAGATTTTGGTTGAATGCAGAAATGCACCGCGACCTTCAAATCCCCATCTCTAGGTATAAATATCATGATCGAAGCTAACAATCTACGAAGAAAGTAGGAGAAATCCAGGTTGTTTCCTCTCGACGATAAAGCTTGTTGGCATTGAACTTGTCTAGACCAAATTTTTCCTGTTAAAAGTATACATACAAAAAATAGCATATTCGATAAATTATTGAGTTTTGTCAAATTTTAAACATTTATAATCTGCAGTTTCAATTTGGTGAAATCAAAACCTGTGCATACATAAAAGAAGAACACAATTATGTACAAGTGCAAACAAAAATTTGATAGTAGGATGACGTATCAATGACAAAAGAAAATAACCCATAATTACTTTTCCTATAATCATTAATATATTTAACCTTGATTAGTTAAAAAGAAAAGCTTGTTGATATTTTACCCACTATGATATAGTGGAGATGAGGAGTAAGTTTTCTCATTATAGTTGGTAAAGTTTAGTATTTTTGCGTAGATAATGGTAAACTCATAATTTTTTGTCGTGAATACTCAACCATTTTTAACTAGACTTTCTACTTTCTAAGATTGGATGCTCAGTCAGTATATTTGTAACAGCTCAGCTCACTAATGATATTTTTCGCTTTGGGCTTAGGCCCGTACGACTTTAAAACGCATCACTAGGGTTTAAGGCATGTCTACTTATATACCCAGCATCTTTCCCGTGTTTTTGTTGATATGGGATTCGCCTAGGGTGTCACAATATTATTACTAATTTCCAACATAAAAGTATAATAAAAGGGCATTCCGGTGCAAGTATCCTTCATGCAAGGTCCGGAGAAGGGCCGCACTCGTAGGATTAAGATGTGGACAACATATCCTTATGCAAACATTAGTGACTGTTTTCACAGCTCAAACTCGTGACCCTGTGACCTATAGATCAGACAGATAATTTTACCGTTGCTTTAAAGACTCCTCTTCCAACATAAAAGTATAATATTTGCCTAAAATATAATAGGTATAATATTTTTGGCCGAGCAGCCAAATGTATAACTTTTCCATAACTCAAACCCTTTAATCAACCTCAGCAAAAAGATATTGCCGAAATTAACGCAGGTGATTGCTACCTGAATTAACGGAAACCGATTTCAGCTGCGACTTTTGCAGGCTTTTCTCTCTATCCATTTTTGACTTTTTTGAGGATAAACTTCAATCCCTACTCAAAAATCTTGAAGAGTAAGGCAAGTTATTCCTCTGTTTCAATTAATATGTGATTATTTTTTACAAAATATAGAGTTTAATAAAGAAAAAAAATTGAAATTTATTTTAAAATAAACCATAAAAATTTGCATAACTATAAATCATCTCATTCACGAAAAAATTACAAGTTAAATTATTTCTATCCAATGAAGTATTATACATTATTTTTTGAACTGACTAATAAGAAAAGTACAATACATAAATTGAGATAAAAGGAATATTAGTCATGAAGTAGTTAATTGTTAGACTATGCACAAACATGCCTAAATGTAGGATATACAGTCAGAACTTTGTATAACAACATCTTTATATAATAGTCATTTACTATAAAAGTCAAGTTTTTTTATGGAATTCACTATAACAGCACTTATAACAACCAAGAAAATTCAAAACAAATAAGGCTGTTATATAGAGGTTTGACTGTATATACATGTCTTATGCTATTTATCAGCAGGTTATGAAGAAGGTACATTTGATACAATGATAAAATTATATATTGATTAGGAAAACTTACAGTGATTCATAATTTGATGTATCGGGTGAATACACATTTAATTAACATATACATTTTTTATATTTTGACGAGTTAAAAGGGAGAAGATGGGTCTAATTTCTGAAATCTGTTAAGAGAACATAAGGATTATGTTATTTGTGGTTTGAATTATTTCCTTGTATTTTTTAGGAAATTCATAGTCCCTATAGGTTTAGAAAAACCCCTAGTCCTAATAGATTTGGGAAAGGAAAATCTATAGTCCTTGTCAAATTGGGAAACCTTTCTCTTATATGTTTGGGACCTTTTGGGATCTATATATAGGGGTTGTAGTTGGGGATTCTACAGATTGTATTGTGCTTTTCTTATCATTCATAGTGAAAAACTCTCTCTGCTTTTGCCCCGAGGATTAGGCTTAGTCGAACCTCGTTAAATTCTTGTGTTGATTTTTTTTTCTCTATTTGCTTTGTGTGTGATTGAGTGCTAGTTAACCCACGATATTCCACAATAATTGGTATCAGAGCAAGGTTCGGATTTCTACATATAATCTAGGGTTAAGATGTCTTCATCATCTTCAACAAAGTACGAAGTAGAAAAATTTGACGGGGGTTCTAGTTTCAATCTATGGAAGATTAGGATGAAATCGTCCCTAGTGTTACAAGGGTTATGGAAGGCAATTGATGAGGATTTTCCTGAAGAGATGAAGGAGACAGAGAAGGCAGACCTGAAGGAGAGGGCTTTGAGTGCGATCTTCATGAGCGTAACAGATAGCGTTCTTCGGGAAATTGCTGAAGAAACTTCTGCAGCAACGACATGGAAGAAGCTGGAAGATCTGTATTCTAAGAAATCGCTAACAAACCGCCTCTACCTGAAAAAGAGGTTATACAATCTCCGTATGAATGAAGGTACACATGTTAAAACTCACATTGATGAGTTTAATTCAATTATAATGGACCTGAAGAATGTGGATATCAAAATTGAGAGTGAGGATCAACCTTGATTGTGTTATGTTCTTTACCACCGTCTTATGATACTTTTGCCGATACGCTGCTATATGGGAAAGACATCATTTCACTAGAAGATGTTAGTTATGCACTAAAATCTAAAGAGTTGAAAAAGAGCTTTCCAGACAGCAGAATTGAGGGCGAGAGTCTTGTGATTAGAGGAAGAATACAACAAAAGGACTTTAATAGGAAAAAGTCAACCGCCAAAATAAAGTCTAGAGCAAGGAAGCAACACTGTTATGAGTGCGGGGAGCAAGGTCACTACAAGAGAGATTGTCGTAAGCTGAAGGAGAAAAGAGGGAAGCAGAAAATAGATAATTCGGCAAATATTGTTGACACTGGCAATAATTCTGATGATAGCGACTATGTAGGGGAAGTCTGTGCTGTGAGTTCTAGTCATGGACAGAATTCTTGGGTTCTTGATTCTGGTGCTACTTTTCACATGTGTCCACACAAGAATTGGTTTGCAACTTACAAGCAAATGAGTAGGACTGTCTATATGGGAGATAATAATCTATTACCAGTAGAGGGGGTTGGTAACATCAAATTGAGAATGTTCGACGGAATAATCAGAAACATTGAGTGTTGGCATGTTCCTCGGATAAATAGAAATTTGATTTCTCTTTCGACTTTGGATGATCAAGGGTATAAATTTCACTCTGAGAATGGAATACCTAAAGTGTGTAAAGACTCCATGGTACTCATGAAGGGTAAACTACATTCTAAATTGTATCATCTTCAGGACAGTGTAGTTGAAGGGGAAGCTGTTGTAGCTTCTAGGAAAAGTGATCTGAATCAGTCTCAGTTGTGGCACTTGCGACTCGACCTGATGGGACTCTATTTAAAGGCTTCAGGTCGAGCCCCCTCCCTTCAATAATGTCAAAGGATCACAAGAGTCGCCTTTCTTTCTCCCAACATCATTCTCAAACAAAGTCATATGAGTGATAATGGATTGTCTTTGTTGAGTAAGCAGAATTTGTTGAATGGGTACAAAAATCAAGTTTTGAATTTTTGTGAGCATTGTGTGTTTGGTAAACAAACAGGGGGGTCCAAGACCAGAGACAAGTTAGATTATATGCACTCTGACTTGTGGGGTACAAACAGAGTTCCCTCCAAGAGTGGTGCCATGTATTTTATGACTTTGGTTGATGATTACTCAAGGATGGTGTGGGTGTATTTTCTGAAAACAAAAGATGAGGCATTTACGACATTTGTTAAATGGAAGGCGATGGTTGAGAGGCAGACGGAAAGAAAAGTTAAGCGTCTTCGAACTGACAATGGGTTGGAATTTTGCAATTCTGAGTTCGATAATTTCTGCAGCAGGGAGGGCACAGTGAGACACCGCACTTGTGTCGGAACACCACAACAAAATGGTGTTGCAGAACATATGAATAGAATGCTTTGTGATAGGGCACGAAGCATGCTTACACACTCATGTGTTAGCAAACATTTTTGGGCTGAAGCAATCAATACAGCTTGTTATTTGGTCAACAGATCTCCATCCACAGCTATTGAGTTCAAAATTCCTTTTGAGGTATGGTCCGGTTCTCCTGCTGATTATTCAAATTTAAGGATATTTAGTTGTCCTGCTTATGCTCATGTGAGTGATGGAAAATTTGAGCCGGGGGCAAAGAAGTGCATATTTCTAGGGTATGCAACTGGAGTGAAAGGTTATAGGTTGTGGTGCACAAATCAAAAGACTCCAGGGCTAATTATCAGTAGGGATGTAACATTCAATGAATCTGCCTCACTAGACAATCAGAGGGAGAAGGCAATAGCAGAAACAGATCGTGGTGTCAATGATCGCATAGAGCTAGAAATTGAATCTCCACTAGCTTAGCCCAGTAGTTCTAAAGTAGAGACAGTGGAGGAGGTACAAAATATTGATCAAAATGATAATGCTGATGCATCTGCGCAACAACAACCATATAGCATTGCAACAGGTAGAGAGAAGAGAGTGATCAACCGACCGCAAATGTTTGCAAACGTAGTTGATGGGAATCTTCTTGGATAAACGAATCCAGTGGGATTTGCTTTTGCAGTTGCAGAGACCGTTGATGCATTTGAGTGTTATATCTACTTAGAAGCTATTCAGAGTACAGAACCAGATCGACGGATTAGTGCTATGGCTAAAGAGATTGAGTCTCTTAACAAGTTTAGGTGTTTCCTAGACTTGGTTGATGTGTGCGGCAATGGATAGAGCCTTTGCGATGGCTGAGGGCAAGGTAGAGAGATGTTGTTCCTGTTGATGAAGAGTCAAGCCAAGGGGAAGATTTGTTATTTGTGGCTTGAATTATTTCCTTGTATTTTTTAGGAAATCCATAGTCGCTATAGGTTTAGGAAAACCCATTGTCCTAATATATTTAGGAAAGGAAAACCTATAGTCCTTGTCAAATTGGGAAACCTTTCTCTTATATGTTTGGGACCTTTTGGGATCTATATATAGGGGTTGTAGTTGGGGAATCGACAGGTTGTAGTGTGCTTTTCTTCTCATTCATAGTGAAACTCTCTCTGCTTTTGCCCCAAGGATTAGGCTTAGCCGAACCTCGTTAAATCCTTGTGTTGATTTTTCTTCTCTATTTGCTTTGTGTGTGATTGTGTGCTAGTTAACCCACGATATTCCGCAACAGATCAACCGTCTAAATTTATTCGTTATAAAATAAAGAAACTTAGAACATTCTTTTGACATATTTTCTTTTTGGTAATTATTCTTGACATATTTTCAATTTATGTTATATTGCATATTTGTGGCATAAGGGAATAAATTTGTGTGTAACTTGAAATTGAAGGAATCCTCACGATCACTAGAATTTTAGTCACAATAAGAAAAATTCTGGTGATCGGTCAGAATTTTGTGGCTAATTGCACAAAAATATAATATCCGTTAGAATTTTGTGATGATCATCGTAACCTACAAATTTATGGTAACCGTCAGAATTATGGTGAATCACTATAGGACTTGTCCGAGAAATTCTGGCCAGCGTGCTTTAAAATTATGACTGAAAACTATTTTCCTAAGATTTTGGGCAGCACCTAGCAGTGTCAAATGGGCGGGTTGGGCAGATTTTGGGCGAATCAAAATTGGCTGAGTCAATAAATGGACAGGTCAATGACTCACCCAAAAGTTATTTAAATTGAGATGGGCTGGATCAAGATAGCTTAAATTTAAGTCATAGCCAAACCCACCATACTCTTATCAAGCTTTAATTAATATGCATTATTTTCTTATTAATTATTTAATTACTAAATAAGACTTTTTTCTTTTGTTCTAATATAACATATCAAACAAAACGAATTAATTTTAAGATATTTTGACAAAGTTACTCGTGGATTAATTTGGGCTAAAAATCAGTCAAACTTTAGATGAGCTTAGATGAGTTGAGTCAAAATGGACTGAATTTAATAAATGGGCCTGTCAATAACCCGCCTAACTTTGGGAGGGTTAGGCGGGTCATATTTTTCTGGGCCAAATTTTGATACCTCTAGTGGCACCAAAATGATCCTATTTGTGCAGCTTTTGCAGCCCAGCAGTTTTGACTCAATATTTTGACTGCTAAACATGAACTGGACCGAAGATGTAAACCCATTAGTCAAAATGGACTTGGCAAGTAACTAGTAATAGCTGGGTCAAAATTCATAGCGATTGTTACACATATAGCCGGTCAGATTTACTGTTTACTTTTTCTAGCCGATATACATAGATTATATATTGATTATACATAATTATACATATATTATATATGAATTTTATATATGTTAACAAGACTCCCATGCTTCATTCCAAAGCCGAAATGCCTAATTCCATACCCATAGAAAGAAGAAAATACAAAAATTTAAAAGTAAATTACTCTTTTTTTTTGTTTAATTAAAGGACCTGATTTATGTTGTTATGATGTCATGGCTCACCATGCTAACCATTTCCACCTTTTATGATGAATTTACTGACTCAATTAATTTGCATTCGCGCCTAATAGAGTTCGTTAAAGGGGGCACGTGCTCCGTGTTAGGAGCACTTTCTTTATTTTCTGGACTCAAACTCGAGAGACCATTTTCTTATTTCTTCCCTACCTCTGCCAAGAAAAGGAAAAAACAAGAGAAGTTCTATCTACCTCTACCAAAAGCTAATTAACTAGAATCCCATGCTTCATCCCAAAGCCCCAATGCCTAATTCCATACCCATAGATAGGGGTGTTCATGGTTCGGTTTGGATCGGTTTTTACCTAAAAAGAAACCAAATCAAGTAAGTCAGTTTTTCAAATATTAGAACCAAAGCAAACCAATTAAGTCGGTTTTTTCTCGATTCGGTTTATGTCAGGTTTAGTCGGTTTTTCGGGTTTTTCGGTTATTTGTCGGTTTTTTCTTAAATATAAGACATACACTACCAAACACATATTCCGGCAACCACATTTTCAACGTAACACTATCAAATCAATTGCCTTTTGAGAAATCTATTATTTACTAAAATATATTGATGATAATTGAATCAAATAGTGATGAATAATTTAAGGACTCAATTAAAAATATATTTATCTTAACATGAAATGGATTCTTACACTTAACAAAAGAAAACTACCAATCAAACTAGAATATAAAGGTAAAAAACTATACTAAAAGTGCAAACGATTAACATTCACCATAAATTTTTTGAAACTTTGTTTAAAAATAATACATATATATATAGGTGCAATAATAAATTTGAAATAACTACTCCTGTAGTCGGTTTGGTTCGGTTTTTTCGGTTATTTTTTTATTAAAATCAAAACCAAACCAAATTTGATCGGTTTTTAAAATTCAAAACCAAAACCAAACCAAACCAAAAAGTATCGGTTTTTTTGATCGGTTTGGTTTGGTTTTTGGTTTGGTTCGATTTTTTGGGTTTTTATGAACAAACCTACCCATAGAACGAAGAAAATACAAAAATTTAAAAGTAAACTATTCTTTTTTTGGTTTAATTAAAGGACCTGATTTATGTTTGTTGTGATGTCATGGCTCACCATGCTAACCATTTCCACCTTTTTATGATGAATTTACTACTCAATTAATCTGCATTCGCGCCTAGTAGAGTTCGTTAAAGGGGGCACGTGCTCCGTGTTAGGAGCACTTTCTTTATTTTCTGGACTCAAACTCGAGACACCATTTTCCTATTTCTTCTCTCCCTCCTCTTCTCCCTCCGATTTCTCCGTACTACTCTCATTGCTTGCAGTACAACCACTACTGCAGCTACCAAAAGATGAAACCCTACTAGATATAGGTGTAGCAATAAAAGTTGGCTTCATTTCTCCAGACATAACAACCAAAAACTTCTCTTCAAAAACTGGTGGTGCAACCTTAACATCAGATCCATCACCATTATTATTCCCTTCTCCAGCTTCAACATCATCTCCATTTTCACCTTCATTATTCTCAAGGTAACCCGGAGTTTTCCTATATGCACCTGCTGAAACAAATAACACAAAAATAATAAACCCTAAAATAGCTGCTAAATTCATAGAATAAGTACGGCAACGTTGAGTGCCTCGGTGACTGTGGCAGCGCCACCGGAGAGGTAGCTGAAGAAGATGGCTCTAAATTCGTCATCTGATAAATAATCTTCTTGTTTAAAATCGAATATTTATTAACACCAAAATTTGGACGTACGCCCAGAGGCGGCTCAACACTACACGTGGTCTAAAGCGAAAATTTAAAAAGAGGCTTCAAAAGAAATTCGAGGCTAAGAAATGCCTTTTCATATCTAATCCTTTAATAATTTCATTAGCTTAAGATAGAAAAAAATATCTAAAAAGCACTTGAAGAATAGAAAAAGATTCTACAAAATCATAGTTATACACAAAATTGATTTAAGTTGAAGTGAGTTAGACAAAAATTAAGAAGTTGAGCTCATTCGCCATGCATGAGGTAACAAAAAAGAATAACAAAAAATAGGAAGTACATGCAAATTTAATAATCTACAATTTTTAGTACAAAATTTAAAAATTGACAACAAATGATTAAACCTAATTTATTTATCACTGTTAATAAACACATAATTACTTATACTATATATAATTTGAGAAAATTGGGGCCTTAATTTTTTGGGGGCCTAAAACCACTGCTTTAGTGGCTTTAGGGTTGAGCCGCCACTGCGTACGCCTAGTTTTGTGTTTGAAAATTTAATAAATTTAGAAAGGTTTGGATTTTCTTTTATAAATAATGTTGGTGATGGAGGAGAGGGAGATCAAAGAATAGGGAAATAGCGTCTTCTTCCTTTTCCAAAAGCTATCAATTTTGGAGAGAATGAATTGAAAAGGATGAGTAAAGGGAGGTGGTTATAGTATGCATATAAACAAGAGATGATTAAAGAGTGGAAGGGAAAATACAATGAACGGATAAATTATTTGGGAAATGGTATGCTCGGGTTTTAGTTGCTGTCATGTGACCAGGAGGTCACGGGCTCAAGCCGTGGAAACAGCCACTTGCAGAAATGTAGGGTAAGGCTGCGTACAATACACCCTTGTGGTCCGGCCTTTTCCCGGACTCCACACATAGCGGGAACTTAGTGCACCGGGCTGCCTTTTTTGTATGGTCAGGTTTTAGTATTCAAATTTACTGTCACGACCCAATTTTCAAACCCGGTCGTGATGGCGCCTCTCGTGAAGACAAGGCCAGCCAACTAACCCAAATCGTCTCTTTAAACGAATAGGTGAATATAGCTTAACGACAATAATAACCAGTATGTACAACCCAACACAACCCGACCGGGGTGTCACAAGTCACGAGCATCTAAAGAAACCTGAACACAACTACAGGGCCAATAATAATATATAAAGAAAAATTCTGGAAAATCAAGAGACAACATCCGGTGCCGCGAACGCTGGCGGTCACTTTGCTCAGCTACAATAGCCCTACCTTCAATCAGCTAATAACCCGCTACCGGGTGAACAATACCTGCAACTGCACGCGAGGTGCAGGGAGTAAAGTGAGTACTTCCAACTCAGTGAGTAATAAGAGTAAATAATAACTGAGAGGCAAGAAATCACGTAAGAGCACTCCATCATGCTATATAGGACAGTACAACTCTTTGAGAAAACAGTAAAACCATGAAAATCCTTTAGAAAATATCTGGCTCAGTTTAAAACCTCTTTTGAAAACATCTTTTTCCAACAATCAAGCAAATGAATGCGTAATCAGATAGTGCAAGTCCGCACATAAGTCAGCCCATCGGGCACAACACTCCACAAACAATTAACACCAGGGCGTCTGGTAAACAGTACAAGAAGTAGCATGGATGCCAGTGATATGAGAGTGCTGAATGTCATGACACATAGTACAAACAAGAACCAATGCATGAATGTAATGCAATGCATATGACCGCTGCGGCGCGCAGCCTGATCCATTTGGGTACCCGCGCTCACTGTGGGGGTTCAGACTCCGGAGGGGCTCCTACAGCCCAAGCGCAATATCAATATCACACTGCTCCGGCGCACAGCCCGATCCATCCTCAGTCCAGAAATGCACATAAGCCCCTTGGGCAATAGTAAAATAACAGTTCTCAACTCAAAACGTCAGTAAAATATCATTTAAGTTTTCAAATCTTAGAAAGGTGGCTAAGTTTGTGAAACAGTATGTAAAACCTTGGACCGAGATCAAATAATATACAAAGTAATGCAAAAAAGTGATATCAATCCCTGAAGGATTCAAATAATCGGCACGAAGCCCAAAACATGGCAGTCAGCCCAAATCATGATAGCATCAAATAAGTTTCAGTCAATTATGCAATAAAACCAACAACCGGGACGGACCAAGTCACAATCCCCAACGGTGCTCTACCCCACGCTCATACCTGGCGTGTAAGTCACCACAATACAGCACTATGATGTGCAAATTCGGGGTTTCAAACCCTCAGGATATCATTTACAAGTATTACTCACCTCGAACCGGTGAAATCTCAAACCCGCGATGCCTTTGCCCCTCAAATCGGCCTCCACACGCGCCAAATCTAACCAAAATCAGAGCGAATACATCACAATATGCTAAGGAAACATAACCCAATCGAAAAGACTCGAAAAACATCGAAAATCACGAAGTTGGCAAAACCCAAGCCCCGGGCCCACTTCTCGAAAAATTACAAAATTCACATCACCGGATTCCTTATCTCCTCACGAGTTCATACATACTAAGAACCTCAAAATCCATCCACAATTGACCCTTCAAATCCCAATATAAAAATTTGAAAATTCCAAGCCCTATTCCTCCATTTTAGCAAAAATTCAATGATTTCCTAGATGGATTTCACAATAAAAACGAGTTTTGAGTCCAAGAAACTTACCTCCAAACGTTCCCCCTTGAATCCCTCGTTAATCTCCTTCAAGAATCTTCAAAAACGAGCAATTATGGGTGTAAAATGACCCCTAAATCGCGACTGACGTGTTTTAAAACATTCTGCCCAGGTATTTACTCTTCGCTATAGCAGAAAATGCTTCGCGATCGCGGAGAATAATTTTTTTCCGGCCCAAAATTTACTCTTCGCGATCGCGGACAATGCTTCGCGATCGCGATGAACAGTTCCCAGCTCTTCCGGACAGCCTCTAGTATAGTGGTCATAACTTTTTGCACACAACTCCAAATTACAAACGGTTTGGTGTTCTGAAAACTAGACACATAGGGCTATAATTTCATATGTTGCTCATTTCCTGACTCCTTATACATTGCGAGATATAAGCTTCCAAAGTCATCCCTGTGTATTAGAGACCTTCCCGGGCAGCATATGGTGTAACCACCATAACTTTTTGTACACAACTTTAAATTCCAATTAATTTACATTTCTGAAAACTAGACACAAAGGTCTATAATTTTCATTTTTAGATCATCTCCAAATTCCTTATAGGTTGTGAGATATAAGCTTCTGAAGTGGGATCAACGCAACAGAATATTTCTTCTCCGCGATCGCGAAAGGCTTCACGCGATCGCGATTCATTGGATCGTTTCTCACATTTTACTCACCGTGATCGCGACCAATTCCCCGCGATCGCATAGAACACTGCTGTAGCCAAAAACCAGCAGTTAAAAGTGGCCTAGAAATGGTCCGAAACCACCCCGAAACTCACCCGAGGCCCCCGGGACCTCAACCAAAAGCACGGACATATCCCATAACATCATTCAAACTTGTTCCAATCATCAAAACACATCAAACAACGCTAAAACCATCAAATCACATCGGATTCAAGCCTAAGTTCTTCAAAAACTTCCGAAATGCACTTTCGATCAAAAAGTCTACCAAACCTCGTCCGAATGATCTGAAACTTTGCACGCACATCCCAAATGACATAACTGAGCTACTGCAACTCTCGGAATTCCATTCCGACCCCTATATCAAAATCTCGCCTATCAATCGGAATTTGCCAAAATACTAACTTCGCCAATTCAAGCCTAATTCTACACCGGACCTCCAAAATAAATTCCGATCACGCTCCCAAGTCACAAATCATCTCCCGAAGCTAACCGAATCACCGGAAATCACATCCGAGCCCTCTAACTCATAAGTCAACATCCGGTTGAATTTTCCAACTTAAGCCTTCTTAAAAGAGACTAAGTGTCTCATTTCTTATCAAAACCAATCCGAAACAACTCTAACTCACCACATACCGGTAATGAAACATGAAGAAGTAATAAATGAGGAAAACGGGGCAGTAATACCTGATACGACGGGTCGGATCGTCACATTTACAAACAGGAAGATATTAAAAACTTTCTATAAATATACAATAATAATTAAGTCATGTATCTATTAAAAGAGCTACTGTTATTATGTACAAATTTACCTTATTGAGACTGAGAAAGTGCTGACAAAAATCACTGTATTAATATTATCAATTTCATATATTTGAATATCAGATTTTATTTTAAAGTCCAAATTTGATTTAAAAAGCGGGAAAGAATAAAAATAAAATAAAGGGATTTTTTCATTCCTATACATTATTGAAAACTATATTACCCTAAATGTCCATGTTTAGTTAATTATCCGGCATAAACAAGTTTTATTTACAAAATATATACAATCCACCTTAAAATGCTCTCAATCCATTATTTGTGCCTTCAATCAAGGGATTTAGTTACACCCTTTTTTTTTCTTTCTCTCCTCTTCTCTCATGTACAAAGGCGGATGTAGCTTTGTAGTATTCATGAATTCATCTAAATTCAGTACTTTCAAAGAGGAACCAAAATTTATGCGTAAAGTTTCGCGAAAAAAAAATGCAACAAATATGAGATATGAATGTATAATTTTAGATAAACAATTCGTTCAACAATGCCCCCCTATATAATATATCTACAACTTATCTATAACTTTCATACATTATTTCTACCGGGTTAAATACAACTAAAATAACATACAACTTAAATTCAAATTTTATACAAAATTTATACAATATGTCATTTGTATATATTGTATCTGATTTATACATAGTAAAAACAAATTTCATACAACTAATTATATATTATAAAACTTATCTACAATTTTCGTACATTATTTCTACTCAGTTATAGACAACTACAATATAATACCACTTAAATATAATTTTTATACAATGTTGTTCAACTTTCATACAATAATTAAATGAATAAAAGAAAAATAAATAAATAACAGAATACAATATTTCTATAATTTTTCTAAAATTTTACTACAATTTCTGCAATATAATGTATGTCATGTCTTCTTCTTCTTCTTCTTCTTTGAGTTTCAATATGAAATTCAGCCAAAACCAAGTCTAATCTTCACCAAAACCCCTCAAAATTGAGATATAAACTCCAAACCATATTACCAATTATTTGCAACAACACCAATCCAAACAAATAATGATTTTTGAAAACCCAAATTCGAATTCAAAGCTTCAAAACTTTTTAATGGCTGTCAATGGTGGAATTGCTGCTCTCTTTTCCTTTGCTTTATATTACTGAAATTTGGGATTGAGAGATAGAGAGAGACGTGGAGAGAATTCTCAATTCTTTGCAACAACATCCAATCCAAACCAACAATGTCTTTTGAAAACCCAAATTCGAATTCAAAGCTTCAAAGCTTTTTAATGGTTGTCAATGGTGGAGGGGTTACAGATTTTCGCTGGTTTTAGAAGAGGAAATAGTGGGTGATTGAAGAGGAAATCGTGGGGTGTGGTTTGATACGTGGGTGAAGGGGTGGGATTTGGAGAGAGAAACTAGGGGGAGTGAGAATATATGGTAGAGTTAAATTCGGAGACTAATTAATACCATTAAAATCCCTAAAATATACATAAATGGTAATTAGGTATATAAAAGGTAATTATATTAAAAGTTAAGCATGGAGGGTAATATAATTTACTATATGGCATAGGAATGTAAAAATCTCTAAATTTTTATACCAGCACTATACCTTCTTATACCTCATAACTATATGACCCCTTAGTGGAAAATCAAATAGTATCGGAGTACACAATTCATAGTTTGTGACGCTTCGGCTATCCAATAACTATATACTATATTAATTTTATGATGAAGAAAAAGTAAAAGAAAAATGAGAAAAAAATGAATAATTATCTAGCGGAATTTAACTACTTGATCTTAAATAAGTAAAAGACCTTTCTCCTGTATCATCCTTCTCCGTCCTGCAAAACAAACTTAACGGTGACTTAACGGACTTCAGAAGATTCTTCGGCTTTTTCTCACCCTTCTCCTCTTTTGTCGAACCGGGTTTAGAAAACATAGGCGGGGTCGGTGGAAACCGGAATTTGCTTAACCGGCTATCCTCTGGTTTGAACCGGTACCCCTTGGTTGAACTTCTTTCCGGAGAAAAAGCCACGCCATTAGTGTAGGCCCTACTCAAGCTTAAGTCCACCAATCTTTTACGTACATCATCAGGTAACCTTAGAGTAAACCTTTCGCAATTTTCGCCACGTTGAATCAACGAGTGGCCCGTCGAGTGAGAACGACTGAACATCCCGAAAATTTTTCGCCTTCTCGGTGTTGATTTTGGTGCAAGGCGGGCGAAGTTGGGTGTTTTATTTCTTGGTGTAGATTTCGTTGAACAAATATGAGTAGGTGTAGTTTGAGAAGACTGCTGGTTCATCACTTCTTGTAGACCAGCAGTCACGTGAATATCTATTACTGTATCATTTGTTTCTGGTGATGAAACTGAGCTGACATTCTCAGATTGCTGAATTGTTTCTTGCAGTTTAGCAGAAGGTTTTGTTTTGAGATTTGCACGGCAAACTGGGCAAGTGGTACGAAAGGCAAGCCAAGCATCAATGCACTCAGGATGGAACACGTGGCAACAATTCCGAAGAAGGCGAAGAGTATCTTCATCATCGAACTCGTTTAAGCAAACAGCACATTCTAGGATAGATTTGCCAATCTTTAGGGCTTTGACATCGGAGTACACAAATACCGGCAAAGTTTCGATGATATTAGGCTCAAGCCCACGGGAAACTGGTCGATGACGGAAGAAGTAAGAACCCATTGGTTCGTCGGGGTTCATGTGACGTATATATAATGTGATGAAAAATGCAACCACGAATAATACGACACAAGCGAGTACTATCGCTAATGCTGGGCTGATTTTAACACTTGAGTACTCCAACGCCGAAGATGATGTTGTCGCTGACACTGTACCAGTTGTGGCCATAGCGTAAAGCAAACACAAGAAGAAACCAAACATGTTATTTCTCTTATGCTTCATTTTCCTCAAAAAAGTGTAGTGGTAGTGTTAACTTGTAGTGTGAAAAGCAGAGGAGATTGTTACTTGTAAAGGCAAAAGGTGGATATAATGTGGTTGTTTCTTTTGGATATATTTATGGTGTTGGAATGGCGGCCTACCGCAAATTATTAAAGGAGAAGAATCTGTTGACTTATTAACTGGCCACCACGAGAACAATCAATAAGGTTTTGACATTGGTGAGTAATGAATAAGTTTTCTGAAGGTTTAGTATTTTTAGGAATAAATTTTGAAAGGAGTTGTATATATCTTCCTTGCTGGAATTTTTAATAAATGTGGACTAATATTAACGTGATTATTGTGGTTTATAAAATGCTAAACAATTCTAGTTGGTGGACATAACTGTTTGAGCAAAAAATCTTGAAACTCTTTTGCCAAATCCAATTATCAATGATAAAGAAGGTAAATTTTAGCCAAGCATAATTAACATCGGATCCAAACACACATAACAGAAAATAACGATGGATAGAAAAATATCAGATTTATTGATGTCATAATCTTATCTCCAATATGACGAAAATGGATTTACATTCAATACAAAACGGATAGCGAGAGAAGGAGTAGAATGGAAAAGCAAGGTAAAATCCTCCTTTTCCCTTCATGTCCTTTCTTCTGTTTACTCGAGAAAAATCCCCCTCTCATTAGTGCTTACCCACCTCTATATATAGTTCCTGAAGTTTTCATTCAGTGGTCTTTGACCAACATACTTTCCCGCGACGGTCCATTTCGTCATTATTCGAATGTGACTCTGTCTTGACATACGCTGTTGATGATTTGACCTGAGATTGGTCGTGGTGTTCTTCGCTATTCCGCCACCTGGGCGAGATCCCAGCTTGGTCGACCACTATGGTCAGATTTTGACCTATACAGTTAGTCCCTCCGTCCGTCGAGGTCGTCCCTTAGAGGGCTCGACGGGCGGATCCTGTCGATTCGAAGGCTAGGAGAAATTTGACTGCTTTACGCCTTGAACGAGATTTTTAGATCGAGGCGATGGCGCAACGCTTCAACGATGCCTCTGGATCGTCGCATCCGTTCGGAGTTGAACAGTTGTGTTGATTTAAAACGTCGTTTGTAGTTTTTATCATTATGACACACGTTTCTTATGGATTGAACCGTTCCTCATGCCCTATCAGTTTCGATTGGGGACTCTTGGATTTCCCGCTCGGGGCATTTAAGTTCCTATAAATAGGGGAAAGCACCATTCTATTGGCATATTTTTTCGATTTATCAAAAGAGTTTTGCGAGTCTTTATCTTCTCCGATACTTCGAATTTTCAATTCACTCTCCTGTTAGTCGAAAATTGACATCACCGTCTTCCCTCTTACTTCCCCTTGTTCATTCGCTCTGTTCAATCAAGATAAATGGCTGGTACTTCTTCCCGCGGTGACAATCTTGCCACAGTTCCGGCACCGGAAAATGATGTTCTCTCTCCCGGAGGAGTGGAGGTGGTGGAGGACGAAGGGGTTCCAACAGCGGCAGAAATATTGCCCCGTCTAGGGAAGCCATGGACCGATTTCAACAGCCCTGCCGGAGAGGAACCGGAGCCTGTTTCCTCTGTTATGGATGAAGCGGCGATTGCAGAGCTTAAGACCAAGTGGGGGATTCCGAACCATGTTGAGATGTTGCCGGCGGTAGGAGATGATATTATACATTTCGACCGCCGAGGATATTGTGCGTTCTACGCATATCCTTTTATCGTCAGATATATGCTTCCTCTCCCTTCCTTGGTGGTAGATTTTTGCCGTTTCTACGAGGTATTTCCGGCTCAACTTTCGCCGTAATCGTACAAACTGTTCCTCATGCTGCTCAAGTTTGCGGAGCTTGCCGGTCGGGAGATCACTCTGGGGCATATGCTCAATATTTTTTCCCCTCAACTTATTCAAGGCACGATGATCCACATGCGCTATCGAGGAACAAAGAGTCTGGTGGTGAAGATGGATGATAGAGAAAATCGTCATTTCTACGAAAACTATTTTTATGTCTGGACCGAGCATCGTGTGGCGAACTCTGCAGGGTTCCCAGAGATGGAACTTCGCACGTAAGTTTTTGTATCTTCTGTAGGAATGATAGTCGACCGCTTTTCTTTGGGCGGTATTAAATCGTTTTTACTTTTGCAGCTACGAGACTACCCCCTCCGCCTGTTGACGATATCTGTGAATGGGTGAATGCCATTCATCCTAATACGGCGGGATTTCGCAAATGGGCGTCCTTCTATGAGAAATATGGACGTAAGCCCCTTACTAGTAAGTAGACTTGACGCAGCTTTTTTTTTTTTTTTTGCCTTGCACTTTGACCTTGTTGCGTATACGACCATTACCGTTATCAGGGAGAGTGTGAAGGGCGAGGGCTCCTCCGCTTGCATTCCGTCAACCAACGTCTTCTGCTCGGTCTGCACCAAGGTCTGCTGCCCGGCCCACAGCGAGGGCTACTCAAGTTGAACCTACGACCAGGGTTGTATGT
The DNA here is from genome assembly GCF_001879085.1 of Nicotiana attenuata. Lineage (NCBI taxonomy): Eukaryota > Viridiplantae > Streptophyta > Magnoliopsida > Solanales > Solanaceae > Nicotiana > Nicotiana attenuata. Next base: position 17,721,909 of record NC_031999.1, read on the forward strand.
ATGGAAACTGTTTCCCGATCTGGGACTCCGGCTCCTACTGCCCGCTCAACGGGTGAGTCTTCCCGTGCTGAGGACGGAGAAGGTCCGTCGAAGAGACAACGAGTGGAGTCCGAAATGGCTCCTTCAGCTGCAGTGCGTTCATAGGGTGAACTTCCCTCGACGGTGTCTGAAATAGGGGGTGATACCAGTCCGCCCGCAGAGGTAAATCCGGTGATCGTAACCAACCCGACGGCAGGGGCTTTGACTGCTGTGATCGATCAGTGGACTACTACGATGGGGGATCGAGATCTCGAGGCCGCTGTTGCCACTTTGGGTGGGCCATCATCTTTCGGACCGGGTCGTGCTTCTTCTTCGGCCACAGAAAGGGGAAAGGGTGTCGTGGTCGTTGACTACGAGTCTAAATCCGATCTGGATCCTGATGATGTCAGGACGTTCGAGGAAGGCCTTACTCGTACGGTGGTAAGGGCGGGAGGTCCGTCCTGTATACTTGAGATCCCGTCGGAGATTAACCTTCTGGGGGACACGGAGGACTTGGTACCGCAGTTTGACCTTCTGTGCTTTGCCGCAGAGTGTGAGGCTCTTCGGAATGTCCGTGATGTTGATTTGATGCATGAAGTGGCCGCTATGGGCTTGAGGGTAAGTTTCTCCTCTTTCTTTTTGTGTTCCTTTTATCTTTGGCGACCTTGACCTTTACTAACTCTTTTTGTCTTTCTCTCTTTTCTTTTTGGGCTTTCAGACGTACATGGTGGAGATTGAAAGTGCTTGCAGGGTCGACACTCGGGCCAAAATTTTTCTGACTATGTTGGAGAAGCATCGGCGCTACCGCAAAAAGTGCTGTGAGATGCACGAATGGCTTAGGGCGAACGCCGGTAATCAATCTCTCGGCGAGGAACTAGAGAAGAGGGATCAAGAGCTGATGTAGGCTATTCGCAGGAATAGCGAGCTCGAGGAGCTGCTTCGTGTGAGGGACGAGGAACTTTTGTTGGGAAAAGGGGTTGCCGTAGAGTGTGAACATCTTCAGGCGAAGGTGTTGTCGTTGCAGTCCGAATTGGATCACAATGCCATCAGAGTCGAGGCCTTGAGTGCGGAGTAGATGGGGAAATTAACCGAACTGGAGAGAAAGGTCTTCGAGTTGAAGAGTGCCGAGAGTGCTTGGGCATCGGCTTCGGCGAGGGCGGCGGCTTTAGAGGACACTATCCGCGTCCTTCAATCCGAGCAGGAGTCTGAGAGGGCGACGGCTACGCTCAGGGAGGCGAGGCTCGAAGAGCGTATTTGCGAAATTGATCGGGAAGCTTCAACCTTGGGAGATCGGGTCGCTGTCCTTGAGGCCGAAAATGCGCAATAATTGGCCCAAGTCGAATCTGCTTCCACCGATGTTCCTCTCCATTTGCACGAGCTCTGGGTCCATGCCGAAGCCCAACGGGACATATACAAGAGTTTGTGGGAAGCGGCCAATGTTTCTAAGGCCGCTTATGAAGGAGCTCGGGCAAAGGCACGAGAGGCTCGTGTTAACTGTGGCTACGATCCTGTGACACCAGAGGCTGGCGAGGGTGTGATGCTGAGGAAGGGTTTCCTGGAGATGGTGATGAGGAGGACATCGGTAATGACGCCGAGTAAAAAAGTTGTTATCTTTGTTTTTTTTTTATTTTCTGTACTGGACGGGTTTTAGCCGTGTGTAATCTGCGGCCGTTTGCGCAACTGTCTAAATAAGAGGGGTTTTTGTCGCTATACGTCGTTTGTATTCTCTCCCTTCCTTTTACTTTACATATCTTTGGCGTAAACTTTCGGATTTCCGTATGGTGAACTCCTAACTTTTCAGGGAAATCAATTTTAACCTGACCGAGTAGGATCTCATCGTGTGAGTCCGGATGGAGTCTCATTGGATTCGCCTATTTGGGCGAGGTCGACTTGTGACTTATTGGTTTAAGTAGATTCACCCTTGACTCAAACGAGGTTATATTCGGACTCGTTGTTTTGGATAAAGTTAGTCTTGAGTCATTTGAGTGGGATCAAATTGTTGTTGATTCGGGCGAAGTCTTTTTTTATATGTTCGAGCGAGGTCAAATTTTTCATTTCGAGCTGATGTCAGAATGCTAACCCGTTGTAGTTCGAGAGGTTGAATACTAAACGAGTCGAGCGAGGTCGAATTTTTCATTTGGCGAGGGCCTTTGGCCGTAGGGGCGTTGTTTCGAGCTAGTGTCGAAATGTTAACCCGTCGTAATTCGAACGAGGTAGAATATTAAATGATTCGAGCGAGGTCGAGCTCTTCTTTTTGGCGATGGCCCTTGGCCGTAGGGGTGTTATCTCGAGCTGATGTCAAAATGTTAACCCGTCGTAACGAGGTCGAGCTCTTCTTTTTGGCGATGGCCCTTAGCCGTAGGGGTGTTATTTTGAGCTGATGTCGAAATGTTAACCCGACGTAATTCGAACGAGGTCGAGCTCTTCTTTTTGGCGATGGCCCTTGGCCGTAGTGGTGTTATTTCGAGCTGATTTAGAAATGTTAACCCAACGTAATTCGAACAAGGTCGAATATTAAACGACTCGAGCGAGGTCGAGCTCTTCTTTTTGGCGATGGCCCTTGTCTGTAGAGGTGTTATATCGAGCTGATGTCGAAATGTTAACCTGTCGTAATTCGAACTAGGTCGAGCTCTTCTTTATTCGCGATGGCCCTTGGCCATAGGGGTGTTATTTTGAGCTGATGTCGAAATGTTAGCCCGTCGTAATTCGAACAAGGTCGAGCTCTTCTTTTTTGGCGATGGCCCTTGGCTGTAGGGGTGTTATATCGAGCTGATGTCGAAATGTTAACTCGTTGCGTCATTGTCAGATATTGGCGAATCACAGGTTACCATACTGTCCGTAGACGTCGGATCGGATCTTGGCGTACTCGATTTTGCTTTCCTTTTTTTGGAGAGTTTCGGGTGTCCTCTGGGGTAGTCTCAGTTTTGCTTAACCTCTGCGCTTCCTGGGTGAGTCCCAGTTTGCTTAATTTTTGCGTTTCCTGGGTGAGTCTCAGTTTGCTTAATTTTGTTTGAATTGGAGAGTATGATGACGGGGAGTATAAAACGTTGTCGTTTCGCCAACTGGGGGGTACCATATGCGTTCGTTTCATGCATATATTGGAATTTTCCTGTATCTAGACCCTTCGTCGTTCGGCCTGGAGAGCTCATCAATAGGCGGGGCGATGAATTACCCCTTTAATTTTGAGACGTCCCCCTCATCGCCTCGTTAAGAAACTCCCCGAGAGAACCCAATTGGGACAAAACCCGGGTGAGGTAAAAGGGAATGCGACTTGAGGGGCGTCACTTCCCAGATGTTGAAGTGCTTGAGACGTGCGACATTCCAGTTATTTTGTAGTAGTTTTCCTTTCATTGTCTCTAGTTAGGATGTTCCTTTGCTTGCTTGCCCGTGCGGCGCTGGTGATCCTGTCTAAGCGAACAACAGGGGGGTAAACCAAAATGATGGGATTTTTCATACCTCGATCCAATGAGTCGGTGAGAGAGGGTAGCCTTATAGCGTTGCTCGCTCTACCTGGCGTTTAAATGGTTGATGGAATGGTGGTTTTTAGATTTGGCAGCCATATTCAGCTTTCCTTTCTTTTTTAAAAGTGCCCTAGCTCCGCGCGGGTTAGGTTCGCCTTAATTGCTGCGGTGCAGAAATCGAGTCCCGGTTCGATCTCGTCTGATTCGTACCCATAACAAGGGAGACATGTTGTACTTTGTTCGTGAATCATCCGATGTGTGTGGGCTTTGCGTGGATATTGGTTGTAACTTCTGCTTTTGTGTAGCAGCCTGATCTGGATTAGCATGTGAGGTTTACTTACCACTCTTTCGGGTGGGTGATTATATTTCACCGATTTTGGATCTGAAGGAAACTAAACAATTTTGCTATGAAATCCCCACAGACGGCGCCAAATTGTTTGAGCAAAAAATCTTGAAACTCTTTTGCCAAATCCAATTATCAATGATAAAGAAGGTAAATCTTAGCCAAGTATAATTAACTTCGGATTCAAACACACATAGCAGAAAATAACGACGGATAGGAAAATATCATATTTATTGATGTCATAATCTCCAATATGAAGAAAATGGATTTACATTCTAAACAAAAAGGATAGTGAGAGAAGGAGTAGAATGGAAAAGCAAGGTAAAATCCTCCTTTTCCCTTCATGTTCTTCTTCTGTTTACTCGAGAAAAATTCCCCTCTCATTAGTGCTTACCCACCTCTATATATAGTTCCTGAAGTTTTTATTCAGTGGTCTTTGATCAACATGCTTTCCCGCGACGGTCCTTTTCGTCATTATTTGAATGCGGCTCTGTCTTGACATACGCTATCGATGATTTGACCTGAGATTGGTCGTGGTGTTCTTCGCTATTCCGCTACCTGGGCGAGATTCCAGCTTGGTCGACCACTATTGTCAGATTTTGACCTATACAATAAATTGGCTGTTTTTTTGTTGGATTCCTTTTTAAGCATGAATCACGTCATGTATTGGTGTAGGCTAAGAGTAATATAGGTCATGTTGATGATTTGATGGAGCCTGCTATGTGGAAGCCCGTTAGGTCTAATTATCCCAAACAAGTTAGGGGCGGAAATATAAATCTTCATTCCTTTTATTTAGCTATAACTCATCATATTCACAAGATGAGTGTTGCAGACTACCCTATCAGTATTCGTTAGTTGAAGCTTAGACTTGAAAGTTGTGCTTAATGTCAATGGAGAGGAGGAATATCCACAGACACAAAATAGACGGCCCTCTCCTGCAAATTTCTTAGCAAATGTCACTTCCTCGGTCTCAATTTATGTACTAGTTAGTTTGATTTGGAGTATATATAAAAAAGAAAAAGAAATTCTTAGAATTCGCGATCTTAAATATCTCATGACACCATAAAAGCAAACTATTAATGATAAAATAAAAAATTTATAGTAAATATTTTAAAATATGAAAGGATATGGTATCGTTCTTTTTGGAATGGACTAATAAGTAATATTACATAAGTGGATTAATGAAGAGGCACTATCTGATTGAGGTTAGCAAATTAAACTTTTCGTTGACATTACTATCTTAAGCAGATTATCACGTAATTTGAAGTTAGTTAGCAGTTTCCAAAGTAGCTGAAAGTAAACTTAGACATTTTAATCAAGACTAGTTTATTGGTCTGCAACCAGGTTTCAGATAAGGAGTTGGTGTTCGACGAGATTGACGTTAATGGGTTAGTTGGCTCATGGCTGTCACTAATAGTCACATAAGAAAATTAAGTTCTACTCCCTCCGGTCCAAAATAAGTGATTTTTTGGCCTTTTTCTTGTGGTCCAAAATAAGTGATTTTTACAGATTTCAAGAATGAATTAATTATTTTTTCCCTTCATTGTCCTTGGAGTAAATAGTGTTGGAATATGTGTTAAGAGTGTTTATGTGAGATAGTAAAGGTTAATATGGTTAATTCCATTGATAATTAATGCTAAAAGGTGGATTTCTTGATCTGTGTGAAAACATCCAAAAAATCACTTATTTTGGACCGGAGGGAGTATACTAGTGCCCCCAATATGACAGAAGGCTGCATGGTAAAGCTGATTTAGTGTACTGCTGAAGCTGCCTACCTATTGGTTCGGGATCGAAAACCCAACTCATGCTTTTAGGCTTTCCTTTTACTACTGATCTCAATGCTTGTTTTACTTAGTAGTCAATTGATTAATTTTTTTTATTTTATCTTTTCTAAATTCAATTATCATTTAATATTTGTACATAATAATCAATTTAGTTAGTATTATTCTTTTTCAAGTCCCTCACTCAAAATCCAAAGCTCCAAATCGTAGTTCCTATCTATGCAAATAAAAAATTACAAATTCTTCTCTCTCCCTTCAAAAGTCACTTTGTCTCAATTACTTTGATAAAGTATTAGAATCTATCAATTCCAATGACGGCGAAAGAGAATTTGTACTTTATTAATAAGTTATCATAATCGTTAAGTTTTCAAAGATCTGCACGCCAAAATTTATCGCTAGCAATTGGCATATTTAAAGATAGTCCTGTTGCACTCAAATCCTGGATCCGCCTCTATCGATTACACCAACACCTCTACAAAAATGAAGCACCTTCCTCTATAGTATTCCTTTTTGAATAGGCGAAAACTCGAAAGCTGATGAAAAAGTAACCCGCAAATAACGCAACATTGAGAGTAGAAGCCATAACACACGCTTGCAAGCCTTTGTACCATGGAGTACAAGATCTGTCACGACTCCAAATTTCACCTTAAGGATTGTGATGACACCTAGTTACTAGGATTAAGTAAGCCTAACACATGCTGAGATTTAACAAAAATAAATAACTTAGCTATTAAATATAAAGCTGATAAATGACATAATAAAGCTGAAACTGATCAATAAACATTCATCTCCAAAATTGATAGTGCGGAGTCATAAGTTCTACTGAAATACACTAAAAATCTCTATTACAACAATGTTTTAGAATGAAAATAAACAATAGCAAAGGCAAACATCGAAAGGTGACTCTGAAGCCTGCCAGTATAATGGTAGGTATACTTTGAAGTCTCTGCAGCAAATCTCAAAGCAGTTAGCTAACGTCCGGCACGCTCAGAGGTACCTATATCTGCACAAAAATATGTAGAAACATAGTATGAATACACCACAATTTACGTAAGTATAAGACTTCCTCTTCTTCTTTTTCTTCTTCAGTTCATCCAAATCCTTTTCCCTCCACCTGCCGCATAGATCTCTAGTCTTCTCAACAAGAATTGTTTAGCTCCATGCCGAAAAAAATGGTTAACTTGATAAGAACTATTGAACTATTAAGCTTCATATATCAAAGAAAGAGATTGGGGAGAGAGAGAAGGGAAAAGAAGAAGAAAATGCACGGTCTGCCAAGTGAGGAGATAAAAATGATTTTGAAGGATCTGGTGTGCTTATTGAATGGCCAACAATAGTGATTTCTTTGGGTGGTAGAAAATTGAAGAAGAAGAAGAGGAGAGTATGAGTGAGAAACATAGTTTCATAAGACATACTTCTACCAAGAATAAGTATCTATTGATCACTAGCTAAGTTGGAAGGGTCTAATTTACAAATTATGTCAACTTTAAGGGGCTATCTAGGTATTTGGCCAAAGTAAAAAGAAAAGAGGGATAAAAATGCAATTATAAGTAGTTGGAAGGTGGAAGTGATAACTTCGGTAACGAACTATAAACTGTTTCGTCTCCGCACATTTATTTGTGTGTTTCAATCGCTGCCACCAAATAGTTCCAATGGCAGCAAAGCTTCTGCTCTCTCCTCTCTCCCTTCCTTCTAGTTTCCTCAGTACCCGAGAATTTCAGCACCACCATCGTCATCTATGTCTCCGAACAAAACCCAGAACCCGCTTCACCGTTCACGCATTTACCGATGCCCTCTTCACTGCTGCTACTACTTCAGCTCCTGTACTTGTCCTTGACCAATTTCAAGAAAACCCATCATCTCTCTTTTCAGTAGCAGCAGCAGATGCTGGTTATTCAGTAGCTAGCTACTACACTTCACTCGGTCTCTTTGTCATTTCTGTTCCGGGTCTTTGGTCCCTTATTAAACGATCTGTCAAATCCAAGGTCATTCATTTGCTTAATTCCGGGTGTACATTTTCTTTTTGGTTTTTTTCTTATCATGTATTTTTATGGTGAATTTTTGGATGCAGATAGTGCAGAAGACATTTGTTAAGGAAGGTATAGAGGAGGGGAAGAAGGCAGCTAACCAGGTTGCTGGCGAAATTCTTTCATTCTTCACTCGAAATAACTTTTCTGTGTTGGATAGAGGAGAGACTATTACGTGAGTAAACCACTCCCAACCACTAGTATTTTTTTTCTTTTTTTAAACTTATGTTATCTTTGTGCCTTATCCTCTAAGGGTGATAGTCCAATTGTCAGAGTATCCTTTTTCTCTAACTTTTGTCTGGGCAAAGGAGTTGAATTCTGAAAAAGAAAAGTTAAAATAACAGTAAACTTAGTCGATTGGACAACTGCACTGTTATAAAATGGAGTTTTTTTTTTCATTTTTATTCTTTAGCTTTTTCCCTTGAGCCGAGGGTCTATCGGAAACAACCTCCGTATCTTTATAAGGTAGGGGTAAGGTCTGCGTACACGCTACCATCCCCAGACCCCATTTATGAGAATACACTGGGTTCGTTGTTGTTGTTGTTGCTGTTGTTATTCTTTAGCTTTTCCCAGCCCAATTTTGCATAATTGATGCGAATAGCACTGGCCTGAAATGGCTGCAAATTCGGCTATTGGCTGCATAAGTTTGTCTTTACTCATGTTTATGATTGAATGTTATTTTCTGCTAAAAGTGGTCGTGCTTTGGATTAGTAGTTTAAGCTCTTTTCTTATCTTTTCATCCGAGGTGCACACTGTAAGGTTTTCTTCTCCGATGCTTGAGATAACATATTAGAGATGATATTCAGAAAATTTGTACAACATCACCACTATTATTTAAAAAAATATCTATGTAGGTGAGTGACACTACAATTAATTTGTCATATTAGTATATTTGTGATGCCTTGACCTGTGAGAGAGCACTTCTGCCTTAATGGAGGATATTTAATTATTGCAAATACCTATAGTGATTGTTTCAGCCTTCTCTCTCTCTCTCATTGAGACTAATGTAACTTTTGCATCCTGAAGGTTTGAGGGAATGATGGTTCCAAGCCGAGGACAAGCAGCATTGCTAACTTTCTGCACCTGCATAAGCTTGGGAAGTGTTGCCCTTGTTCTTACTATAACAGTTCCTGATGTAGGCAATAATTGGTTCTGGATCACTGCCTTAAGTCCGTTAGCGTAAGTACTGCTAATAAAAATATTCATCTGTCAACTCTGATTGTGTGTTGTTGTTGATTGCAAACTGTTTCTCTCAAATTGGGAGCAGGGGTGTATATTATTGGACTCGAGCATCCAGAAAGGAGCAGATCAAGGTGAAAATGACGGTAGGAGATGATGGAAGCTTGTCAGAAATCGTTGTTCAAGGCGATGACCAAGAAGTAGAGAAAATGCGGAAGGAGCTACAGCTGAGTGAAAAAGGCATGGTTTATGTTAAGGGCTTACTTGAAAGATGATATTACTTGGTTTTCTTGTAAGATATGTATACATGAAACTCCATGATGCTTGGTCAATAACACTTTGATGTTCATTCTTCATTCTTATATTCTAACAAAAATATTTCTTAGAAATAGTAAATTACTCACACATGCATTACCTTAATCAGAAGTTCTTGTGCAATTGCGGCGATTGTTTCTAATATACACTATGAGTGCTTTGTTACTTTCTTCTCACAGTTGTCTATGACTTGACATGCTTTTAACTTGAAAGAATCCTAATCATGAACCTTCTCTAAAAGACATAATATTAAGGCGAAAAGGGTGCAAAGAAAGGGGGAGAATGAAGTTGTTTATCTATTACGTAC
>NC_031999.1:17731359-17751936 GCF_001879085.1 Nicotiana attenuata
GGGGGGGAATGAAGTGTTCTTCTCATAATTAGTTTAAAAGAATACTCCTTCTGTTTCAATTTATATGAAACTATTTGATTGTGCACGGAGTTTAAGAAAAAAGAGAAGACTTTCGAACTTGTGGTGTAAAATGAGGCACATATATTTTGTGTGGCTATAAATCATTGCATAAAGGTAAATTGTTTTCAAATATGGACAATGGCCATTCTTTTTGGCGCCGACTAAAAAGGAAATAGGTTCACAGAGGGAATTTTTTTGTGTTGCAGAAACTATGTGTACCAGCAAGTGCCTTCTGGTACACGTCATGATAACAACTAAGGGGTTGTTTAGTTCAATGGTGGGATATCCCATGGTATCAGTTATTCCACCTTCTTTATATAATAGCCAATCCCACCATTTTAGTGTAAAAGTTAATCCCAGTATTAGCTAATACCCCAACCAAACATGGGATAAAGTTAATCCCAAACTTTATCCCGGGATTATTATCCTTATCTCAGGTACCAAACGACCCCTAAAGGTATACATTTTGAGCAATGAAGAGTCATGATAACATAACTTCTGTCAAGCCTTTGACAATATGATAATCCATCTTCAAAACACTAGACTCTTTAGATGTGGGTAATACAACCATCATTATCCAACATCAGTACAATACATTCCATACTTGGCCTATGTTACGGGCACTGCTGAACACACAAAGATCCACTTGGACTACTCTTTGCACTAGATATGTTGCATTTCATAAGTCTCTTAGATGTACATCAATCAGTTTCAAACATCTGGATTCTGTGGAGAGAAATCACATTTGAGTATTAAGTTCTACTAAGTCGGTTATTGTAGTATCCCATTTGTTACCCTTGCAATGATAGAGCTGTCTGTTAGCTCATACATGAAGTATATTTCCTCAGGATCAGATAAATATGTATAGTTATAACCATTGCACGATGCATCGCGAGATGGTGCATTAGGAAAGGCTCAACCATTCTGTGGTCCAGCCCTGTAGCGTTCAAAGGAACCATTCATGATAAATATCTGTAGGAATCCACGAGGATGGAATGTACAAGTAAACTCATCTCTGGAAGGGTCATTTCTGCTCTTCCATGACCAGAGGGAACGATGAAAACCAGTCTTCAGATCAATACCAACCTTCATTCCAGGTAAAGCAATGTCACCAGGATATTCAAAACTCTGCCGCAGATAATTAGCAGTTGCATCTCGAACAACAAGATTGCCTGAATCAAGAAGCTGTGCAGTTGGATTTTGCACACGTCCGGTGGCATTGGAGGACCAAATGACACGGCTGGAACCATTTTGAAGAGTAAGAAGTCCTTGTCTTTTAAAATTTAGCATACCATCTGTATCATTGGGTGGACTGTCTCTGTTAGCAACCCATACAACTGTCTGTACGGGAACTTTGTTGAACTATATTCCTAAGAACCGTTTCCTGGATGTCCCAGGGGCGAAAAATCCCAACTTAGACTTCGCACCAGATGAAATAATGGTGTTTCTGTCTGTTAAAGGTTGATCTGCAGGTATGGTATCTAGAGTACTCGACAGAATCCAAACAGAAAATATGGAAGATTTGAAAAAATGTATGCTTATGGTTTCCATTGGTTCCATGGTCTTGTTATTATCTTAGGTAAAAGTAGGTTTCATTTTGAATGCAAGCCTGTGATGATTGTTTTATTAATGGAATTTTTAGAATTAAATTGAGATATGAACTTTCACTGATATTAGCAGATAGAGTTTTCAATTTGTTGTTTGCTCACAGATTGAGTCATTGGCAAGTTCAGAATTGGTGGGCTTCCATATGACTTGTGCTAACTTTGATAATCAGTTTGATGGTATTTTGGGACTCCTAAAAACTGATGATGTGTAGCAGCACTTTTGTCAAAATAGCTTTTCAGAAAAGTATTATTTTGAGTTGGGTCCATGCATTTGAGAAGTATTTTTCTTCCAAGTTTTTACACCGGTTGTCCCTCTTACAGGATTGGTATTCATCTTTTGTCCCTACTTTTGACACACGTGCGAAACTTGTCCTTTTAAGTTTAATGAACAATTTCTAGACTAAGATGGCCTTCAGCTCCTCCCTTTCTTCTTCTTTTTCACGATAGCCACTGATGATAGGCTATAATTGCATATTTTAGTCGCTTATTACACTCGAATTTACTGCACTTTAATTGAGTTTGCGCTTTAATCGCTAGTGTTTTGCACTAATTGTGTGTTTTATGCCTTGTAGGTGTGATTCCGAGCTATATAGATGTTATGGAATGAATTTAAGTGATTTGAAGCTTTGAAGTCTGAGTAAAAGCTCAAGGAATTAAGCCGGGATCGTGTTCGGGGGTCAAATTTGATAATTAAGTACGAACGAAGGCTTGAGGAGGCATATTGCGCACTGTCTAGTAAAATAGACATAACTTTTTGCTCAGAACTCCATTTGGGCTCCACAATATATGGTTGGAAAGCTAACTCAAAGGGCTACAACTTTCATGTTTTACGTTTTTCCAAATTCCAAACGGAACAGGGGGAAAAACCGCGGTTTTGCCGCGACCGCGGCAGAACCGCGGCAGAACCGCGGTGGAAGGCAGTTTCTGAAGAATGAAGAATCCGCGAGGGCGTTTGGCCGCGGTTCCACCGCGATCGCGGTGAAACCGCGGTGGGAAGCGTAAATTTCAGGGGCTAAAGTGTAAAACATGGGATTTTAAGTCCTAAACCCTATATAAAACAAAGGAGGCCGGCCTAGAACAAGGAGAGGACATATTTTGGACACAAATTAGACCTAAGGAGGCGGAGAGACACTACTTTAGGGTTAGACAACACCCTTGGAGGCAAGAACACATTGGGAGCAAGGCGGAGAATTCTTCTACAAGTTTTTCCTTCCTCTTCCTATTTTTCATTGTTGGTTATGACTTTTAGTATTGTAGTTTTACATACTATTATGAATAGCTAATTTGTTATCTAGAGTTTTGATAGAACCTTTTGTAGGATAAATTCTTGTTATGTTTTTATATAATTGAGCCATAGCTTTTCTCTATTCGTTCAACTACGTTTATATTCTGGTTGATTGAAGAGCTCTCAATTAGCTGTGCCTATTTAGTATGCATAACTCGGGAGAGAGTGCATATTTAGGTAATTGTTGAACAACACCACTCCCAAAGTATATGAGGGATCAATAACCGAGGGTTTAAAGGCGGGATTAGGGATAACGAAGCCTTGGGTGCGATCTAAAGTGAGCTGTATTAAAAGCCAGCTAGCGTATCTCGGGAGAGTGCGTCTAGTAAATTGTCGTAATTACTCGGGAGAGATTTACGGTAATAAGAGTGCTCATGATCGGTAGAGAATACTTAGGCGAAATTATAGAAGACATAGCAGGAAGGATTCCGACAATTGGGAAAATCATAACTCTGGACCTCCTTAATCTTTTCTCTAGCCCTCAATATCTTTAGTTGTTAATTTACTATTTTAATTTGTTAGTTAAGTAGTTAAACACAAGAATCTTAATATCTATAAGTTAGGAATTGTTCAAGCTTGTCTTCTTGGTGATAGTGAACAGCTGTAGCTAAACCTTAGTTCTCTGTGGGATTCGACTCCGGACTTGTAAACCGGATTATATTTGCAACGACCGCATTGTCCTTTTTATAAGGCATAGTTGGGCGTGATCAACCACCATTGTTATTCAATTTTGAAAGCTTGAAATTTCTGTTTGGCGGATGAAATTCAAAGTTAATGGTTGATTATTATTATTATTATCATTTGTGTGTAGATTATTTGTGCTTAAATTTTTAGTTCAAATATTGATTTAATGATTTGCTTTAAAAATTTCAATACTCCATTATTGGTCCTTAAGAAGTGTTGAAGAAGACAAAGCGAGTCTTGTTAATTTGGTATTATTTGACAAAATTAGTGGTTGAGGTTTGTTTATGTTGGTGTTTAGAGGTTTTCTTAAAATTCGAGTTCATTTGGAGCAGATTTGGGATGGTTTAATCGAAATTGGACTTGCAAACTTGAAGAACAACATAGACAAATTATGCCAATCAGGTAGAGTTTTATGAACAATTTAACTGATAGGCTGAATGCAGATAATATAAAAGTCATGCCGACATGGTAGAGTTTAGTATACAACTGAACAAGCACAAAGTCATGCCAAGTGGGTAGAGTATTTGAATTATCCAACAAGATAGTTCGAGTATAGCACAAAGTCATATCAAATTGGTAGAATTTGTGAACAATTTGACAAATAGGTCGAAGATAACACATAGCGATGCCAATCTGTTAGAGTTTGGTGAATAATTGAACAATCACAAAGTTCTGTCAGTCGGGTGGAATTTATAAATAATTTAACAAATGGATCGAATGTTGATAACACAAAGTCATGCCAATATAGTAGAGTTTGATGAATAATAATAATTTTCAACTTGGCTCATGAATTAATTTTATAGAACACGATCAAAATACCCCTATCATTTAGTAAATGGTTTAAAATATCATCTGTCAATATTGCTAATATTATCCTTTGATTTAACGGCACAAAATGTGTTTATTTTATTTCTTATATACGGATTTAATTTACCCATACTCTATTATAATCCGTCCCCATTTTTTTCTTTTTGTTCTTCTCTGGGACTTTATTCTTTAGGAAGAGCTGCATATTTCTCCATTTAAAACCAGTTACTTAGAAAATAATTTTTTTTTTTTGAAAAAGAACATTCATCAACTTTGTTTACCCTAAAAATTGGATAACAAATAAATTTATAATATGATTTTAAGAATACGTGATTTCACAAATAACCAATTGATAAATACAAAGATTAGCAGTGAAGATTGACAATAAGATAAAGCAATCCAGTGTTTGAACAGAGTTTAGCCCTCGAGCTTGAATACCCTCGGGCTAGTTGTTCGAGAACAGTAATAATGTAACAAGCTGATGAACAAGAGAATGCAAATTAAAGAGAGAATATTATATTGCTTTGATCTGCCTGAATGTGAAGTGTTTACAAAATGATTAGAACCCTCTTTATATAGTAGAGGAATCCTGTCTATGGTACAATTCTAATTACGGAAGTAAATCCCATGATTAGCCTAAACAATAGTCCTTAATTTGATCTGTTCCGAGATTTTCACCGTGATCTTCGATCGGTTACGGATATCTCGCTTTTCTGTTATTGCGCTTTGCTCGAAGTCTGTCATATTTGGTCCCGATCGCTGCTGGCCTCGATCTTGACAGATACCTCGATACCTCGTCTTTGCGCTCTGATCTGATCCGTTACGAGGCTGACCCTCGATGTGACTCCCTTGTCTCGATCGAATAGTAAAATCGGATGGGCCTTGTTTTGACTGTATACAGATAATCCCATCCTTTCTTAGGAAGTATTGATAAGTAACGAATTGAGCCTTCGATCTCATACTCCGATTCGTTGTGACGTCATCCTCATGACGTAAGCGGCGGAAGTGATTGAAGCATCCCGTCGGTACAGTTCCCAAAGTAATTAATGAGCGTCAGTTGGTGGTCGGCCACTAGTGCTATTGGACCGTCATCTTTATCCTATAAATGTGACTTTCTTCTTTTTGCCCAAACTTTACCCTTTGATCTCTGCTTCTAATCTTCAAGCTTTTTGCACCTTTTTCCGTTCTGCATAATTTCCACCAAAAACACCAAGTCTTCTTCTCTCCTTCTTCCTTTAAGCTTATTCAAAATGGCAAAAATGTCAAAATCTGTTCCACAAAAAGAGGACGCCTCTTCATCGCGGCCGGCCGGTGATAAAACGCCGGTGGAGCCACGCCCTGAGGAGTGCGTTCCAGAGGTGGGGTATGACCTTTCTTCCGACTTCAAAGTCGAGAAAACTTCTTCTGTCCCTGGCCGGTGTGAGCCAATGTCGAGATACATGTGCTCGATAACCGAGAGTGACCTTGAGCAGGTCAAGAAAGACTGCTATTGGGAGAAGAAAGAGGTGGTGATTCCGACTCCCGAGGAAGATATCACTACCCACGTGGAAGAGTTTCTAAGTGTTTACACTTACCCTTTTACGTTGGGCCCTGTCGATCCCGTTATCATCGACTTCTGCCGCTAATACCAAATAACCCTAGGTCAGATCCACCCTTTCTTCTGGCAAATTATGATTCTGTTCCGATTTTTTGCAAACAAAGCCAAATGGACCCCTTTCACCCTCGACCACCTCATCAGGTTGTATAGGCCCTGTCTTTTTCGAGGTGGGCTAATAAAGCTTCAGCGTCGAGCCACTAAGGTGCTATTCTCGAGCATAGACGAGGACAAGAATCGAGGTTGGATGGGTCGGTTTGTTCGAGTGAAGACTTTTGATTTAATTCCGGCCGAGAAGATGCCGTTTCCTGAGAAATGGAATATGGAGCGCAAGTCCAATCCCTCATTTAGCTTTTATTCACTGTTTTTTTCCTTTACTCTTCCTCATCGATATCCTTTTCCACGATGTAGCAGTCGCTTGGATGCCTAGTGCGATTCCAAACCTCGAGAGTTGGATTCGGACCCTAGCTTCGACCTCCTCGTACGCTGAGTGCTCATGGCGCGATTTAGCAAGGGGCCGATGGGAGGGCAAAAATCACGGTAAGCCTTTCCTTTATGTATTTGATGGCTTTTGTTAAAATGTTTTCCCTTTTACACTTACTTGATTTCCTTTCATACAGGCCTCGGGAAAGATGCCGTCATGAGGCCCCCGTACGGGGAGGAGGAGGTTTCGCCCTCGGCCCCAAAGCCATCGAAGGAAAAGAAAAGAAAAAAAGTCTCACCCTCCGATACTCCAAAACCCAAGAAGAGCAAGTCTCGCAGGTCCAAGAAAGACACCGTCGTCCTGCCTACCGATGTAGCTCAGCAATTAAGGGAGGAGAAAGAGGAAAATGAAGATGCTGACTTAGAGCTAGTAGCCCAAACAAAAAGGAGCAAGTCTCGCAGGTCCAAGAAAGACACCGTCGTCCTGCCTACCGATGTAGCTCAGCAATTAAGGGAGGAGAAAGAGGAAAATGAAGATGCTGACTTAGAGCTAGTAGCCCAAACAAAAAGGAGTGTCAAGGCCCCGAAGACCGTTGAGCCGGTGATGATCGAAGAGGTTCAGGCTCGGACCGAGGAGATCTCAGAGGATGGCCCGAACAAAGTCCCCGAGTCATTTGACGCTGAAGATGCCTCCCGCCGTGATGAGCAGTCGGCGGATGTGCCTAAAAGGGCCGGTTCTAAGGCCCTTCGAAACGAAGAGAACGCCCCAAGTGACTTGCTTGGGGCAATAGATGTTGACGATTCGCCGCCCCCCACCCCCCTACATTTTTCGAGGGGCAAATTCAGGAAGCCCAGGCCATGGAGACACCCGATGTAGGAATAGCCCACGAAAGGGAGGACCTTTTTAACGGTTGCTTCACGGGGTCGAAGATGCTTCCGATATGGGTGATGCATCGAGTATCTTCGATGAGGATCAACGACTCCTGAGCCAGGTAAGCCTCATCTTCCTTTATCAATATTACGTTTGCCTTTATTTCCCCTAGCCTGATTTCCTTTCTTTCTTCATAGGCCGTGATGCTTCATCGGGAAGCGTTTTCTAAATCCCGGGAGAGTTGAACCGGTGAGGCCGATCTTAAAAGGCTCATGAAGGAGAGAGATGCCCTCAAACTTCTCAGTGGGCAAAAAGAAGAGGAGATCAAGGACCTCCGACTGAACTAGCCACAGCTCACAAAGAGCAAACCGACCTGATTGAGCAGGTAATGAAGAATTTTCTTAGAAGTTCGATGTATCAATTCAGGAACGACGACTAATACTTTGATCCTACAGGTTCAACAAAAGGCTGAAAAGAACGAGCAACTCTGTGAGGAGGCCAACATGATGAAGGCGGAGACTTTGGGGTGGAAGCAAAACATGGACCGCCTTACTTCAGAGAAGGATACTGCTCGAGCCCAACTGTCATCGGCCGAATGCCAACTCCAAAGAATGAAGGAGGAAAGCCTGGCCCGAGCGAAGAAAATTTGGGAGCTCGAGGCTCAATTGGCTGTCGATCTTGCAAAGGCCACATCTGAGGCAAAAAGAGTAAAGGCTGAAGCGGAGGCGATCGTGGCCGTCTATCGAGCTGATGCTGAAGCTGCTCAAGCTCGAGCGAGAGAAGTGGTTGGCACCGCTCAAACTCGATCATACTGGGCTGTCAAGCATGCCAAGTACCAATCTCGAAGAGAGATTCGAGGAGATCCATGCTCGTGGCTTCGACCTTGCTGTCGATATTGAGAATGCAAAAGTACTCGAGGCTGAAGCTAAAGCATTGCTTTCTTCTGATGATGATGACTCTGGGAGCGTGAGTGGATTCGAGAGTGGAGGAGATTCTGGTGACGAAGACGTAGCTCTCGAAGAAAATTAAGCGCTTAGGATTTTTCCTTTTTTTGATTTTTTGTGTAGGATCCTGACTGATCCATGTAAATTATTTCATATATATATAAAACGTTTCCTTTCATATCCCGACTTTTGTCTAGCAAAAATTCTGATTTGCTTTTCGCCTTATGACAATTTTGATACACTTAGTACCTTGTGAGAATTTTGATTCACTTCGTGTCTTGTGAAATTTTGTTTGTGAATCCGAAATTTAGGCAACTTGATCGAAGTCAGACTAATATAGTCTCTATAACCGAGTGAGTACTTGTTCGAACTCGAAGTATAAAAACCCTTAGGTTTTAGTTGAGTGAGTGTGCATTCTCGAACTCAAAAAATATAATGGCCCTTAGGCTTTTGAATTGGGCCGATATGGCCTCAAAAGAGTGGCTTTTTCCCGTATCGGCTTAAAAAGTTTAATCATATAAAAATTTGTTATGCCTTAGTATGGGATAAATCTGTACCCATTAGGATTTTCGAGGTTAGTGTTATCGAAACTCTTTACTTTGTTATGCCTTAGCATAAGCTTGCTCGAGAGTTTGAACAATTTTGGTACCCCTTAAGGTTTTGAGAGTTGAAGTTATCGAAACCCTTTGTAATTTTGCCGAGGGTAGCCCTTTTAACCGGTTTTGTGAAAAATATTAGAAGGCCTATTTTGTTACGGAATTCGGACGTCTCCAAACCGCGTTAGTTTGGCCGTAGCCTTTAACTTGAGATTTGCCCTTTGGGCTTGTTTCTAAATTATACTTCGAACTTGTTCGAGGCACCATTCCCCGAGTGGGGTGGCCGTGGCCTATGAAATTGAAGGCTGCCTTTTTAAGTTCTTACGATCTCGAGATTTTGGTAATTCGAACATGTTGATTTTCGGGCGGTAGTCCCCGAGTAGCTCGGCCTTCGAGCTAGTTTCCGTAATAGATCATAAGTACGAGATCGTGAAGTAAAAATTTTCTAAGACACGAAATATTTGGCAAAGAAAAATACTTCTCTTCATATATTATACATGCGTACATTTTTTCCATTTAGAGCTCGAGTAACCTATATGGGTACGGTTCGTTCGACCGTTTGGCCCTTACAAAATTTTACTTATCGAGACCCAGTCGACACGAAGTATCTTCCTTGTAATGAAGCTGAAATCCGAGGGTGATGCCCCCTAGTATTCGAGGTTGATTGCGAAGAAGCCTTGGATATTGTTGAATTGTCCCCAGGTAGCACAAATAATTATTGCCTCGTTAAAAAACTCACCGGAAAAACCCATTCGAGACAAAAACCGGTCTAAGGGAAAAAGAGTGCAACGTGCGCTTTAAAACCTAAGGTCTTTGCGTTGAAGAATTCCTTGATGTCTTCGATCGAACACCTGCAACAAGTTAGTATAAAATACAAATGAAAAGAGGAGAAAGTCATACCTTAGCAATAATATCGTTTGAGGAGTGCTATATTCCAATTATTTGGCAATTGTTCGACGTTCATCGTGCCAAGTTTGTAAGATCCTTTTCCGTCGTGTTGAGGGCCTGATATGGTCCCTCCCAAATCGGACCGAGCTTTCCCTCATTTGGGTCTCAAGTGTTGATGGTGACCTTTCTCAGAACTAAGTCCCCAATTTTAAAGTGTCGAAGATTGGCTCTTCAATTGTAGTACCTTTCGATGTGCTGCTTTTGTGCAGCCATTCGAACGAGGGCGGCTTCCCATTTTTCATCTAGCAATTCGAGGCTTGTATTCATAGCCTCGTGATTTGACTCTTCCATTGTGTATTAAAACCTGAGGCTAGGCTCCCCGACTTCAACCGAGATCAGAGCTTCGGTGCCATATACTAAGGAGAACGGTGTTGCCCCCGTACTGGATTTTGACGTTGTTCGATACGCCCAAAGGACCTCGGGAAAAATTTTCTCAAAATTTTCCCTTAGTGTCGTTTAATCTTTTCTTTAGATTTTGAATGATGGTCTTGTTTGTTGATTCGGCCTGTCCGTTCCCACTAGGATGATACGGCATTGAAAAGATGCTTTTTATTTTGTGATCTTCGAGGAACTTTGCTGCCGATAAATTATTTTCCATTGTCGCATGCTATCTCGGCAGGTATTCCGAATCAACATATGATGTGATCCCAGATGAAGTCTATGACTTCTTTTTCCCTGACTTTCTCGAAAGCCTGTTCTTAAACCCATTTAAAGAAATATTCAGTCATTAATAAAATGAATTTAGCTTTACCTGGGGCCGATGGCAGAGGGCCGACGATATCCATTACCCATTTCATGAACAGCCGTGGGGATAGGACTGAATGAAGTTGCTCTCCGGGATGGTGGATCATCGGTGCATATCTTTGGCATTTTTTGCATTTTTGAACGAATTCCTTAGTATCTTTTTCCATATTGGCTCAATAGTATCCCGCTCTGATGACTTTGTAAACCAGTGATTCGGCACCGGAATTGTTCCCGCAAGTACCCTCATGAATTTCTCGTAGAACGTAGTCGGTGTCTCCCGGGCCCAAACATATTTCCAACAGTCCATCGAACATCCTTCTGTACAATGTTCCATCTTCAGCCAATGTGAATCGTGTAACCTTTGTTCGTAGAGTCCCTGATTCCTAGGGGTCCGATGGAAGCTTCCCGTGTTTTAAATACTCGATATATTTATTCCTCCAATCCCAAGTTAGGCTTATGGAGTTTATTTCGACGTGGCCTTCTTCGATTACTGACTTTGAAAGTTGTACGATAGTCCGTGAGCTAATTTTGTCGTCTTCGACTGATGACCCCAAATTTGCAAGGGCATCGGCCTCGCTGTTCTGTTCTCGAGGTACATGCTATAGGTTCCATTCTTTAAATCGGTGTAAGGTTATCTGCAATTTGTCCAAGTACCTCTGCATTCGATCTTCTCGAACCTCGAAGGTCCTGTTGACTTGGTTAACCACAAGTAGGGAGTCACATTTGGCCTCGATGACCTCTGCTCCCTAGCTTTTAGCCAGCTCGAGACCTACAATCATGGCCTCATACTCGGCCTTATTGTTAGTCAACTTAGGGGTTTTGATAGATTGTCTAATTGTATTTCCTGTGGGCAGCTTCAAAATGATGCCTATCCCGGACCCCTTCACATTCGAAGCGCCATCTATGAAAAGGGTCCACACCCCCGAAGACGCACCCGTTTTTAACAAAAGTTCCTTTTCGACCTCGGGTACGAGGGCTAGTGTGAAGTCGGCCACGAAGTCTGCTAAGATTTGAGACTTGATGGCCGTTCGGGGTTGATACTCGATATCATACCCGCTAATCTTGACGGCCCATTTGGCCAATCGGCTCGAGAGTTCGGGCTTGTGTAAAATGTTGAGAAGGAGGTAGGTGTTTATAACACAAAACATTGAAAATATGGTTTTAATTTCCTAGAGGCGCTTATCAAAGCAAGCGCTAATTTTTCTAAGTGTGGGTACCGGGTCTCGGCTTCACCTAAAGTTCGGCTAATATAGTAAATAGAAAATTGCGTACCTTGCTCTTCTCGAACTAGGACATCATTTTTCCGCAACTTCCGAAACTGCCAAATATAAGTAGAGTTGCTCGTCCGCTTTCAGAGTATGAAGCAATGGGGGGCTCGAAAGATACCGCCTTAACTCTTCCAACGCTTGTTGGCATTCGGGGGTCCAAGTGAAGTTGTTCTTCTTTTTGAGCAGTGAGAAGAACCTGTGATCGATCTGAAGACCTTGAGATGAACAGGCCTAAGACGGCTATCCGCCCTATTAACCTTTGTACGACTTTAACGCTGTCTACGACTGTGATGTCCCCTATTGCCTTGATTTTATTGGGGTTGATCTCGATTCCCTGATTCGACACCATAAAGCCAAGCAACTTGCCCGAACCGACCCTGAATGCACATTTCTCAGGATTGAGCTTCATGTTGTATTTTCTGAATATGTTGAAGGTTTCCTGCAAATGTGTTAAATGGTCCTCTGCGTGCAGGGACTTAACTATACCTCCATTAATTTACCTATTTGTTCTTCAAACATCTGATTCACTAGGCGTTGACAAGTAGCACTAGCATTTTTTATCCCTAACGGCATTACATTATAACAGTAGGTGCCATACTTAGTGATGAATGAAGTCTTTTCCTTATCCTCCGGGTTCATTTGAATTTGATTATACCCGGAATAAGTGTCGAGAAAACTAAGGGCCTCGTAGCCGGCCATGGCATCGATCATGCAATCGATATTTGGTAGAGGAAAAAAGTCTTTAGGACATGCTTTGTTTAAATCTTTATAATCTACTCACATTCTAAGTTTGTTCTCCTTTTTAGGGACTACAACTATGTTTGCTAACCATTCGGGATATTTTACTTCCTGAATGGATCCTATTTTTAGAAGCTTGGTTCTCTCGTCCTTGATGAATGCTTGCTTTGCCTCGGACTGGGCCTCCTTTTTTGTTTTACCGGTCTGAACTTCGGGTCCAGGCTCAACCGATGAGTTGTGATCTCCGGTGGGATCTCTGTCATATCTAGGTGGGACCAAGAAAAACAATCCATGTTATTTAAAAGGAATTGAACAATTTTTTCCTAAGCTCGGGAGTTAACCTCATGCCCAGGTATACCTTTCGATCGGAAAGATGCTCGATCAGTATGAGTTGTTCCAGCTCCTCGACCGTTGACTTCGTTGCATCAGAATCATCAGGGGTTATGAAGGTTTGAGGTATCAGATAATCTTCATCCTTGAATATCTCCTGTCCCTCCGATGGGACCGAGGCCGGTGCGTGTAGTTGCTATTTGACTTCTTCTTTTTCCTTTGACTCCGATCTCTTTGTTGACGAAAGCACTGATATCAGTATCACTTCATCGATTGCAAACATTTCTTTGGCGACATGTTGTTCACCGCACATGGTTTTGACTCCTTCCGAAGTTGGGAACTTCAGAACTTGATGAAGTGTCGAAGGTACCACTCTCATGTTATGTATCCAAGGCTTTCCGAGTAGTACGTTGTATCTCATGTCGCCTTCAATCACATGGAACTTTGTATCTTGGATGGTCCCGTCTACATTTGTTGGAAAAATGATCTCTCCTTTGGTAGTCTCACTCGCCATAATGAAACCGTTGAGTACCCGAGCTACGGGCACAATCTGATATTGGAGGCCGAGTTGATCTACGACCCTTGATCGAATAATATTTGCTGAGCTACCTGGATCAACCAACACACCTTTAACTTGAATTTTATTCATAAGGATAGATATTACTAGTGCATCGTTGTGAGGTTGTTCGATCCCCTCTGCGTCCTCGTCATTGAAAGACAAGGTTTCTTATGGTAAGTAGTCCCGAGTTCGCTTTTCCCTTGTGATCGTCACCTTGGTGCGTTTGAATACCGGTCCTTAAGGGCTATTGACCCCACCAAAGATCATATGAATTACGTGCTGTGGCTCTTCCTGTTCGTTCTGCCTGTTCGAATCTCTGTTTTTGAAGTGATTCTTAGCTCGATCGCTTAAGAGTTCTCGAAGCTGACCCTTGTTGAACAGACGGGCTATCTCCTCTCTCAGTTGTCTGCACTCTTCAGTTCTATGACCATGTGTACCATGGTATTTGCACATTTGATTTGGGTTCCTTTGAGTTGGATAGGTCTGTAAGGGTTTGGGCCATCTAGTATCCTTAATCCGATCGATGGCTGATACAATACCTGATGCATCGACGCTGAAGTTGTATTCTGACAGTCGAGGTGCTTCCTTGGACCCAACATTCCTATCGAAACCGCTTTTTCTCATGATCCCTCGGGAACTCTATCCCCGATAGTTCCTTCTATCGTTCCATACGGGGTTGTGGTCGGGGTCGTTATTTCTCCGGTCTCCACTATATGGATGGTACCTATCTCTATTTGACTGTAGTTCCCGATCAACGTCCCTTTTAGCTCTATCAGCAGACCTGTTGGGATAAATCGAACCAACTGGAGTTCCCAATTGATCATCCTCGACCCTAATCTTCGATTGATATCGATTGTGTACATCGGCCCAAGTGATAGTTGGGCATTCGATCAAATTTTGCTTTAGCTGTTGTGAAGCTATGGAGCTCCGGGTGTTGAGACTTTGTGTAAAAGCTTGAACAACCCAGTCGTCTGTAACTGGAGGTAGGTCCATTCGCTCCGTTTGGAACCAAGATACGAATTCCCTGAGCATCTCGTTATCCTTTTGTCTTACTTTGAAGAGGTCTGATTTCCTTGTTTTATCTTTAATGGCTCCGGCATGGGCTTTCACAAAAGAATCTGTGAGCGTAGCAAACGAATCAATGGAGTTGGGCGGTATGTTATGATACCATATCATGGCACCTTTCGATAAAGTTTTTCCAAATTTCTTCAATAGAACGGATTCAATCTCATCATCTTCTAAGTCATTTCCCTTATCCTGCATGTGTACGAAGTGACGTACTCATTAGGATCGGTGGTCCCATTGTATTTGGGGATGTCTGGCATACGGAATTTCTTAGGAATGGGCTTCGGAGCCACACTCTTAGGGAAAGGCTTCTGCACGAACTTCTTCGAATCCAAACCGTTTAGGATCGGGGGTGCCCCTGATATTTAGTCAACCTGTGAGTTGTATGTTTCTACCTTTTTGTCATTTGCCTCGATTTTCTTTTCACCTGATTCTATCCGTTTAGTGAGCTCTTCAAGCATCTTCATAATGGCGGGGTCAGTCCCTGATTCATTAGTATTCATTTTCTCCAGTACGGGTTCAACTCTATGAACAACCTCTTGTGATGTTTCGAGCTCAATTCTGCTTGGTGCTCGATTCTGATTTTGGAGTTGTGCTATCGCAGCTTGCGAATCTGCAGCATTTCGAATATCACTCGAAGGCTAATTCCACTCTGTGCGTTTTGATCAGCCGCTCTCGCATCTCTGCGGACACTATTTCCAGGGTCAACGCCCAGATTTGCATTTAGGGCGATATGCAATTGACATCGACGGGGTCCGCGATAGGTACTCCCTCGTAGCCAGCTTGAGGCACTTCGATCCCTGGGCGGCTGCATTACCATTTTCTCCATGGAAACCGAGGCCGTCATCGGCATGAGTGGGTACTGCTTGCGAGTTAGACATGTTGACCCTGAAATTAAAAATACTCACAAGAACAAGCGTAAAGTAGTGTGTGTTACGGGAATTAATACCAGGGAATCACTATTATCCTTAGTCCCATGGTGGGCGCCAAACTGTTTACCCTAAAAACTGGATAACAATTAAATTTATAATATGGTTTTAAGTATATGTGATTTCACCTTATACTAATTGATAAATACAAATACTAGTAGTGAAATTGACAATAAGATAAAACAACCAGTGTTTGAACAGAGTTTAGCCCTCGAACTTGAATACCCTCGAGCTAGTTGTTCAGGAACAGTAATAATGTAGCAAGCTGATGAACAAGAGAATGTAGATTAAAGAGAGAATATTATATTGCTTTGATCTACCTGAATGTGAAGTGTTTAGAAAATGATTAGAATCCTCTTTATATAGTAGAGGAATCCTGTCTATGGTACAATTCTAATTACGGAAGTAAATCCCATGATTAGCCTAAACAATCACCCTTGATTTGATCTGTTCCGAGATTTTCGCCGTGATGTTCGATCGGTTACGGATATCTCGCTTTTCTGTTATTGCGCTTTGCTCGAAGTCTGTCATATTTGGTCCCGATCGCTGTTGGCCTCGATCTTGACAGGTACCTCGTTTCTCGAACTCGATACCTCGTCTTTGCACTCTGATATGATCCGTTACAAGGCTGACCCTCGATGCGATTCCCTTGTCTCGATCGAATAGTAAAATCGGATGGGCCCGATTTTGACAGTATACAAACTTCTTGAAAAAAGGTTAAACAAACACATGTCAAGTATAGGAATCAGTGGGTGTTTTATAAATGGAAGAAGGTTTCTTCTTTGTAAAACACACCCAAACCAGTCAATCAACGGTGCCCAAGCCTCCTCCCGTAATAGAAATTCAATGATATCAACTCAATAAAGAATAATAATGGTCCATGAAGGATGAAGAACAAATGATGTCTTCTCGACTATAAATATGAAATTCTTTCTCCATAGAATTGGCGATTATACTTCTTATTACCATATCTACTATGAATGATCGGTCATTTGTGCGTATTGGCTTAATCACACCGATGTGGTGAAAATTTCTTGGTAAAATATTGAAATTTACTGGCAGAAGCACAATATTGTTAATGCATTTCAAGTTTTCAACCTTTGTTCTACCATGAACAATGAATGTTTGAGGTAGTTACCACTCAGACGTGAAAAGGTATATGGACAGAGTATGATTCTAAGAAGGAAATCACATTGTTTGATCACTGTTATTGGAGAAACTGAGAAAGATATTTCTAGTAAAATAAAAAAAGACTTCCACTGAAATCAGGGATGACGATCAACTCCTCTAGAGAGAGAAGTAAAAACCTCATATAATCAATAGGCAAAATGGCCTCGTGGCCACTTAAACTTACACCTATTTGCCAACCCGGTAAACGAACTTACAACTTTCCCATTTGAATACTTCAACTTAATAGAATGAGGGTTAATAACCACATCCCACAAAGCGTGTCACATCATATGTTAAACTATTTATTGCTTGACATGTGTTTTTTGTGGGTCCATTTTTAAAATTTATTTATCAAAATTTTATTATATCTTTTACTTTTCATCTCCACTCAAACACCCCCTCCCCCCCCTCCCCCAACAAACAATCGGTAAAAGAACCTTGCCGGTAAATTCTGGACCGAACCCCAAATCCAAAATGATCGGTAGCCCACGTTTCTCCATAATTATGTTCTTAAAATCCATCAAGAACTTATTCTTCAATCAAATCTCAAGAACCCAAATCAAACAAGAATATTTTGAAAGTTACCATAGACATTCTGAAAAGTTCTTCATCAAATAGTGCTTGGTTTAGCAGTGAAGGAGGAGATGAATTTAGTGGCGAAACAAAATGCTCCCCCACTTTGAAGCCATCGTTGATTTCTTCTGAAATTCCAAAATTATTTTCTTGTGTTCTTGCCAAATTATGACCATGGTGATGTAAACTGCTGTAAAATTCGAAAATCGGCATACAACTTTTGGATTCTTAATCTTCCTTCTCAACTATACCCTTGACTTTTAGTGGAAGAATATCTTGGGAGAAGATTGAAGGGTGCTTCTGACAGTAAAAAATTGATGGGTTTGATTTGGAGGTAAAAGGAAAAAAATGAATTTTCAATGGAAGGAAAGGGGAGAAAGTGGGTGGGGTGGTCGGGGAGAAGGGGGAAGGAGTGTACTGGTAAAGGAAGGGAGGGGACACTGGCATTTTCTTTCTTTCTTTTTATTTTATTTTATATTTTTTCCCCTGATTTTATGATTGTTTAATCAAAAATTATTGTCCTCACGCGCGTTAATTATGTGAGTTGCACGCACTTTGTCCATGTCACTTGTGCTCCTGCCACATAAGCATGGTCAATGGTCAAAGGGAATTATTAGTTTACAAGAAGAAATGACCAGAAAATGAAGAGCTTGGAACAAACCATGAGAAACATACAGGGCTTGTGAGGCCATAAGAGTGTTTCATTCAATGATCTATGCATGTTTCCCCACGTTCATTTGCCACTCGACTTCAAGACCCCCAAGTTTGATAAGCATGATGGGCATGGTGATCCCGTGGCCCATCTGAAGAGGTATTGTAACCTATTGAGGGGAGCGGGAGACAAAGAAGAATTGCTCATGGCTTATTTTGGGAAAAGTTTGACAGGAATTGCTTCAGAGTGGTGCATAAATCAAGACATGTCTCACTAGCATGTTTGGAACGACATGGCTCAAGATTTTGTCCAACTTTCAGTACAATATTGATATAGTGCGAAACCGCTCCTCTCTTGTTAACGTAAAGAAGAAGCCGACAGAAAGCTTCAGAGAATACGATTCATGATTCATGCCCTTCCAATTCTTCCTGATTGAAATGTTCTTCCGCATTCGAGAATTCAGTATGGAATTTTTTGAACCCATTGGGTTGGTTCTCAACTGCCGGGGAAACCCAAAGGATGGCTAAAGTAGAAGGAAAGAAGGCTTAATAAACAACAAAGATATCCTCAAGATAGTAAAAGAGGGATATTTGAAAAAGCTTGCAAGTATAGTTCCAAGCTTCGGGGATGGGAGATGTTGATGCCGGTAAAGTATCCCCGAGAGCAACAACAACAAACCTCTCCATCCACCCACGATTGTTATCATCATCTACACTAGTGACGATGGCGTTGTGATCGCGTTTGCTGAGTTTAATCACGCCTCATCAGAAAATTTTAGGGGCATAGAGACTGATCATATGTGCAAGAGTGAGGTATTCTTAAGCCCGGGAGCACAAGTATCGGAGGCAAGTAACCGTGTGCCATATCACCGGTCCCCACTTGAGCCAAACAAACTTGATAGTTCCGGCAAAACTCCAAGATGATTGAGTCTATTTCATTACCAAGTCTTAAAGTAAAAGGGTAGGCGTAATCGAAAATAACACTAGTCTGCTGAATGTAATCCTCTCACTTTACTAGGGGTTAAAACTTCAATGTTCTTCCAGTCACAATCCTCTTTTAAAACAGGAATACTAGCCGGGTGAAGAGATGAATAATATTCACCAACAGATTTGTTTCCGTCTCCATCAGGGTCAAAAGAACCTTTTTGAAAGACAACTGAGAAGGGATGATTGTGTTTGTAGTGAGAGGTCTAGTGTCAGGTTTCCTAGACTTGTTCTAGTTGGATGGACCGCTGCCGAAGCAAGTCCCAGTGCCGGTGATGAAGAAGTTAAAATAAAGTTATGTGGTTTAGGGGTAGAAGATGTATTACTGAAGGAAGAAATAGCAGAACACATGGTGATAAGAAATACGAATTTGTAAAGTTTCTTGAGAAAAGGGGAGTTAGCAGAGAAGTTTTAAGAAGACTCAGAGAAGAAAGTTGTGAAAGTAAAAGATGAAATTGGTGAAAAGTTGAGAAGTTTATAGGTGTCACAGTATAAAACTAGCATTACCTAGGTAAATGGCAAAACTGTTTGTCGAATCAGCGGGACAACACGTGTTCGACTCATTAAATTCAAAGAGACGTGCGTCCTTTCAAGTCTTAGAAACCATTCAAGAAATTTTCCGCTAAGATAAGATAATATCTTATCTACTTCCTGGTCATATCAAGTTGAGTCATCGGAAGTAGGGGAGACTATCTATATTGGGCAAATTTTGCAGATTATAGGTGAGTGCTTCTCAAACAGAAACGTGGTAGTAAAGACAGGTAAGAGATGAGTCAACAAATGGCTAACACCGGTCACAAGCATGTGACCGGTATTACACAAGTCTCGAAGGCGTCAAGGCCGGGGAAGAGAATTTGAAAGTAAGGTACTGGTTGAGAGGGTAGTATTAAAGAAGCAATCGTTACAGAAAATCATAGCATTTATTCTTAAACGTTATGCAACCATTAAGAGGGGTTTTACTCACCTTAAAGAGGAGCATGATTTTAGGATCTTGTCTTCCCTAATTTATCTATAAATAGTGAAATTTGTACTCATCGAAGGACACGAAATACTTGTGCGAAAAAAGACTGATACTATTCTCTCATTCTATAAAGCTTTATTTTACTGTTATTAAGGTTTTCACATTGTTCTTGGCTCCGGAGAGTTCAATTCAGGCTTGTCTTTTCCTCAATTATCCTTATTTACTTGTTTTGCTCTTTATTATTTTATTTTATCCGATCAATTCAAACCATGTATCTATAAACCACGTAACAAATTCAACTATACCTATTTGCGGGCAAACAAGAATCGCTCTTGTTTTTACATAATCGTCTATTACATGTAAGAAGTTTTCTGATATCTTGAAGAAATTCCATTACCTTACTTGGCATCACAATTGACAAAGGCAATTTCACTAAGCAGAAGCTTAGCTACAGATGTTGATCTCTCTTTTACATTGATTCGGTTGGCCGGCCGTTATAACTGGTATGTTTGTTTAAGCTCTTTTAGTTCATGTATTAGAAAGTTTATTTAAGGATACCTATATTATTTTGTTCGTGAACTAGTGAGGATGAAAAAAAGTCGAGTTAAATTAGGTATATGTACCATGTTAGGAAAAAATCTATAGATACCTATGTAGTTTTAACTATTTTATTCAAGCAAGTAAAATGAAGTAAACAAAGAATCATTTCCTCCGCTTGTCTTCAAAAGAAATTTGGGTGATTTGAAAGCGTTCCTCCTATCAATTTCCAACAGCGCTGTAATTCCG
>NC_031999.1:17751956-17983264 GCF_001879085.1 Nicotiana attenuata
CCCCCCCCCTCGTTTTTTGTGGTCAAATGCGGCTGAGTGTTGTCATAGAAATAGAGAACTCGGAAGCAACAGTTTTTACTTAGAAAAGAATAGAATAATTTTTGTTCAATCGTTGCATAATGAAAGCATTAGTAACAGTATTATGTCACATATGCTAGAGCTAATTCAATGTTAAACCTCTCTATTTCCAGTTATGTTTAGGCTGTTAAGAAGAAGAAGAAAATAACCTCCTAACTGAATTGATTATTGTTGTTGAACTAAATCCAGAAGAGGGTTAGAGTTTTGGAACCTTGTTGAACTTAGAAATTTTCAAAGACTAGAAGTTGGATCACATTGACCGGCTTTGGAGCCTTTTCACCATCAAGTTCTTAGTTCTATCCATATTTTTTCAAAAGAGCAAGCCAGAACTAATTTCCTAGTCTTTTAGGTACAATCTCCACATTCCACACATGGGCGAAGCTACATGTTATAAAGGGTGGTCAACTGACCACTCTTTGTCGGAAAATTACACTGCGTATATAGGTAAAATATTAGATTCTAGAGGTATATAACATATATTGAACACTTTTTCTCGGAGAATATTTTTCACATCTTTCAAGTTTGAACACCCTTGAATAAATTCCTGGCTTCGCCACTGAATTTCTACACTTTGGTTTTTTTAGTCCCATATATGATCTTTTTTCATGAGGCACAAATCATAGAAGGCTTAGGATTAGAAATAATTTGATGCGCGCATTTTAGTAATCAGGCAGCTCTATGGGAAAGCGAAATATATAGATATTTTTCTGCGTGAAGAATAGACTGAGAAAGAACTTTTTAACATTTGATCAATTCCTTTAAACAATGTCCCAATCAGAGCAGCACTAAAAACGGGACACAGAACACATTGCTATTGGGCGCCATGACAAGATTTTGTTGAAGTAAAGCAATTTGGTCGAACAACTGGAAGCTGTTGAGATATGTGGAGTAAGAAGTTAAATAAATAAAGCCTTTAGAAGCAAACAATAAGGATATGAACATATTTCTCCTATCTAGCATCCAACAGTGTCATGCTTATTTCATTTCCAGAACATTCACCAAGCTTGCTAGATGAACTGTCAGTTTCAGCGAATCGACTTCTGCTAGTAAAAAAACCTGGGTCTTTAGGCGAGGGCAACGGAACATCACTAGACAACATCAACACAACTGATGACATGCTAGGCCTATCGTCTGGACATTGCTGCACACACAATAGACCTACATGGAATGATCTTTGCACTTCAGACAGGTTTCTCGACTCCCTTAGATGTGCATTTATTAGTTCCAAAACCCTGCCTTCATTGAATAGGATCCACACCTGAACATTTGATATCATGCAGTTAGATGAAATATGTTTTACTAACATGATTTTTGCTCCATAAAAGATAAACAAAAAGAGTTCCTACATGTCCTAGAAGATTATGGTGATGGTCTGGATGGAAGAACCCTCTATTTCTCTTCCCGCTTAAAATCTCCAGTACTAGAACTCCAAAGCTAAATACATCTGATTTCACTGAAAATATTCCTTCTTCTGCGTACTCCGGAGACATGTAACCACTGTAGGACGATGTTAAAACAAAGAGAATAAGTAATTTTTTAGTGGAGTGCAAGTAGCTCATTGGTATAGAGATTCTTACTATGTCCCAACCACTCTAGTTGTCATGGCTCCCGTCTCATTTCCTCCGAAACTTCTTGCCATGCCAAAGTCGGATATCTTTGGGTTCATATCAATATCTAGCAAAACATTGCTAGGTTTAAGATCTCTATGGATTATCCGCAGTCTTGAGTCTTGATGAAGATAGAGAAGTCCCCGTGCAATTCCATTAATAATATGGATGCACTTAGTCCAATCAAGCAGTGAGCTCCGATCTCTATCTGCAGAAATCCAGATCTTATTAAAGGATTATATATTTTCGAATCAAAGAAAAAGTTAATCAAAGCCAACAGATGATTGAAAAGCAATGTGTTGAATTTCAGAGAAGTGAACACCAACCAAAAAGGAACCAATCCAAGCTTTTATTAGGCATGTACTCATAAATCAACATTTTCTCTTCTGCTTGAATACAGCAACCAAGAAGCTTCACTAGATTCCGATGCTGGAGTTTAGCTATGAAGATAACCTCATTCATGAACTCATCAGTTCCTTGCGCTGAGTATCTTGAAAGTCTTTTGACTGCAATTTCTTGTCCATCTTTCAGTATCCCCTAGGTATCGTCACACAATTAGGTGAAAGTGTTTCTGTAGATTTTTTTACTGAAAAATAGTAAACTAGAGCTTGACGCCTTCTTTGGTTAGCTTGTTTGAAGCAGTGGCGAAGCCACATGGTTATAAGGGTGGTCAGTTGAATATCTTGAAGTTGTTAAGCAGTTAGTTTGGAGAAAAAAGAAAGAGCTGCAGTTAACATTCTTACTTTGTAAACTGGTCCAAAACCACCCTCTCCAAGCTTGTTGTTCAGCGAAAAGTTACTGGTAGCTTCCAAGATAGTTGCAAAATCAAACAATGGTAAATCAAGATCGTCATCTTTGCTTTCATTAATTCTGAACATTTCAGAGCTTCTCGTTCCTCTTCCTGTCAATTTAAGGACTTAATTTGATGCAAAAAGGAAAATTCTGAGAGTTACCAATCAGAGCTCCAAATTTCAAATCAGCAAAACATCTGGTTTACCTTCGCTAAAACATTGCTGATTCTGATCCTCCTCCTCCTTCTTCTTCTTCTTCTTTCGCCTCATGTACAAGATCAAGCATAGTGCTGAGAGAAGACTTAATGCTGCCAGCGGCAAGCTGATTCTCAGGATCTTTAATTTCTCTCTACTAGAGTTTCCTGATGATTAATATAAATTCATCCAAGTTTCATTAGTAGGAACTCTTTTTTTTTCCAAATAATGTAGGAAAGCGTCTTTGTTTTACTTTTTTCAATTTGTTAATAAATGGGCCTCGAGCCTAACTCAAACCAAAAGCTGGCCCTGAGGTGATGAATGCCCAATATCAAATAAGGAGATAACAACGCACTTCCTCCTCAAATATGGCATACTTAACAAAAATAATATAGGAAAATATCAACTTGCTCAAGGCGAAAAGCTCTAAAAAACACTCCAAGTCTATTGGGGCTTTAAGCATAATTGTAATAAAAGGTGCAATGGAGGGAAAAAGTAAAATTATAATGTAATTCAAGAACAAATTTAAAAACTCATTCATAATGTTATTCTTAACAACTAACATACTTATTCCCGATTATATTTGTTGTTTAGCACTGCTCGATTGAAGATAGAAGTCATGGGTTATAAGGAGCACGCCTTGATGGCTTGCCTCAAAGCCTTGCGTAAGCTATTTTGAACTTGAGGGCTTAAGCGAGCCTTAAATATAAGTAAAAATACGGACCTGTACCTATCTCAGAAGAGTCCAACTTTATATAGATATCTTGCCCACTAGCACCAAACTCTCTGATGTCCATCAGCTCATCAAACCAAAGCAAGCAGCTTCCGTTTGTCCCTGTTATGTCTAGATTTGCATAGGCTACACACGAGCAGTTTCTCAGGCACAATTCCTCGCATGCATTAAGAGTAACTCCTTGACCATACCAGGAAAAACGAGTGTCTGGCAACTTGATGCCTGAATACTTGAAGAATTTAACTTTCTTTTGGCAATTCAATGGTACCTTTCTAACACAGCCTCCTGACCAATTTCCCCTTGCCCAATCTGTTGGATCTTTGGGTTCAAATTTATCCAAACATCTGCAGATTGGAGAATTGCCGCTGTTGCACAGACCATATGTGTGACACTGACCATAAATGTCACAGTTGTCTGCCGGTGCGCTACCAAAGGCATCCCAATTCTGAGTTTGATTATTCCATATTGAAAACTCTAGAAAACCATTCAGTTGCATCACTACCCTGGCAATGATAGAGCTGTCTGTGAGCTCATACGTGAAGTATACTTTCTCAGGATCGAATACAAATATATATTTATAAGCAGGACTTGGTAGCAGAGATGGTGAATTAGCAAAGCTTTGACCATTCCACGCTCCTCCCCTGAAGCGTTCGACGGTACCGTTCATGAGAAATGGCTGTGGAAATCCTTGAGGATCGAATATGAAACTAAACTCACCCTTAGAGGGGTCAGTTCTGCTCTTCCATGACCATAGGGAACGACGAAAACCAGTCTTAAGATCGATCCCAACCTTAACTCCAGGTAAAGCTGTGTCACCGGGATAGTCGAAACTCTGCCACAAGTAATTCTTACTTGCATCCCTAACTACAAGATTGCCTGAATCAAGAAGCTGAGCAATTGGATTTTGCACACTTCTGATGGCACTAGAGGACCAAATGACACGACCAGAACCGTTCAGAAGAGTAAGATTTCCTTGTCTTGTAAAATTTAGCATACCATCTGTATCATTGAGTGGATTGTCTCTATTAGCAACCCATACCACTGTCTGTATGTTGTTGAACCATATTCCAAGGTATCGTTTCCTGGATGTACCAGTACCAAGGGAGAAAAATCCCAACTCAAACTTTCCACCTGATGAAATGATGGTGTTTCCATCTGTTAAAGGTTGGTCTGTAGGTATGGTATCTGCAGCACTAGAAAGAATCAAAACAGAAAATATGGAAGACAAGAAGAAATGAATATTTATGGCTTTCATTGGTTTCTGTGCGTCTACCTTAGTATTTTACTAAAGGAATTTGCAGAGTTTTCAATTTCTTGTTCAAGAATAATGTTGGGTTATTAGATGACTTATGTGAAACATGATGATGATGATGATAGAGAGCTTAGTTGGTTAACGTGATTGAATGCAAATTAATATTATATTTTTCCGCTGAGACCAACTTGTAGTCAA
Source organism: Nicotiana attenuata (assembly GCF_001879085.1). NCBI lineage: Eukaryota > Viridiplantae > Streptophyta > Magnoliopsida > Solanales > Solanaceae > Nicotiana > Nicotiana attenuata. The sequence goes on from NC_031999.1 coordinate 17,756,811, forward strand.
AGTGTGTGGATTTGAAAAAATACCAAGACTTGAGGTGATGGTTCTTACTGAAATGGCTGGCACCAAGAATTTTCTCTTTTAATTAGTAGTAATAAGCAGCCTTTCAAATAAACACGGTCAGAAAATGGTGTTGTAAGGGGTAACTGTAACTGAATCAGAATAAGAAATTAAAGGAGAAGAGAAACTTTTTTCCTGTTTCGGCAAAGGTAATTTTCACGCGAAGGGGTGGCAAACGGGCGGGTCGGGTCGGATATGAGCGGGTCAAAACGGTAATTTTAAAAAACGGATAAATTATCCGACCCGACCCGTATTTGAGACGGATAAAACGGGTTTATCAGGCGGATAATACGAATATCCATATTATCAAATGCTTCTGAAATATGATCACTTGTGAGAGAATTCCTAGTCTTCCAAACTTGAGGAACTCCAATTTGAGGCTTTACAAATATAAAAGTTAAACACATTAGTTATCCATTGGTTACCCATTTGGTTAACCATTTTCTAAGTGGATAATATGGTTCTTTATCCATAATCGACCCGTTTTTAAATGGTTCATTATCCAATCCATTTTTTGATGGATAATATGGGTGGATAACTGTTTTCTTTTAACCATTTTGCCACCTCTATTCACGTGTAAAAATATAAAAGTACCTCTGTGTCACAACCCAAAATCAAACAAAGGTCGTGATGACACCTAACTCAACCCACTAGGTAAGCCAAATTGTATAGTTACTACTATAACGAGAAATCATATTATAATAAATAAGACTGCAAAAGAATTTAACACAACTACCCCAAGGACTGGTAGTACAAAATATGAGCCATTATGATTTAGATTTACAAAGTTGGTGAAAGGAACAAATACAACATCTATTTGAAAGTTACATAAAAAGAGATGAAATCCAAGCTACCATGAAAAAAATTAGGTAGCATCAATCCGCCACGCAGGTATGTCTCCAATGCAAAGCTCCATCTACATAGCTACTCAACTCTAAAATCTGCACGCAAGTTGCAGAAGTGTAGTATGAGTACAACCGACCCCATATACTCAGTAAGTATCTTGACTAACCTCGGAGAAGTAGTGATGAGGTTTTATGTCAAAAGATACTCACTAGTCAAATAACTTGTGCAATATATCAAAGACTGACAACAGGAAATATAACATAAAACAATAACAATAATCTCATCCGAACAAGTGATAACAATTCAATACAGGTAAAGCCTCAGACAGCAAATCATCAAATAGAAACGCTCACATATGGCACCACGTACCCACATAATCAATCACATTCACACGGCAAAGACCTCGTGCCAAAATGTAAGTCACACTTGTATGGAAAAGGCATCGTGCCACAATCTAATTCATACTTGCACGACAAAGATCTCGCGCCACAATATTATCCGATTTCGTATCAGTTGCAAAATAACGTGTTCAAGAGAACTTTTCAAGAATTAAATATATTCATGCAGGATGACAACTTCCTCATATCGTCAATTCGATATGGGCCTTTTGACAATAAAATATGAGATATCAACTCCATATAGGTAAATCTAACTTGGCAACCAAATCATCAAGTAATAAAAAAGGCATAGCTTAGCATGTTAACTACAACATAACAAAATATGTAAGAATGCATGACACACATAAGGAATTCATATGTAAATTCAAAGATGCTACCCTCGTACCATCACATAAAGATAAAGAATAAAAATCTCCCCCATGCCACCACATAAACATCCCTACAATGCCACCATTATGTCGCTACATGCGCATCGCAATTGTAACAACCCGATCGATCATTTTGAGCATTTTCATTCCATTCGGTAGTTTGAGGTCTTGAGTAGCTTCATATGATGTATTATGATTTGCGCGTATGATCGATTTTGATTTTTGAGTGGTTCGAGATTGATTTGGAAGAGGTCGGGCAGCAGGCTACCGCGTTCACAACTGGAGCTCGCGTTTGCAATGGGTTAAGACCAGATGGCGCGCGCGTTCACATGATAGAGGTCGCGTTCGCGAATAGATTTTTGGAGGCACGGCGGGTTAAGCTTCGCGAACGCGAAGGTACTACTGCGATCACGTAGGATACTGTCGGGCAATGCATATAAGATTTTATTTTGGACTATGAGCTCATTTTATCATATTTGGAGATCGGGAGCTCGGATTGATACGATTTTTAGGCGATTTTCACCCACTTGGACTGGGTAAGTGTTTTTTTTACTCGGATTTAATTATTATACATGACTCCATCTTTGATTTTTGCATTTGATTTATGAATCAAAAAGATAAATTAGGGGTTTTGAAAAAACTTTTCTACAGTGAATAATTTGATTTTGAATATCGATTCAGAGTCGGATTTGGATGAAACTTGTATGATTGGACCCATATTCGAATGGGTTGTCAGAATTTATGAGATTTGCCGAGTTTCGGGATGCGGGTTTAGGTTGACTTTGAGTATTTGATTAAAGATTCAAACTTTATCGTTTGGGTTTGATTCTTATGGCATTATTTGATGTTATTGAGTTTTTTTGGCTAGATTCGAGCCGTTCGGAGGTCGATCCATGCGGGAAGGTATTTTTAGAGTATTGATTTGGCTTGTCTAGGGTAAGTATCCTAGCTAAACTTAATTTAGGCACTAGTTTCCTGAGTTATTGGTGATAGCTACGTGCTATGAGTGGCGCTCATATGAGGAGGCCAAGCCCAAATAGCGTGCACTTGGATATTATTCATGTTCGGGGTTGTTCTTAGGATATGATATTTCTTGAATTGATTGCTAAGATTCATGATGTTATGTTCTTATGTTTGTAGCACTTTGCGAGCTAATTAAACAATGTTTGAGGTTACATATAGGTTAATCTCCTGATTTGTCATGATAATTGCTACTTTCATGATGCAATTGCCTAATTTGAGTTATGGTATTACACTTCTCACTTGTACATACCTTATCATGCCACTTATATCAGTCCATGAGTATGTAATTTGATTTTAATTGTTCATCTACATGCATTATTGTATACATGCTTTCTGTGTGATATGGATTGGATTGATAACACGTGAGCTGTCTGTGCGGATCCGAGATATTATTGGCATATGAGTTATCTGTGCGAGTTGTTACTATTGGCACATGAGTTATCCGTGTGGGATGTTGCTACTTGCACGTGAGTTGTCTGTGCATGATGTTACTGAGTTATCTGTCTCTTGATGGCGTACACGCAGGTTATCATAAATCGTCAGGTTACTGGTTGATGTGGATTTTGGTAAAGTTGATCATTGGTTGGACTTTTCATCTTTTCTTTATTTGCAAACTCCTTGGGTGTATACATAATTTTCTGCATATCTTCTCTATATGTGAATCTGTGTATCTTGACTTGTTTAATCATGCATGTGTTCTCTATATGCACTTGTTGAAGTTTTAATTGCTATTTCATGCATATCTTCTCTATATCCTACTGTGGAAGGATTATTTGATACTTTACGCATATCTTCTCTATATGAAAGTTTGATGATTCTATGAAATTGGACACATATCGTCTCTATAGGCCGGATTGTTAACTGATTCAGGACTTAGCGCATTATCTCTTCGTGTATCGATGTGGTTTTACCTGTGTTATATAATTAGATGGCACCATTGCTTTGTACTTGTGAAATTCAGCAATTGAAGAGGTCGTTAGCGGGTATCATAATAGTTCTTGCCTCTATTATCTCGCTGAGGTTGGTTATGATACTTGCTGAGTACATAGAGTTGATTGTACTCATACTACACTTCTGCACCTTGCATGCAGTTTATTGGAGCCGAGTTGCTGTGGATGACGAAGGCAGTCATTGATGTTGTAGCTGAGTCCCAGATTCGAGCTACCATTTGTTCATGGTAGATCAGAATCTCATTTCTGTTTATATAATCTTCAATCAGATGTTGTACTTATTTCTTTTACAAGTATTATAAATTAAATCTTAGTAGCTCATGACTTGTACTAACATTCTTTTGGATAATATTTGGAAAGTTTAGCTATTTTATTTATTGATTATTTCTGATCTTGATTAAAATTGTGTAACTTTTATTGAATTACCTAGCAGGTTGGGTTGGGTGCCATAACGACTAGATAGAATTTGGATCATGACATGTTGGTATCGGAGCTCTTGGTTCATACGTTCTACGAGTCATGAGCAAATATCTAGTAGAGTTTTGCAGATCCGTATGATGACGTCCATACTTATCATCGGGAGGTTACAAGGCATCTAGGAAACTTCACCTCCTTTCATTCCTTGTTGTGTGTTGACGGCCAATTTTAACCCTCCCTTTTAAATTAATTTACATATACTTAATAATTTAAAATAAATATTTTGAAAGTATTTTCTATCAATTAATACCTATTTTTACAAATTAATTAAGTATTAGTTTTGAAACTAATCACCCATCATTATTATTATGTAATTATAAAAGTACTTATTATTTTAATATTATTAAAATAATTTTTAATATGCCATAAATGTTTTATCATTAATTACTTCTAAAATTTGGATTAATTAGATTACTATAACTCAAAATTAGTGTTGTAATTTAGAAAATATAAGTATTTTATAAGTAACTACAATAATTAATAGTATATTGGATATTTGTAATTTTACTATATTTCATTGGAAATTAAATCAATTTTATTTTAATTAATTTCAAAAAGGTTAAAGACTAAATGGGCTACATTTGCAATAGAACAATTAAACACAAACTGGCCATTCTTAAAATTAAAACTAGCCCAAATACTCGAGGCCAGTTATCCTATCTGACCCAGTCCAAAAGAGCCTATATTCCATGTTGGCAATCCACCCCCATCTCCACGAACCAATCAGGTTGTGCCACGTCACTCTCTAATTCCACTCACAAAACAAATACAAACAATCTAAGCTATTGATCAAAATCATCGACGGTCCACAATTATTCCTATTTTCTTTTTTAATTTTGACCAGTTGTCAGACATTACCTCAGTCGTTCCGTATTTCCCCCAAAATGATTTCTTTACACACGTAAATCCTTGATTTATCAGGGTTGTTGATCAAATGATCAAATGACCCATATTCCGTCTCTCAATCTTAACCCTCAGAGACCAACCCCAGTCTCCTAACCCTAAATCATTTCCCCCTTGGCCCTGCCGCCCATCTTTCCCTAAACTCTCTCCTTTCTCTCATCCGCCCCAAGCCCATCAATCCCAAATCCTTGCACATATTTGTGCAAGGTCACAAAATCAAAGTCTTAAACACTCAATCTGTCCCTATATCCGCAAATCCCGCTGCTCTTTTTCCTCTTTCATCACCGAATTTGAAATGCCTAAATATGAAACCTAAGCTAAAATATGAAATCTCAAATCAACTGAATCTCTCTTATGGTTTTTCAAATCTGAAGTATTCATGAACGATTCTCAGGCCTCATCATAATTATTCGATGTGCAGAGGTCAAACGCAGTGACCGCTGGACATTGAAGCTTTGTCCGATGGGTCCTCACCCTCAACGGCCATTTCCTCTTCTCAGGTAAATCTTTTTCCTTCTTCTACTTCTGATTTACCCGCTTTGATACCATCATCAACTCATCGTCATCTTTTACTATAGAGTTTGAATTTGTGAAACCCTAAGGCTTTAATGGCCACTATAAATATGGCCTTAATTGATCTCACCTAACATCACCAACCAGACCTACCAAACCTAACAAAAGTCGAAAATCTCATTGAATTAAAGATTTTGAAGCCTAGGTTTCTTTTCTGGTTAATTTTTATTTCCTTTTGTTTGCGTGTTCCTTCACTGCTCAAGAGCTTAAAACTTTGGGTTTCACACGACTAAGTTAAAATCATGTTTGGTGTGCTGCCCTAGAAAAGGTCAGTACACCTCCACCCTTTCTCTTTTGACTGTCTTATTCGAATGTCATGAAAATTCTTACTGTCTTTTATTAGTTGTTTCCGTTTATGATGTTTGTCATTAATGTATAGATGTTATTTCCTGCTCATAATTATTTGTTGTTAATTTATGGTCATCTGTTGTGCTTTTGATTATCTCTAATTGGTATTGATTGAGTTGTTATGTGACCTTAATGGCTTCCATTCTGAATACAAATAGTTTACATTAATAAGATCCTTAATATGCCTCAATGACTTCTCATGTTTGCCTAGACTTCAGATTTTCTTTTAATGATTCTGCTGTGATCTCTATCTCTACCACACTATTTTCTGCATTCTGTTGTTCTGTAGTTGAGGTTGTTGTTCGATAATTCTAACTAAAACAAAATGAAAGCTCATAGTTTAATCCTTCATCATTTAGCTGAAACATGTGAAGTTCAAGTGTTTAAACACTCTCCTTCTTTATATAAGTGTTTTCTAACTCTAAGAGCAACTTTTGAGTCATTACTATAAGAGTCTTATGTCTATGTCTATCTGTTAGTTACATCCCTAGGTCTCTCTCTATATGAAACAATCTCATTAAGGTGAACTTTTATGAACATCGGTAACCATTCTGCCTGTATCTTGTTATGATCAAGTTATCTTTCATAAATAAGTTATAGTCATGTTTGCTATTGTTGAATGATAATTGTTTCACAAGCTGAGTATAACTACATCATGTTTAGATGTTAATCTTAGTCTGTACAACCGAGTTAAACCTGTTTGGTACAATATCTTCCTTGTCTTTAACCCCTTTATGTCGTTGTTGATTTGATCTTATAATGAGTGAAACTCATCCTATTTTTGTAAGATCATGACAATAGTTGAAATATCTATATGTATAGTTAAATGAACGTTCTGTATGTATCTCTCATGATTTCATACTTTTATACACTGTCTTGAAACTGCATTCAATTCTCTCTTTCCCTATTAATTTGGGCTTAATCTAGTCTAAGAGAAATTTCTTGTTGCTACTGCTTGGACATAATAATTTGTCTATTTCCTAATAAGGTTAACACTCCTATGAAGAAGTGATGCCATCATGTAACGACCCAGCCAGTCGTTTTGAGAGTAATAGCCCCGATCCCCTATTAACTGCTTCCCCCGTATCTTTTTCTACTTATGTGACTTGCTGGGAGGTTTTTCTTGTGGTTTTGGAGTAATTTGGGACACTTAGTCCCTAATACGGAAGCTTAAGTCTTAGGATTTTGACCGTAGTTGGAACTATGTGAAGGCGACTCCAGAAAGGAGTTTCGTCGGTTCCGTTAGCTCCATTAGGTGATTTTGGAATTAGCGGCGTGTCCGGATTTTGTTTTGGAGGTCTGTAGCTGAATTTGACTTGAAATGGCGAAAGTCGAATTTTTGGAGATTTTGTCCGGGAATGGACTTTTTGATATCAGGGTTGGATTTCGATTCCGGAAGTTGGAGTAGGTCCGTAATGTTGAATATGACTTGTGCACAAAAATTTGAGGTCAATCGGATGTGGTTTGATAGCTTTCGGCATCGGTAGTAGAAGTTTGAAGTTTCAAAGTTCATTAAGTTTGAATCGGAGGGTGATTCGTGTTTTTAGCGTTGTTTGATGTGATTTGAAGGATCGAATAAGTTCATATGATGTTTTAGGACTTGTTGGTAGGTTTGGTTGAGGTCCCGGGGACCTCCGGTGAGTTTCAGATGGTTAATGTATTGAGAATTGATTTTGGAAGATGGCTGAAGTTGTGTGATCTGGTGCATCAGGTTTCCTTATACGCGATCGCGAGAGATGGTCTGCGATCGCATAGGCTAGCTTGGCAGAGGAAGGTTTTTTCTTCGCATTTGCGGGCAGGAGTATACGAACGCGTATTGGTATGAAGTGGTGCTTCGTGAACGCGTGGCCAAGGTCGCGTTCGCGTAATGTTAAGTAGGCTAAAGGTGGGCCACGCGCTTTGCTCATCGCAAACGCGTGTGGTCGTTCGCGATTGCGTAAGTATGAGAGCCAGTGAATCGCGTTCACGTGGAGTTTTCCGCATTCGTGTAGGGTTAAATTCGAGGGCAGCGAAGTTGTGCTTCGCGATCGCGAGGCTATTTCCATGATCGCGATTAAGGAATCACGGGGCAGTATTAAACATTCAAAAATCGAGGGTTTGGCCATTTTTATCAAAACTTGAGATAGAGAGCTCGGATTTGGACGAGATTTTGAGGAATTTTAAGAGACATCGATCGGGTAATGATTCTACACTTGATTTTGGTTATATCCCACTAATATATCATTAATTCCATTTTCGAATTTGGGTTGAAAAATTTGGAAAAAATGGGAGAAGTTCTTCAACTAAGATTTTGGGTTTTAATTGAGATTTTGATCTCGGATTTGGATAATTTTCGTACGAGTGAACTCGTGAGTAAATGGGTGTTCATATTGTGACTTTTACCCGATTTTGAGACGTGGGCCCGGGTTGACTTTTTGGGGCGATTTTCTAATTTATTGCTTAAGCCTTGATTTCATTAATTAGATTAGTTTCTTATAGTTATATTTATGGTATGTAATTGCTTTTGGCTAGATTTGGGCCATTCAGAGTCGGATATTCATGGAAAAGGTATTGTTACCGATTGATTGAGCTTGGTTCGAGGTAAGTGGCTTGCCTAACCTTGTGTGGGGGAACTCCCCTTAGGATTTGGTACTGTTGTGTGTGAGCGCTGTGTACGTGAGGTGACGAGTGCGTATACGGGATATTTATTGTATAATTCGACTTTTTTTACTAAGTAATAACCGGTTTCTTCTTATTTGAGTTATCCCACCATGTGTTGTTATCCTATTTAGTCTAGAATACCATGTCTACGTGCCTTAAATGCTTATCTGAACTTTGTGCAACATGCTTAGTGGGTTTCCTGCTTTTGCCTTGACTTGTACTTAGTCTAAACTGTAGGATTTCTTGCTGTAACTGTTATTTCCATTGTTCTTGAGCCGCGTATTTACTTTGGCACTACGGAACGGTATTCGGAGAGTTCCCCCTCCATATATACTTTGGGACTATGGAACGGTATTCCGGGAGATCCCCTGCATATTTACTTTGGGACTACAGAACGGTATTCCGGGAGATCCCCCTATGTATTTACTTTGGGACTATGGAAAGGTATTCCGGGAGATCCCCTGCATATTTAATTTGGGACTACGGGACGGTATCCCAGGAGATCCCTCTGCATATTTACTTTTGGGACTACGAGATGGTATCTCGGAAGATCCCATGTTGTTACTCCTTTGTGTTGTACTATTATTCTTCTGTGATTTTCTTTGGTTAAAAATTCAGTCTTTTATTACACTACAATATTTTATTCTATATTACTTAATTTATATATATAGCAATAGGGCCCTGACCTGACCTCGTCACTACTCGACCGAGGTTAGGCTTGGCACTTACTGGGTACCGTTGTGGTGTACTCATGCTACTCTTCTGCAGATGTTTTCGTGTGCAGATCCAGGTACCTCTTACCAGCCTCGCCATTAGTTCCGTACTTGCTGCTGCTTCAGAGATTTCAAGGTACATCTGCCCGTGTCTATAGACCTCGGAGTCCCCCCTCTATCCCTTTTTGTGTTGTTCTTCCTTTACTTCTTCTAGTTACCGATGTATAGAAACAGTTAGACAGATTCATAAAATCTTGTGACTTATGATGTTCTGGGTCTTGGGGAGAGCTTGTGTATATTCGAGAGTAGTTATTGTACATGCCGAGCGGCATTCATATTCGTTATTTAAATATTTGTTGTAGTTAGTTGTTAAATTTATACTTTCACTTTCATTATTTCACAAATGTTAGGCTTACCTAGTCGTAGAGACTAGGTGTCATCCTGATATATCACGGAGGGAGGATTTGGGTCATGACATATCAATTCCAAAATGAGTAAGACGGGTAGTCTGTGATCCTGTTAAACACTCTTAGAAATTCCACTTTTGATCTGTAAACCTGTAGTCTTGTTATAAGCACTAATTATATTTTGGTACCTCTAATAGCACCTATATGTTACAACCCATATTCACATATGTTAGTTCATGCCATAAGGTCGTCAACGTAAATCCATGAAGAGATTATCTTTAAGATGATTAGAGGTTAATCCTATTGGTCTTAAATGATATAAAGGTGTATAAGGGTGGTTAACAAGTGTTAGAAGTTAAACGATTCAAGGATGTTGTCAGCCGTATTTTTGGGTAAACCTAGGGGTGCTTAATACTCTCAAGAGGTCGTATTTTAAGGTATATGAATCATAAAATATCCGTATCATAGTCTTGAAGTCAAACGAGTTATGAAACAAAAGTCGACAAGAGTTGTTGCAACTTAGGTTCATAGTTTTACTTAAACTTTAGGTCAAATGTTATTAAGCTTTTCTCCCAATATACTTGGAATTACGGGGTGATCTACCCACCAAATTGAAGATCTATGAGTCTAGTTTCCAAAGCATTAAACCGTTATGAATACGATATTGGAGTAGAGAGATATAGACATTTTTGCGAGACTGCACAAGCTGCTAGGTGACAAGTAGGTGGGTCACCTACTTGGTTAAATGATAGCCCAAAAAGAGGCAATTTCGGGTCAGACAAAGAGCCCATTAAAAGGCTTATCTNAAAAAAAGTCATTATTACAGCACATTACGGTCATTTTATTAGTTAAGCCTTACTCCCCCTGTTTCTATGCTATTTTTTTCTCTTAAAAAAAAAAAAAAAAAAAAAAAACGTATTTTTTTATTTGGAAATAATATACCTTTAAACTTTACATTTCATTTTCTATGACAAGATTCTATGAACACACAATTCAAAATGTAATTGCAATTTNGATTGATCCGGGATCTACATTATCATATGTTACACCCTTTGTGGCTAATAAGTTTGGCATTGAACCTGAATTGATAAGTAAACCCCTTGCGGTATCTACTCCGATAGGAGATTCTGTGATTGCTAGAAGGGTATATAGAGGTTGCACTGTGATGATTTGTAGTCGTCAAACCTCGGCAAATTTATTTGAGTTAGAAATGGTTGATTTTGATGTGATAATGGGAATGGATTGGTTGGCCTCATGCTATGCAAATGTTGACTGTCGTACGAAGATGGTTAGGTTTCAGTTTCCTGGTGAACCCGTCATTGAATGGAAGGGGAACATTGCTACGCCGAAAGGTAGGTTTATTTCCTATCTTAAGGCAAGGAAGATGATCTCAAAAGGTTACATTTATCATCTCGTTCGCGTTAGGGATGCGGAGGCGAAGCCGCCTACTCTACAATCAATCCCCGTGGTCAATGAATTTCCAGATGTTTTCCCAGATGAACTCCCAGGCCTTCCTCCTGAGAGGGAGATTGAGTTTAGCATTGATGTGTTGCTTGACACTCAACCGATCTCTATCCCTCCATACAGAATGGCCCTGGCAGAGTTGCAAGAGTTGAAGGCGCAGTTGAAGGACTTACTGGATAAGGGCTTCATTACGCCTAGCACTTCACCTTGGGGTGCGCCAGTCCTGTTCGTGCGGAAGAAAGACGGGTCGTTACGGATGTGTATCGACTATCGACAGTTGAATAAGTTTACTGTAAAGAACAAGTATCCACTTCCAAGGATTGACGACCTGTTTGACCAACTCCAGGGTGCCAAGTATTTCTCCAAGATTGACTTACGTTCAGGGTATCATCAGGTGAGGGTCAAGGAGAAGGATATTCCAAAGACGGCCTTCCGGACAAGATATGGGCACTTTGAGTTCTTGGTGATGTCGTTCAGGCTAGCAAATGCCCCAACAGCTTTTATGGATCTCATGAATACTGTATTCAGGCCCTATCTTGATGTGTTCGTGATCGTATTCATTGATGACATTTTGGTGTATTCTTGTTCGGAGGCTGAACATGCGGGCCACTTGCGGATAGTATTACAGACGCTTCAGGATCGTAAGTTATATGCTAAGCTCTCCAAATGTGAATTCTGGCTGAACTCAATAGCATTCCTTGGCCATGCGATATCTGACGAGGGTATTAGTGTCGACACTCAGAAGATCGATGCAGTAAAGAATTGGCCGAGACCTACAACACCATCAGAAGTCCGCAGCTTCCTGGGGCTAGAAGGATATTATAGGCGATTTGTTGAAGGGTTTTCCTCTATATCGGCACCATTGACTAAGTTAACACAGAAAGCTACTAAATTCCAGTGGTCTGACGCTTGTGAACGAAGTTTTCAGGAGTTGAAGAATCGATTGACATCCGCACCAGTGCTCACTCTTCCTGAAGGACCAGAAGGTTATGTGGTATATTGTGATGCCTCAGGTATAGGTTTGGGGTGCGTATTGATGCAACGTGAGAAGGTGATTGCTTATGCATCAAGACAATTGAAGAAGCATGAAAAGAATTATCCAACCCATGATTTGGAAGTGGCTGCAGTAATATATGCTTTGAAGATATGGCGGCACTACCTATACGGCGTCCATGTTGACATCTACAGAGATCACAAGAGTTTACAAGACATCTTCAAGCAGAAAGAGTTGAATTTGAGGCAGCGTAGGTGGCTTGAATTACTGAAAGACTACGACGTCGAGATATTGTATCATCCCGGTAAAGCCAATGTCGTGGCAGACGCTCTCATCCGTAAGTCAATGGGAAGCTTAGTACATATTGAGGCAGGTAGATGGGGGTTGACTAAAGAGCTTCATCAGCTAGCCAATATGAGATTCAGATTGTTAGACTCTGATGACGGAGGTGTTACTGTACATAATACATCAAAATCATCTTTGGTAGCCAAGGTAAAAGCACGGCAATATGAAGATCCTATCTTAGTACGATTGAGAGAGAGCATTCAGCAGTGTAAAATTACGGCCTTTGAGATCGGAGGAGATGGGGCACTGAGATACCAAGGCCGATTATGTGTGCCTAATGTGGAAGGGTTGCGAGAGAAGATTATGAATGAGATTCATCAATCCCGATACTCCATCCATCCCGGCTCGACAAAGATGTATCATGATATTAAGGAGCAGTATTGGTGGGTTAACATGAAGAAGTCTATTGCAGAATTTGTAGCCCAGTGTCCTAATTGTCAGCAAGTAAAGATCGAACATCAGAAACCCGATGGATTGCTTCAGAATATAGAGATTCCGGCCTGGAAATGGGAGGTGATTAATATGGACTTCATTATTGGGTTACCTCGCTCTTATCATAAGTTTGACTCCATCTGGGTGATATTTGATCGACTTACAAAATGTGCCCATTTTCTGCCAGTTAAGACAACTTACACGGCTGAAGATTATGCGAAGTTGTATATCAAGGAGATTGTTAGGCTTCATGGTGTACCAATATCTATTATATCAGACCGAGGAGCTCAATTTACGGCTAACTTTTGGAGGTCTTTTCAGAAGGGTTTAGGCACACAAGTGAATCTCAGCACTGCATTTCATCCACAGACTGACGGACAGGCTGAACGTACCATTCAGACACTTGAAGATATGCTACGAGCATGTGTTCTAGATTTTAAGGGAAATTGGGATGACCATCTTCCACTCATAGAATTTGCCTGCAATAATAGCTACCATTCCAGTATTAAAATGGCCCCATACGAGGCACTATACGGGAGGAGATGTAGATCACCAGTTGGATGGTTCGAAGTCGGTGAAACAGAATTATATGGGCCAGATTTGATTCACCAAGCCATTGAGAAAGTGAAAGTGATACAGGAGCGATTGAGGACGGCACAAAGCAGGCAAAAGTCATATTCTGATGTCCGACGTCGTGATCTGGAGTTTGAGGTTGGTGATTGGGTTTTCCTGAGGATCTCGCCGATGAAGGGTGTTATGCGTTTTGGGAAAAAGGGTAAGCTGAGTCCACGGTATATCGGTCCGTACAAAATTCTTCGACGAATTGGACAGGTTGCTTATGAGTTAGAATTGCCATTCGAATTGGAATTTGTCCATCCAGTATTCCATGTATCTATGTTGAGGAAATGTATTGGAGACCCTTCTCGAGTTGTCCCTATCAAAGATGTACAAGTTACAGAGGATCTATCATATGATGAAGTGCCAGTGGCTATATTAGATCGACAAGTCCGCAAGCTGAGAACAAAAGATGTAGCTTCTGTCAAAGTATTGTGGAGGAACAAGAATATGGAAAAAATGACATGGGAAGCGGAAGAGGAGATGAGTTCTAAATATCTTTACCTATTCCAGAATGAAGATAACAAGGATGCTGGTGGAACGTAGGATACATTAGAAGGTGAAACGGCTCTATAAGGTAAGCAATAACTTGAGAATACTCTTCCTTAATACAAAATGGTGATATGTAGATAATGTACATGTCCATAATGCTTTGTGTAGCCTTGTGAGGCCATAAGTTGGGCTTAACTGCTTGCAAGTTTTGCTAGTAACCATTTTATAGGGGAAAATTGACCAGGAATTTCCGTTGGAATCCACGATGATTTGGACTCCCCATAAACCCTTACATTCGAGGACGAATGTTCCTAAGGGGGGGAGGGTGTTACAACCCATATTCACATACGTTTGTTCATGCCATAAGGTCGTCGACGTAAATCCATGAAGAGATTATATTTAAGATGATAAGAGGTTAATCATAATTGGTCGTAAATGATACAAAGGTGTATAAGGGTGGTTAACAAGTATTAGAAGTTAAACGAATCAAGGATGTTGTCAGCCGTATTTTTGGGTAAACCTAGGGGTGCTTAATACTCTCAAGAGGTAGTATTTTAAGGTATATTAATCATAAAATATCCGTATCATAGTCTTGAAGTCAAACGAGTTATGAAACAAAAGTCGACAAGAGTTGTTGCAACTTAGGTTCATAGTTTTACTTAAACTTTAGGTCAAATGTTATTAAGCTTTTCTCCCAATATACTTGGAATTACGGGGTGATCTACCCACCAAATTGAATATCTATGAGTCTAGTTTCCAATGTATTAAACCGTTTATCAATACGACATTGGAGTAGAGAGATATTGAAATTTTTGCGAGACTGCACAAGCTGCTAGGTGACAAGTAGGTAGGTCACCTACTTCGTTAAATGACAGCCCGAAAAGAGGCAATTTCGGGTCAGACAAAGAGCCCATTAAAAGGATTATCTCCTGCAATATATCCCTCATTGTATTTCAAAAATAACCAGACCTAAATCCCTGCAAACTTCCTCCCAAAAATTATCCACAAACCCTAATTGATTTTTCCTCTCTTTCAAGTTCAAATTGGGGGTAAACCCTAGAGTTTGAAGAACCAAGATAAGGGCTGAGTTATCCAAAAAGTAAGGTGAGTTTACTGCTATCTTTCATCCGTTTTTGTGCTGTGAATTCATGGTAATTCGTTCTATACATGTAAGAACTCACGGGACGGTGATCGGAAGCCGTGAGTTCGAGTTATTCACTTGTAGCGGACTGTTTTGTGGACTGTTTTGTGTTGCTGTTGGGCTGCGTGTTTTACTACTGTTTTGTGGAGTTTTGGAGGAGGAAGGGTGTGGAGAAACACCATATATATGTAGGGTTGTGGGCTGTTAGTTCTTCGTAACATTTCCGGGTCGTTTGACACGACTACGGTGGCCGTCGTATGTATGAAGTGATTAGGTTGTGCGTGGACTGTTTTGGGAGGCTCAATATGATTATTATTGATGTTTTTAGGCTGTTTGGTGATTGTTTGGAATTGTGTGAAGTCATATATATAGGGGAGGTGCTGTCCGTTTCATCGTAAAATAGGTTGTGGTCGATACATAATAGTTATGACGCTTGAATGGTAACTATAGTATCGTTTCTCTTATTGTAGACTAAGGAGTCGTGAAAATTGCATAGCTTGAGATTGGGGAAGTGTATAAAAGGTATGTGAGGCTATCCCTTTCCTTCCTTTGCACGACTCCGATTGTACATAATGTAATGAACGAGCTTCCAAAGATACTCTACCCTTAGAAGCTAGCAGTACTTACATTGTTTCCCCTCTTATGGAACGAATGATGTTGATGTTGCTTCTCTTATTCTTATGTTATCAATGTTATTGTTACTTCCTGATTCTTATAAGGTTCATGGTGAACAGTTAGTCCTAATAACGTGTACACAGGATACCGACCTTACGTCACTCCGAAAGGTTTAGAACGTGAGTCCATTAGTCGAGCATGCATTATATGTATGTATCTATTTTACTCTACCGAGCCGCGCTATAGACGGCCGGGTATGGCACCTATTGTGCAACCACTGATCATTTGGGTTTTACCGAACTCCACGTGGCCGGGTACGATTCTACCGAGCCTTATGATGGTCGGGTACGTTTTTACCGAGCCTATTACGGCCGGGTACGATATGATGATGATGATGCCCACAGAGGCTTATGTTTTAAAAGTTTATGTATACATACATATGTATCACGCATTTCATGTCAGTAGCCCTCAGAGGTATCCAAATGTTACAGGTTGTTTATTCTCTATCCCTGCTTACATTACTGTTCGTACTTATGGTTCCCTGCCTTACATACTTAGTACTTTATTCGTACTGACGTCCTTTTATTTGTGGATGCTGCATGTCATGCTACAGGTCCTGATAGACAGGAAGGCGCAGCTCCCCCACCATAGTAGGCTGTCCAGTTCAGCGGTGATTGGCGAGATCCCTTCTTCGGA
The DNA here is from genome assembly GCF_001879085.1 of Nicotiana attenuata. Classification (NCBI taxonomy): domain Eukaryota; kingdom Viridiplantae; phylum Streptophyta; class Magnoliopsida; order Solanales; family Solanaceae; genus Nicotiana; species Nicotiana attenuata. Next base: position 17,773,308 of record NC_031999.1, read on the forward strand.
CTTGCCGTGGTCTTGGTATGCATTTTTGTTATTGACATTATGGGTATGTCGGGGCCTTGTTTCGGCTATGTTGCAACACTTATGTTCCTTTAGAGGCTCATAGACAGGTGTCGACTCATGTACAGTTTGGTAGGCCTTGTCGGCTGGTTTTTGTTGTATAGTCTCTCATGGTAGCGTGGTAGCTCGTACCTTATATATAGTTTCTTGATTGTCTAGTCATCCCATGTTATGTATGTTCATGCCATCATATTTTATTGTTGGTTGTCCACGTCCCATGTCTACCATTTATATTGATCTCGTCAGCCTTAAAAGATAATAAAGAAGGTTAGATAAAATGTATGTTGGTGCTCGGTAAGTATGGCCGGGTGCTTGTCATGGCCCTCCAGTTTGGGTCGTGACACTATAGAGATTTCTAGCCATGACTGTTTGTCTGAATCCTGCTGATGATTTCAAAAGTCCCAAGTAGTATTGTTAACCTATGTGTGCAAGACTTGAGTTAAACCAAATTGTGATTAGTCTGCTAGGGCAAACACATCTGCATTTCTGGGGTGTTGCATATCTGAACTGTGTGCTATTTATCTATTCTTAAGATGTGTGATCCCAAGTGTTTGGTTCTTCGCATTAACATTACAGTGTTCTTGCCTCTATGCGTGTTTGGAACTTGACCTTCAGACCTATTCAATGTGTGTTTCATTCACTTAGTATTGGAAATATAGTTATGGAAAGGCGAAATTGTTTTTGTGCTCCTTATGCTATTATGTTAAGAAGGGTGTACTTCTATGGTGTGATGTTTTGGTAATTGATTCATATTGAAAGTGCTTCATTGGCACTTAAACCAATAGGGAAGAATGAGTCATTAGTGGTTAAGGGTATTTGGGAGTAGAGTTTAACTTTTGGTTTGGCTACTCTCCCCAGCACAAGCATTGCCATGGGCCTTGAGACCCTTGCGAATTTTGAAGTGTTGGGGGATTCAAAAAGGGCTTTGACCTTGAGTGGAACACTCTCCTTAGCCCTTAATTCATCTACATTTGTTATACTCTTTGGGTTCTGTGTTTAATGACAACGAAAGGTTTTCAATGTGGATCACTTCCTATACATAACAACCACATTAGTATGACTTTCCTAGTGTTTAGATACTGTTAGTCATTTTCTTTTATTTTTGCTTGCAAGTTTTATGCATGAACATGTATAGAGTGTTATCTAATGACCTTCTCTTTTCCTTTTTTTAACATGTACATTCGTTTGAACCTATTGAGTTCTTAAAGAACTCAGGCCCAAATCCGGCATTACTATATATCAGAAGGTCCAGAGTCAGCTATTTCCCCTCCCTGTACTGCTGGACTTGCCTCTTTGAGGCCTAAACACCAGAGTCCTTCTTTTCCCTCTACTTCTTTATTATTTACTGCTTCGCTATTCTATAACTTTACTATGTCATTGTCTTTCATTGTGTTCCTGTTCTTTTATCTCATATATATTCAACAATTATATATTGGATTAAATGCTTTACTTTATATCTTAAATCATATCAAACTTAGGCAAGCCTTAAAGAACCTAGGATTAAAAGAAGTATTAGTTAGTAACTAATCCCCCATTCGCTAATTATAAGTTATTTGTATCATCAATACACTATGCTTTGCTGACTTTTCTTAAAGATTTTGAAGCCCAAAATCTTAATAAGAGACGGCAACTCTTCTTTCAAAAAAGGGAAAACCAGAATTGATACGCAAGTTTGACCTTCTAAAAGAAAATCAACTCAGTTCGAAAATAAGGTGATACCGCCCCAAATAAAGATTTTCAAATGGTTCCTTCGAATATCTAAAAGCCAAGGTATATCTTAGGATTACTTTCATAACATCTTCATCTCGTTATAGTAATATGAACTTCCATGCTTTTGGAGTAAAGTGTTTTGACTTAAATTTCTCTTTTCACATATTTTCCTAAATACAAACATCATATATACTTTAAGCCATTTTCACTCATATATACACTAACATAAGACTCTTCTATAAATCCATCCCCTTTAAGACACACACTTCTTTTTGTAAAGTATTGTGCCCTAATACATAGTAAGCCATAATCCTTTTAAAACTAGTTAAGCATAGTACATACAATTAGTCCAAAATCTAGTCTAAGTCCTATGGAGCTACCGTAGGTAGATTTGAAGGGGTGACTAACACTTTCCCCTTAGAAGAACAAGAATCTTTACCCATAATCTTACCGGTTAGCAGACAAATAGAAAATATGACCTTTAGTAATTAAATAGGTACCCTAGCATACCTTGAAATATTAGGTCGCGAATCTCCTTCATCAACAACAGAGGAACCACAAGTTGAATCCTGTTTTGACTAGTGTAAAATAGGGTGAAACAACATGGCGACTTTGTTGAGGATTTTACACTTAGGTTCTGACCTTAACAAACTTGGATTGAATTTGGCACTTAGATTTTTTTGTACATTGCTTTAACCGTATTTGCCATTACATGCTTACCTACTTTATTTGCTCCTTATGTTTTCTTATTATTATGCCTATTTTGCTACACCCTTACCTGTTACCGCTTTACATATACTATCATCACATTTTTTCCTATCAAGTCTCAATCGTACATTATCACATATAATGGCACGCAAGGGCTGTCTTTTACTTCTATTCGAACCTTCTTTTCAAAACTCTTTAGTTCCAAAGAATGGCTTTGTCAGGTCAACTAACATAGCTTCTCGCAAACTCCAGTCCAACTCAAAAGTAGGAAACACTCTACTTTAGCAAAAATAGGTCATATTGCATAAACCTTAGGTGAGTCGGTCCTTGGCATCGACACACAATTAGGAAAACCACCCTATTGTCAACGGGTCATGCACCCAACGACATGACTTCTATGGAAAGACGAAAAAACCTGGAGAGACACCTAAAGATTCATTGCAAACACTTACCAAAACCTTTATTTACCTACTTCAAAAATGGAAATCAACCGAAACATCCCCGAGATCAACATGGTGATGGGAGCGCCACAAAAGTTGAAGCAGTGGTGGAAGAATATCCGCCGAGAACACAGAGATGAGATTCGGACACACTTGGGAGCACTGACTGCTTTGCTAAACATTCGAGCAGACAGGGTGCTCACTCGCCTTCTAATAGAGTTCGGGGATCCAGCTAAGGTAGTGTTCAAGTTTGCTGATTGTGAGTTAGTACCAATATTGGAAGAAGTTACTTGTTTCACGGAGTTGCCATTCATAAGGAGGAAACCAATAATACCAGTCACTATGCCTAGTTACAGGCTCCTGGATTCTTAGGGTCTTGCTAACAGTCGAGGTCTGAGAAATATCGAGGACGGATGGTGTTACACCCCATGTTTTCATATGTGAAAGTACTTCGTAAGTCAATTGATGTAAGCTTGGAAATGATTTCCTCTTTGAAAGTATATAAAGTAATCTAATGATGTTACATCTCGTATTTCCATTCAACATACAACCGACTAGGTTGAGGACAAAAGAACTTAAAAGTGAGAAAGGAGATTTTGGACAAATAAAACCGAGCTGCTTGCTTACCCGACATTTGCTTACCCGATGTGCCTGCTTCACCAACTTACTTTTCATCCTGCTTGATCTACTCGACACATGTCTAAATTATTTAACGAGGATGAGACACATTTCAAAATGGAAAAAGAACCAACATGTATCACCTACTTGATTAAGTAGGTTATAAGTAGGTGACAAGTAGGTACTTCACCTACTTAGAGCTTGCAGACCAAATTAAAAGGAAATGGAAAAGGATAGAGATGAGCAAGTTTTGGGGCAGCCCAAGCTCATCTGCCCAAGACCATTAGTGGGTCCATATAAACATAGATATATCTCAATTTGACATAGAAAACAATTCATAATACATCTCTCTCTATTTAATTGTGAAGGGGATCCAAAATATCATCCCAAGATCTCTCTCAACGTTATCCTAGGGTTCAAAACCAAATCCACAAGTTGGTCAGGTGATTTCTCTCTTGGAAGATCAAGATCACCTAGATATCTTTCTACTTTGTTGTTTGGGGTAAAGAGCTTGTTTGAGCTTGAGGTAAGCTTAGTTGGACAAGTATTATTGCTACCAAGGTAAGATTTAACTTCTCCTATATGTATTTAAGATCATCTATGTATAGCTAGTTGATTTGATAAAGGAAACTTGTGAAGTAGGTTGAACTTCAGGTTGAAGTGTTGTAGTTTCTGGACTATTTTGGAATTGAATTCTTGATGTTTTATGGATGGAATTCAATAGAAATAACTTAACAATATCATTGCTATTGTGGTTCATGTGTTTGGAAGAATATAAGGCTTGGAGAAGTGTTTTTGATATTGTAAAACCGAGTTTAATGCTCGTTAGTTGTTATTGCTACCACGCCATTACTGGTTTGTAGTGAGCATATTCTAAATTGAAATCATGGTTGGGTTAATTGAGAAGAAGCTTAATTATATATCATTTGTTGTGTGGTTTGATTTGACGAAAGTGAAAATAATAAGGGGAGGTTTTGTCCAAAACTTCGTAGACAAGCTATTCGCTCATTTGTGTTGAGTTCTAGCTTCCGTAAGCTTAACAATGGTCCCTTATTGTTTGTTGTAGATTGAAGTACTAACGGTCTGAACCGACGTCGTGTGGTTAAGTAAACGACAAAGGTATGTTAAGGCTATCATTTCTTTCCTTTTGGCATGATCCATATGATACAAATGAAGCGAGTAAACACACAACTTTCATAAATGACTCTATTCATAGAAATACTAGGGGTGCCTATGTTTTTGATTCCCCATGTATCTTATTATTATATCGTCTGTTCACGGGCTTCAAAAATACATAAGTTGATAAAGTTTATCCGAAGGCATATTGATCTTATGACAGTCCGAGAGATCTTATTGACTTACTTCATTATGCATTGCATTCATTTATACATGTACATTGACCCATGACTATATGGCGTTATATATGCATATATTATTTGTGTATGGGGTATGGGGAAAGGTTATGGCGTTATATGCGCACCACAACCTGATCAGTTGGTATATGTTGATGATTTCGCCCGTAGAGGCTGAGATGATATGATGGGATGCCCTCAGAGGCTTGATGATGTTATTTACGCATATACCTATGCATGATATGACATTTATACGCATATGCATGGAATTATAAATGTTTCATGATTCACGGAGCTATTCAAACTTACAGGTTGAATCCTTTACTCCATGTTTCTTTCATTTCTTTAATATACTGCTTTTCATGCCTTACATACTCAGTACTTTATTTGTACTGACATCCCTTTTGCCTGGGGACAATATTTCATGCACGCACGTCCCGATTGATAGGTTGACAGTTCTCCTACTAGGCTACCAACTCATTGGAAGGTGTTTGTGAACTCCACTTGCTCCGGAGTTGCCTATTTGGTTAGTATGCTTTGGACATGTATTGATTGGTATGTCGGGGCCTTGTCCCGGCCTTATGATATTTATGTACTCTTAGAGGCTTGTAGACAGATTTCATGTATATGGATACTTGTATGGCCTTGTCGGCCTATGTTATGAGTGTACAAATGATCATGTCGGCTTTATAGGAACGTATATCACATGTATAAGTTACTATATCATGTTGGGTCGTCCTATGCGAGTATTATCTTATGTTTAATTCTAGTTGTCTCATGACGTCCTTTCCAGTTCATTTACCCATGATAGTATGATAATAATGATACGTTATGTTGGTACTCAGTTGAATTAGGCACTGGGTGCCCATTGCGGCCCTTCGCGGCCCTTCGATTTGGGGCATGATAGATGGGTGAGCCTAGACCAGTTGTTCGATAGGTTCGGACATCGCGAAAGCTACGAGTGGTATTCGGGAAAATTTCAGTGTGATCAAGCAATGTGGGAGAGTCTCAGGCCCATCACTTTCTCATTAGCACTATTGGGGTTGGTTGTCTTCCCGCAAAGAAGGGGTCGGATCAACATCAACTTGTCACCCGTGGTTCTGGCAACCTTCCATGGTAATCTTCAAGCTACTCTGGTACCGATGGTGTTAGCTGAGATTCTAAGGGCTTTGTCTGCATGTGCATGGGGGTATGATTTTTTTAAGGGTTGTAACTTGCTACTTCAGATTTTGGCCACATAACATTCCTTCTAGCGAGAGGCCTGCATTGACAACTTTGTGGGCGCCAGCAACATGATCTGCAACTACAATGAGAGGATGAGACATTGGGTCTCCCCACTTGGACAAGAAGAGTGGAGAGAAATGCTAACTAATCTAAGTGGAGAATGCGTCAACTGGAAGCAGTTATGGTTAGGCGGGAGGGAAACCTTAAGGACTCCTCAGAAATACTTCATTAAGTTGATATGACTTGAGGGCGTCCAACCAAAGTCACCCTTACGGTTTCTTAGACAGTTAGGGATGATCCAAGATGTGCCCCTATGGACGAGGACAACGCTATATGAGGATGAGTACCACGGACAGATCCCAATACCAAGGATAAGAAGGCTCTAAGAAGAGTGGAATGATCTTGTCACAATGGCGATGGGTCAAAACTCGTGGTGCACTTCGGAGTATTATGTCTGGATCAACGAGGAAGACGAGCTAGCCCAACCAAGAAGAGAGTATATCCTGGCTGGAGGACGCAGTGGCTGCTTATCAAATCTACCATGAGATTTTGCCACATTACCTTGTGACTACCTCGATGCACTATCAAGTGGTCCCAGGATCCATCGATCACATGCTACCACCTGCTGAAGATGATGACTGGGTAGTGGAGTGCATCCAGATAGAATTTGAGACGGAGCCAGAGAAAGATCCAGGGGAAGGGTCTGAGTTTAACGATGACGAAGAGGAGTTTGAAGAAGATCCGGAGGAAGAGCCAGAAGAAGAAGAGGAGATGGGAATAATTAATAGAAGTTGGTTGATCTGTCCTTCTTTCCCACTTTGTATCTTTTTCCCTAACTTTCTTATTTTCCCAAAAGGCGAGTTGTTTAAGTCCATGCAGTTCTAGGAATATCAGAAACAGTGATGTAACCCTTGTTCCCACTTATCTCAATCTAAACATTATCAATGAAAACAAAACTTGCTTCAGATCTGAATTTGTGAAGTCTAATTGTTTGTCAAACATTCGCAATTTAGGCCCATCTCCGGCAATGAGAGGTCCCACGAATTCTATGAAAATGTGTTAGCTTGAATACATGAATTAACTGCTCTGTGTGATCTCCTGGTTGTATAAATGAAGAAACTGACTTCTGTTTCTTTTTTCTCTCTTTTAATTTCTTGCTTTATTATTCATACCCAAAAGAAAGTTGTTTTGTGTCGAGCCGAAACTGGCAGAGCCATCATACTATCTAAGAACAAAGGGGAAGATATCTGCTACAGAAAACCCGACCGAACATGCTCTGGTCATAGACAATAGCCCGGGGCGATCGCAATAGAAGGACGATACAAAGAATGATGAACACGTGTCCAGGATTGCCCAAGAGATGGAGTCTTTAAGGGAGGAAGTGCGGCATATCGAGGAACTAGCACATCTGTCTGTGACAACGCTCCCTCAACCACCTCTCTTTCCTTCTATGGAGTTAATCTCAATTCAATTTCCTTCAACATCACGCCAGACCAGTAACACCCCAACTCATACCTCCAGCAACCCCCGCAAACCCACCAAATCCCCCTATCCACACTCCCTACGTACCACAGTATGTTCAAACACCACAAAATCCGACTATTATCACTACGCAACTCACACCCCTCCTCGTGACGGAGTCATCTTTACCACTCACCCAAATTAGCCCATACCCGTGGCACATACCGCCGCCCATAAGCGATATGTTCCTCCTGTATATGTCGTTTCTAAACCTACCTTTACAGCACCAGTCATGGTTAGAGTGCCTTATGAGATGGAAATGGAAGCTAGACATAAGGAACACGAGTCAGTGTCTGAGAAACTACAAATCTTGAGAAAACAAATGAAGAACCTCCAAGTCGCTCGAGGAAGTAAATATTTGGACTACGAGGATCTGTGTATCCATCCAGATGTGGATATGCCAGTAGAGTATAAACCTTCAAAGTTTGATATCTTCGATGGGACTGGTGATCACCATGCAAATTTGAGGGCATATTATGACAAGTTAGTTGGAGTGAGAATGAACGAGAAGCTAAGAGTGATGATGTTCATAAGGAGCCTGACAGGAGAAGCACTGACCTGGTATACTCGACAAGATCTGCAAAAGTGGAGAACCTAGCAAGATATGGCGGAAGATTTTATGAATCGCTTTCGACTCAACACATAGATCATTCCCGATATGTTCACACTAATAAACCAGCAGAAAATGCCATTCGAGTCATTCCAAGAATACGCACGCCGGTGGAGGTCAGAAGCTACCAAGGCACAACCTTCGTTGGACGATAGTTAATTAACCAACTAGTTCATGAGGGCCCAGGAAAGGATATACTTTGAAAAAATGATGGGATTGATGGGACAGAAAGTCCCCGAACTGGTCAAGATGGGAGATTTCTTAGAAGAAAGTATAAAATCTGGCAAAGTACAATCAATGGCTGCACTGCAAGCGGACATCAAGGAAATCCAATCATGGTCAATCGGTAGCGGAAAGAAGAAAAAAGAAGAAGTCTCAATAGTCTTCCCTTACTATCAACCAAACCCACATCATGGAAACACTTCCTATTCCCTAAACAACCATTCACCACCACCCATTTAAGCTCCATCCTATAACACCCAGCCATATTACCACCCTAACCTCAATATAACCCTCATCGAGCCCACAACAACCCAAATCCACAACGACTATATGCTCATGTCCAAACCACTACCCACCAAAATCGACCACTTATGCATCACGTCCTCATCCCAATTTTGAATAGAGGGGTCCCAGAAATTATACCCCAATAGCCTCTGGCCAATTGTTCGAAAGACTGAAGAGAGCAGGATTGATACACTAGTGGATAAAAGGGTTCCTGAGTAACCCTCTAAGTATTTTGATGCAACTAAAAGGTACGTGTACCATCAAACGTGCCTGACCATGATACTTAAGATTGTTTTAGCTGAAAAATGAAATTGAAAACTCATCAAGAGTGGAGCCATTTAGCTCACTCTGGCTATGCCCAATATGAATCGTAATCCGCTGCCAAATCACCGAAATCAGGGGGTCAACATGATTACTTTGGATGAAGAATATGATTTGAAAGGAATGATCGTCACAATAGAAAATGCGGAGGCCGTAAGAAACCCACCTCAAATGACTCTAATTATCACAGTGCAAGTGAGACCTACGGTGACGGTTTAGACTTATTAGTGACAACTTACCATTGCTACAGGGGATGAACTCTGTGGCAGCCTACGGTATGACTAGGTCAGGGAGATGTTACGCTCCTGAAGATGCAAATTGAGGAAATTTGGGAAGAGAGCAGCTTCAAAAGAGGAACATAACAAACCCAGAAGCCGTAGAATTCTGGAAGAGAATGTCAACCAAAGAGTACTCCGTGGAGGAGCATCTGAAGAAAATGCTGGCGTAAATATCAATAATGGACTTGCTAATGAGCTCCAACGGTCATAAGGATGCCCTGATGAATGTACTAAGTGGGGTAAAAAGTGTGCCATGCAACGCCATTAGTGAGGCGCTGACCATAACAATTGGGAAAATGTCGAAGCAAATATGATTACTTTCTAGAAAAGACAAACTTCCTATCGAAGGCGTAAGTCACAAAAAAGCCATACACATCAGTGTCAAATGTGGGGACAAGGTGGTATCTTGAGTGCTGGTTGATGGAGGGTCAGGAGTCAACATTTGTCCGCTATCTACTCTGTGGGAGTTGGGAATCCATTTGAGGGAAGTCAAGGAAAGCTATGTGAGGGTAAGGTCTTTTGATGGTTCACAGAAGGATGTTATCGGAGAAATTTATTTGGCTTTGTAGATCGGGCCGGTTGAATTTCCCATATTGTTTCAAGTAATGGATATTTCTTCTTTATACACCTTGTTGCTAGGAAGGCCCTGGATACACATGGCAGGGGCCATCCCATCCAGCCTACATTAATGCATGAAATTTGAGTAGGGATGTCAGAAGATCATGGTTCATGGAGAATAGGGCCAATCAGCTTATTTGGAGCACGCAGTCCCGTTCATTGAAGGGCTAGACGGAGTTACTTTCTATGTAGTGGAAATCATGTAGACTGTCGATATAGAAGAGACTGAGCAAAAATTGGGAATACAGTCACGTATAGATCCAAGATGGCTATGAGGGAGATGATAAAATATGGATACAGACCAGGAACCGGGTTAGGAGCCAGGTCAAGCGGGATCACAGAGCCAATTGAACCTAATGGACAGAAAGGAAGGGTCGGCATAGGATATCAGCCTCCGGTGGGGAAAGCTCATACCGGTAGCTTCGGGAAAAAGGCTTTTATGCCAGCGCATGTTTTGGTTACGGTCCAGAGTTCAGCACATAAGATGATATCATTGATGGGATAGGAAGGTTGTTTGTGAATATGATTGAAGAATGTTGTGAAGGAACCAACATCAAGACACCGACCATCAGGGATGCCGAACCAGGAGAAGAGCTGCGGAATTGGACCGCCAGTCCATTTGGTTCGTCGGGAGTCTTGGTAGTGTGGAACTATAAAAGTTTTCTTTTGAAAAGCACACGGTCAATTGAGGCCTGCACCGTGTTTGTACCCTTTTGTCATTTGCCTCTTTAGAATGCTTAGACGTTCCTTTTTTGATGAATAAAAAAGAAATATTTTCTTAATATATTGTAACTTTATTTACCGCTTCATTTATACTTAGTTTTTCTTTTCAGTAATTAAAATGATAAAACCCCGCATTATGCGATTGTGACATGTAACGAAACCATCGAGCGAAATGACCTAGATTACGAGGAGTATGACGAGAGTATGATGCCAAGCAATCTCCCACAAGAGATTGAACAGCTGGAGAGTAAGAAAAAGGCCAACCTAAAAGAAACAGAAGCGGTCAATCTCCAAAATGAAGAAGACATGAAAGAAACCAGAATCAACATTCACCTAGAAGCCGAGCAAAGAGAAAAATTGGTTGAGCTCCTCCGACGATACATCGATGTGTTCGCCTGGTCATATGATGACATGCCTGGATTAAGTACTGATAGTGTCTTGCATCAACTGCCTACCGATCCTACCAGACCACTGCTAAAGCAAAAACCTTGAAAATTCAAGCCCGATTTGAGTTTGAGAATAAAGGAAGAAGTAACCAAGCAGATAGAGGCGAATGTGGTAAGGGTCACCAATTATCCCAACTAGTTGGAAAATATCACCCCAATACCCAAGAAAGATGGGAAGATCAGGATATGTGTGGATTACCGAGACCTCAACAAAGCTAGTCCAAAGATGACTTCCCTTTACCAAATATCCACATCCTCATCGACAACTGTGCAAAGCATGAACTACATTCGTTCGTGGATTGTTTTGCTGGATACCACTAGATCTTGATGCATAAGGAAGATGCAGAAAATATAGCCTTCACCACACCTTGGGGAGTTTACTGCTATAGAGTCATGTCGTTCGGTTTCAAGAATGCCGGTGCATGAGGGCCATGATGACCCTTTTTCATAACATGATTCATAAGGAGATTGAAGTATATGTGGATGACATCATCATCAAGTCTTGAAAGAGTTCAGAGTACTTGAATGATATGAGGAAATTTTTCGAGCGCCTGCGGAGGTACAACTTGATATTGAACCCGGCAAAAATCTGCATTTGGGGTCCGTGCTGGAAAATTGTTGGGCTTCATCGTCAGCAGAAAAGGTATAGAACTAGACCCATCAAAAATCAATGCCATTCAGGAATTGCCACCACCCAAGAGTAAGAAAGATGTGATGAGTTTCCTCGGTAGACTAAATTACATCAATCGTTTCATAGCCCAGTCCACGGTAATCTGTGAAACTATTTTCAAGTTGCTAAAAAAGGATGCTGCCAAAAAATGGACAGGAGAGTGCCAGAAAGCCTTCAACGGAATAAGGAGTATCTGTCAAATCTACCAACGATGGTTCCCCCCGAGCCCGGGAAGCCATTGTTACTATATTTGTCAGTTTTGGATAACGCCTTCGGATATGTGTTGGGACAACATGACGAAACTAGGACAAAGGAGCATGCCATCTACTACTTAAGTAAGAAGTTTACGCCATGCGAGGCCAAATACACTTTGATATAACACATTTTATGTGCTCTGACTTGGATCGCCAAGAAACTAAGGGATTATATGTCCATACACTACGCATTTGATATCTCGGTTTGACCCGATCGAGTACATCTTTCAGAAGCCGATGCCTATCAAAAAGCTAGCTAAATGGCAAATTCTCCTCAAAGAATTTGATATTGTGTACATAACTCAGAAAGTTATCAAGGGGAAAGCTTTAGCCGACCACCTCGCAGAGAATCCGTTGGACGGGGATTACAAGCCACTCACTACGTATTTTCCCGACGAAGATTTATTATTTATCGGAGAAGATACTGGAGAGCCATACCCTGGATGTAGAATGTTTTTTTGATGTATCAGCAAACTTTAAAGGAGTCGGAATTGAGGCGATCCTAATTTTGGACTCCGGACAGCACTATCCAGCATCGGCAAAGATAAGATCCCCTTGTACCAATAGTATGGCTGAATACGAAGCGTGCATCCTTGGGATCAGAATGGTAGCCGACATGAACGTCAAAGAACTTTTGGTCATACGGGATTCCAATCTATTGATACACCAAGTCCAAGGGGAGTGGTCCACCAAAAATGTCAAGATCCTTCCGTACCTGCACTACGTAAAAGAGCTACGCAAGAAGTTTACGAAGATTGAGTTCAAGCACGTTCCCAAAATTCAAAACGAGTTCGCCGACGCCCTTGCAACTCTATCGTCCATGATTCAGCATCGAGACAAGAACTACATCAACCCTATCAAGGTAGAGATCAAGGATCAACATGCTTATTCCTTCCATGTAGATGAAGATACAGATGGTAAATTGTGGTACCTCGACATCAGGAGATTCCTTGCAACTAGAGAGTACCAAGAGAAATCTACTAATATTCAGAAGCTAGCCCTCAGGAGGTTGGCAAATCCCTTTTTCCTTAACAGGGAAGTCTTGTACAGGAGGACCTAGACTAGGGTTTGTTGAGGTCTGTAGATGCCGTCGAGGCGACCAGGTTATGGTAAGACATACATGCAGGAACGTGCACATGAATGGGTTCACATTAGCCAAGGCGATCTTGAGAGCTGGATACATTTGGATGACTATGTAAAGTTATAGTATCCTCTATGAGTGAAAGTGTCACCAGTGCCAGATTCATGGGGATTTCATCTGGTTTTCAACCGAATGTAATGGGTTCACCCTCGCCGTTTGCTACTTGAGGCATGGACCCGATTGGACCTATAGAACCCGCCGCATCAAATGGGCACCGCTTCATCTTGGTAGCCATTGATTACTTCACCAAATGGGTCGAAGCCTCTACCTACAAGGCCGTTACAAAGAAGGTAGTGGCAGATTTCGTTCAAAACAACATCGTCTACCGATTTGGGATACCTATCATCACTGACAATGCCACTAAACTCAATAGTGACTTCATGAGGGAAATCTGCAAGAAGATTAGAATCGTCCACTGCAACACCACAACCTACAAACCACAAATAAATAGGGTAGTCGAGGCGAACAACAAGAATATCAAGAGGATTCTACAAAAGATAGTGGACAATCACAATGGCACGAGAATCGATCCTTCGCCTGGCTGGGTTATCAGACCACCATGAGAACATCCACTAGGGCAACCTCATACATGTTGGTATATGGCACCGAAGTTGTGATACCCTCAGAGGTCGAGATACCATCTTTAAGGGTCATTCAAGAGGCCAAGTTGGATGATACAGAATGGATACAGGTCCGACAGGAGCAACTCATGCTCATCGACAAGAATAGAATGGATGCAGTATGTCATGGTCAGCTATATCAGAACAGGATGGCTAGTGCATTTAACAAAAGGGTTAAGTCTTGCCAGTTCACACCGGGGCAGTTGGTCCTGAAGAAAATCTTTTCCCACCAAGAGGAAGCCAAAGGAAAGTTCGCACCAAATTGGCAAGATCCTTATGTGGTTCACTGAGTGTTGTCGGGTAGAGCTCTAATCATGGCAGAAATGGATGGAAGAATCAACACGAAGCCCATAAACTAAGACAAATAGAGTTTGGTTTTTGCTGTAACAGAACTACGTTCAACCTGACTTCCGTAGGCAACCCATGTGGGGTTCGGTTTCTATCCCTCCTTTATCTTGTAATAGAAAATCGAAACATCATTTTTTGTTTGTTGCTCTAGCACCACGCCGACTCGATTTCCTCACGGAGGAATACGTATGCAATCCTCATCAGATTCAGTCGCCTTTTGTAATTGAACTCTTTCTGGCCTGATTCCATTTGGATACGTAGGCAGTCTGAGTCAGACTCGACCATTTCATTCTCAATCTCATCATTTCGCATCTATTGTAATTGAACTATGTCTTGACCTGATTCCATTTGGATAGGTAGGCTGCATGAGTCAGGCTTGGTCATCTTTATCATATTTTTATTATCGTCCACGAACACATTCAAACCTGATTCTGTTTTGGATTCATAGGAAACCTGAAAGGGTTCGGTCATAACCTTAGGAAAACCTTTGTAATGCATTAGTTAGAATTATGATGCATTTGCAATAGCAAGCAGCCGCATTATCAAAAGCATCACGGAAGATCAACATCAAAGGGATAGAGCTTTCAAAAGGCAATGCTCGCACTCAGAGAACCTTTCATACCATGTCATAATCCAGAACGACGACATTTGCCTTAAAACAAAATTTTCAAAACTGTTTTCTAAAAAATAGTAATTTGTTCTACCTATCGAACTTCGTGTCACAGCCATATTAAGGGTTGGGGAAAAACCGATACAATGGTCGACACAAACCAATTTCTTTGAGTGCAGGGTGAACAAGACGCAAGGAAGTGTTGGGACTACACTGGGGAAAATGACGGATTGCCACTTTCCCAGGATTATCACCCTTTCTCCTTTATTTAAATTTTTCTAGTACAAATGAAGTTAATTCTTTAATCCTTTGTAGGTATCTCGGGGTCCCACCGCTGATGTGGAAAAGGCACACCGTATATAGCAAACCGTCCGCTCAACCATCGGAGCACCTTGTACAAAACAAACCACTGGCTTCACCAATTGGAGCCCTGTATATAGCAAATCGCCTGCTCAATAAATCAGAGCACCTTGTACAAAACAAGCCGTCGGCTTCACCAACTAGAGCATTGTATATAGCAAATCGCCAGCTCAATCAATTGAGCTCTCTATATGAAATTAAACCTCGGTTTTGCCAATCGAATCCTTGTATATAGCAAATTGTTCACGGAACAATCCGCACCACCGCTCCATCACAACTGAGGCCAGATAGACAGTCGCAAACCTCGTCATCGACGTTCTTCCAATAGATGGCTGCAACTTAGCTTCACAGTCAAGAGTATCTCTTGGGAATGCTTTTCTTTTCCTTTGCTATTATCTTGAATGTTTTGAAATTTTTCTCATGCAGCTTCAAACATGATTACATTTTAAGCCAATTATTACCAGGCGAGGATTAATTTAAATTTTAGTGCAAAGCTCTCCCGACAAGCAAAGACGTACTCTACAAATCAAGCTCTCCAAACAAGTGGAGACGCATTCTACAAGTCAAGCTCTCCCAACAAGCAGAGACACTTTTTATTTCTCGGATAGCTGCGGAACGGTACATAGCCTGGCTAACAAATCAAGTCAAGTTCAAGTATTATATCATCCCGATCCCAAATAACGGCTCGCCAGCAGCCAGTCATCATCATTCCTGCATCATTTACATCACATCTTATTATATTCTGCATAACATATGGGTATGTGCGTATTTCATATTTTTTAGGAACAAATATCACAACGTGGAACTTTTTCTAAGCAGCAGACCAAACTACAATGCTACAAACTCATTAGCGGACCAAGGACCCAAGCTCAAACTCAAGACGATCAGTAGAACTCTATTTTTCAAACCCTTCGAGTCAAGCCGCAAATTTCAAGTTATCATGAGTGCCAAATCCTCCGACTTGCAGTATCGTCATAATACGATACTGGGGAAATTCCTGCAAGCATCGCTTCCTGGAAGTCCTCACTCCAAAACTACATGAGGCCTGATCCTCATTAAGCCCGAGGTATGTAGCAATTCAAAGTCAGAATTCAGCCACAACTTCCCAAAAAATCTTCCTAAAATCTTCCTTAACTCTCCCTAAATCATGCAATGAATGCCTAAAGACGGGACAAAATTGGCTTTGGTTCAATTTCTTTGCCCAAACACTCTTTCATCGTCTCCGGTCAAAGAGGGGCAACTGTTGACGGCCAATTTTTACCCTCCCTTTTAGATTAGTTTACTTATACTTAATAATTTACAATAAATATTTTGAAAGTATTTTCTATCAATAAATACCTATTTACAAATTAATTAAGTATTTGTTCTGAAATTAATCACCCAGCATTAGTATTATGTAATTAAAAAAAGTACTTATTATTTTAATATTGAAAAAAACTAATATGCCGTAAAGGTTTATAATTAATTACTTCTAAAATTTGGATTAGTTAAATTATTATAATTTTAAATTAGTGTTGTGATTTAGATATCAAAGTATTTTATAAATAATTACAATAGTTAATAATATATTGGATATTTGTAATTTTACTACGTTTACTGAAAATTAGTTAAGTTTATTGAAATTGATTTCAACAAAGTTAAAGACTAAAAGGGGTATATTTGTAATTGAATAATTAAACACAAATTGGCCAATCTTTAAATCAAAATCAACCCAAATACCCAAGCACAATTATCCCATCTGACCCGGTCCAAAAGACCCTCTATTCCATGTTGGCAATCCAACCCCATCTCCATGGATCAACCAGGTCGTGCCATGTCACTGTCTCATCCCATTCACAAAAAAAAATACAAACAATCTGAGCCGTTGATCCAAAACATCGATGGTCCACAATTATCCCTATTTTATCTTTTAATTTTGACTTGTTATCATACTTTACCTCAGCCTTCGGATCAAACAGATCCAATGGTTCCCGTATTTTTCTGAAAATAATTACTTTAAATATAAAAAGCCTCAATTTATTAGGACTGTTGATCAAATGATCAAACGACCCATATCCCGTCTCTCAACCTTAACCCTTAGAGACCAACCCCCAATCCCCTAACCCTAAATCATTTCCCCTTTGACCCCGCCATCCCTCTTACCCTAAATTCTCTCATTTCTCTCATCCGCCCCAAGCCCATCAACGCCAAATCCTTTCACATATTAGTGCAAGGTCATAAAATTAAAGTCTTAAACACTCAATATGTCCCTATATCCGCGAATCATACTGCTCTTTTTACTCTGACATCACTGAATTTGAAATGCCCAAATCTGAAACCCTAAGATAAAAGATGAAATCTTGAAATGACTGAATCTCTCTTATGTTCTTGCAAATTGAAAGCATGCATGAACGATTATTAGGCCTCATCATAATTATTCGATGTGCATAGGTCAAACGCAGTGACCTCTGGACATTGACGCTTTGTCCGATGGGTCATCACCCTCAACAACCATTTCCTCTTCTAAGGTAAATCTTTTTCCCTCTTCTGCTTCTAATTTACTTGCTTTGCTACCATCATCAACTCATCGTCATCTTCCACTATATCGAGTTTGAATTTGTGAAACCTTTAGGCTTCAATGGCCACAAGAAATAGGGCCTTAATTTCTCTCACCTAACATCACCAACCAGACCTACTAAACTTAAGAAGTGTAGAAAATCTCATACGAATTAAAGATTTAGAAGACTATGTTTCTTTTCTGATTATTTTCTATTTTCTTTTGTTTCCAAGTTCCTTCACTGCTCTAGAGCTTGAAACTTTGGTTTTCATATGGCTAAGTTAAAATCCCGTTTGGTCTGCTGCCCTAGAAAAGGTCAATACACATCCACCCTTTCTTTTTCGAATGTCTTATTTGAATGTCATGAACATGCCTACTGTCTTTTATTAGTTGTTTCTGTTTATGATGTTTGTCATTGGTGCATAGATGCTATTTCCAGTTCATAAGGAGTGTTGTTAATTTATGGTCATTTGTTATGCTTCTTATTATCTCTAATCAGTTTCGATTGAGTTGTTATGTAACCTTAATGACTTCCATTCTGAATACAAATAGTTTACATGATTAAGTTCATTAATATTCCTTAATGACTTCTCATGTTTACCTAGACTTTAGATTTTCTTTTAATGATTTTGTTGTGATCTCTATCCCAACCACATTATTTTCTGCATTCTGTTGTTCGGAGGTTGTTGTTTGATAATTCTAACTAAAACAAACATGAAAGCTCATTGTTTAATCCTTCATCTTTCAGTTGAAGCATGTGAAGTTTAAGTGTTTAAATGCTCTCTTTATATAATTGTTTGCAAACTCTACTATGAGAGTCTTATGTCTCTGTCTAACTGTTAGTTACATCCCTAGGTCTATCTCTATATGAAATAGTCTCATTAAGGTGAAATTTTATGAACATCATTAACCATTCTGCATGTATCCTATTATGATCAAGTTATCTTTTATAGAATAGGTTATAGTCATGTTTGCTATAGTTGAATGATAAAATGTTTTACAAACTGAGTATAACTACATCATGTTTAGATGTTAATCATAGTCTATACAGTTGAGTTAAACATGTTTGGTACAATATCTTCCTTGTCTCTAACCCCCGCAATGACATTGTTGATTTGATCTTATAATAATTGAAACTCATCTTGTTTTTGTAAGATAGTGACATTAGTTGAAATATCTATATGTATAGTTAAATGAAAGTTCTGTATGTATCTCTGCATATCTCTCACGATTTAATACTTTTGTACATTGTCTTGAAACGACACTCAGTTCTCTCTTTCCTTGTTAATCTGGACTGAATCTGGTCTTAGAGAAACTTCTTATTGCTACTGCTTGGACATAATAATTTGTCTATTTACTGATAAGATTAATACTCCTATGAAAAAGTGATGCCATCAATTCCAAAATGAGTTAAGAATGGTAGTCTTTGATCTTGTTAAACACTCTTATAAATTCCATTTTTTGATCTGTAAAGTTATTGTCATGTTATAAGCTCTGATTATATTGTGGTACCTCTAATAACACCTATAGAGATTTCTAACCATGAGTGTTTGTTTGAATCCTGTGATGCTTTCAAAAGTTCCAAGTAGTATTGTTAACCTATGTGTGCAAATCTTAAGTTAAACCAATTTGTGATTAGTCTGCTAGGGAAAAGGCATCTGCATTTTTTGGCTGTTGCATATCTGAACTGTGTGCTTTTTATCTATCCTTACGGTGTATGATCCCAAGTTTTTCGTTCTTAGCATTAACATTGTAGTGTCCTGCCTCTATCTATGTTTGGGACTTGACCTTCAATACTGTTCAATGTGTGTTTCATTCACATAGCATTGGAAATATAATTATGAAAAAGGGAAATTTTTTCATAGTCTTTCAACAACTCCAACCATCTCCGCTACCGCAAATTAAGATCTTTCTGCTTGAATAGGTATTGGAGACTCTGATCGCCGGTATAGACCTCACATGGAACGTCATATAGATAGTGCCTCCAAATCTTTAGCATGTGAAAAATGGTTGCCAACTCTAAGTCATGCATAGGGTAATTCTTCTCATGAACCTTCAACTGACAAGGCGTGTAGGCAATCACCATATAATCCTGCATCAATACCGTGCCAAGCCCAATACGCGATGCATCACAATACACGGTGTAAGATCCCAAACCTGTAGGAAATAGGGTTGTAGTCAATGCAGTCTTGAGCCTTTGAAAGCTCAATTCACACTCGTCGGACCATCTAGAAAGAGCACCCTTCTAGGTCAACTTGGTCAATGGGGCTGAGATAGATTAACACCATTCCACAAACCGGCAATAATACCTTGCCAAACCAAGAAGCTCCGAATCTCTGCAACTGAAGTAGGTTTAGGCCAGTTCTGAACTGCCTCTATCTTTTTAGGATCCACCTTAATGCCCTTGAAAGATACAACATGGCCCAAAAAGGCATCCGAGGTCAACTAACTCACACTTTGAAAACTAAGCATATAACTGACGATCTCTAAGAGTCTGAAGTATGATTCACTGATGTTGCTCATGCTCCTCTCAACTTCGGGAGTAAACCAAGATATCTTCAATGAAGAAAATCACAAAGGAATCTAGATAGGGCTTGAACACCCAGTTTATCAAATCCATAATGGCTAGTGGGACATTAGTCAAGCCAAATAAAATCACTAAGAACTCGTAGTGACCATACCGAGTCCGAAAAGTTGTCTTAGGGACATCCGATGTCCTAATTTTAAATTATTGTTAGCTAGACCTCAAATCAATCTTCGAAAACACCTAGGCACCCTGAAGATGATCAAATAAGTCATCAATCCTCAACAACGGATACTTGTTCTTGATAGTGACCTTGTTCAGCTGCATGTAGTCAATACACATCCTCATAGAGCAATCTTTCTTCTTCACAAACACACTGGTGCACCCCAAGGCGAGACACAAGGTCTAATGAATCCCTTGTCAAGCAAAGCCTACAACTTCTCCTTCAATTTTTCTACTCAACTAGGGCCATACGGTATGGTAGAATAGAAATAAGTTGAGTGTCCGGAACCAAGTCTATGCAGAAGTCGATATCTTTGTCGGGTGCATGCCCGAAAAGTCTGTAGGAAACACCTCTTGGAACTCACGCACAACCGAAATTGAATCCATGGAAGGAACCTCCGCACTAGAATCACGGATATAGGCCAAATACGCCAGACACCCTTTCTCGATCATACACTGAGCCTTCACATATGAAATAACCCTACTAGTGGAATAACTAGGAGTCCCTCTCCACTCCAATCGAGGCAACCCCGGTGTGGCTAATGTTACATTCTTGGCGTGACAATCCAAGATAACGTGATGTCACGACAACTAATCTGTGCCCAGAATCACGTCAAAGTCCACCATATTAAGTAGCAAAAGATCTACCCTAGTCTTATAACCCCCGATTGTGACCAAACAAGCATGATAGACCCACTCTATCATTATAAAATCCCCTACGAGCGTAGACACACAAATAAGGGCACTCGAAGAATCACAAGACATATCCAAATATGAAGCAAAATAGGATGATATAAATGAATAGGTAGAGCCCAGATAAAATAAAATTGATACATCTCTATGGCAAACCGGAACAATAACTGTGATAACTGCATCAGACGACTCTGCCTCAGGTTTAGCTGGAAATGCATAGCAACAGGGCTGAGCCCCACCAATCTAACCTCTACCTCTCGGATGGCCTCTAACTGGCAGGCGTCCACCTCTTACAACCTGACCACCGCCTGGGGCTACCTGACCCGCACCTCTAGCTGGTTGAGCGGGTGGTGGAGCAACTGGTGCCAAAATCATGACACGAGTACCCTATTGTGGTATGTTGCTCCTCAATCTAGCAAAGTGCCTCCTGATATGACATGCGATGCCGCACTCAAAACAACCTCGCGGCTGGCATAACTGCTAAGTCTAAGATGATCCCTGATGACTGGAATGACCACCGTAGTGGCTTTGTAGCGGTGGTGCACTAATAGGAGCTGATGGTGCACTTGATACTGGCTGCTCAGAATGAGACCCATACGCACTGTGACGACCTAAAGAACCACGAGACACCTGCAGTGCTGACTAAATGGACCTGATAGGATGGCCTATGCAAAATAAACCCCTGCTTCCAGATGAGGCACTACTGAAACCACCAAACCGACGAGGCCCCTTCTCATATGCTGCCTCTCTGCCTTGACCATGAATCCTTTTGATCCTTCTAGCAATCTCTCCAACCCGAGTGAAAGAAATATCATCCTCAATCTCTCTATCCATATGTAACCTGATACCATAAGCAAGGACATCTATAAAACTCCACAAACATCTATAAATCTCCTCACCATATCCCTCTCATTAGGGATTCTCAAACTAGTTGTAGTAGTCCTCTCTCAAAGTAAAAGGGATGAACTTCTCGAAGAATAGCTGTGAGAATAGATCCCAAGTGAGTTGAGTTGAACTTGCTGGTCTCCCTCGAACATAGTCATGCCACTACCTCTTGGCAGAACCGTGCATCTGAAACACTGCAAAGTCGACTCCATTGGACTCCACTATGCCCATGTTGCGCAATACCTCATGGAAACAGTTTAAGAAATATTATGGGTCCTCAGAATGTGTACCACTAAAATGAATAGAAAAGAGCTTGGTGAACTTATCCAATCTCTTCAACCCCTCGAACGACATAGTAGGTTCCTCCCTAAGTTGTGTAGCAATGATAGGTTGAACTACTCAAACTGCTGGAACTGACGGAGTCTGATATCCATGAGCCATCTACTCTGGTGTGTGAGTAACGGAAGTTTAGGCTCCTCCCCTAGCCTGAAAGATTGTTGGTGCTACAGGAAATGCACCGGCCTGGGCCATGCTCTCCATAAGTCCGACCAGATGGACTAGAGCATGCTAAAGTGTTGGGGTAGCAATGAACCCCTCTGGTACCTGAGCTAGTCCAACTGGCGCGGCTGGAGCAGGGATCTCCTCCTCCTGCTCTATATGAGACTCTATGATAGGTGTTGCTATACGGGCTCTAAGCTGAATCTGCCTCTGCTTCTGGCTCGTCTCGGCCCCTACCCCTGGTAGTGGTAATAGTTAAAGATGGGAAGGGGAACATGCTGTGGGGAATATCAAGTACCAACAGAATGTCACGAGAAAAGCATAAAGAACATCTTAAAATTCACATCAGCTAGAATAAAAAAACAGTACCGAATCAATGTCCACTTTTATTTTTTATTGTTGCGGCGCGCAACCCGATCCAAACCATATGACACTGTTGCAGCGTGCAACCTGATCCAAACCATAGAATACTATTGCAGTGTGCAACCAGATCCAACTCATATATCATTGTAACGGCGTGCAACCCGATCCTACTCATATATTACTGTTGCGGCGTGCAACTCGATCCAACTCATATATCACTATTGCGGCGTGCAACCCGATCCAACTCATATATCACTATTGCAGCGTGCAACCCGGTCCAACTCATATATCACTGTTGCAGCGTGCAACCAGATCCAACTCATATATCACTATTGTGGCGTGCAACCCGATCCAACTCATATATCACTATTGCGGCGTGCAACCCAATCCAACTCATATATCACTGTTNAGCTTGGTAGCTGCTCAGGCTCAGAGGCAGAATACAGGTGCTGCTGATAAACCAGTTAGTACGAGAGTTCGTGATTTTATTAATTTAGACCCTCCTGTGTTTACCGGATCAGATCTGAAGGAGGACCCGCAGACTTTTATTGATCAGGTTCATCGTACACTGCGGGTTATGCATACTAGTAATACAGAGGCAGTAGAGTTGGCTTCATATCGGCTACGGGATTTAGCGGTTCTCTGGTATGATAGTTGGGGGAGAGATCCAGGGGTCCGAACGCTCCTCCAGTTGTGTGGAAGGAATTTTCTGAGGCCTTTCTTCGTCACTACTTGCCAGTTGAGATACGACGAGCTAGAGCTGATAAGTTATTGAACCTTAGACAAGGTAATATGAGTGTGCGAGAGTGTAGTATGCAGTTTGATTCTTTAGCAAGGTATGCTCCCCATATGGTAGCAGAGATGAGTGATAGGGTGCATCTGTTCCTAAACGGGTTGCGACCACATCTAATAAATGAGTGCACGACAGCCTCCTTGGTGGAGGGCATGGATATTTCCCGTATTCAGGCTTATGCCCAGACCCTAGAGGATCGTAAGCGCCAGCAAAGGGCAGATATGGAGCAGGATAGGGGCCAGCATAAGCGTGCGAGATTTGCAGGGTATTCTGATGACTTCAGAGGCAATGTCAGGCCCCAGTCTTCGAGGAGTTCGGCGCCATCTGTAGCTAGTGCTCCTCCACAATTCCAGAGGCCTCGATATGATCGATTTACCTATTTAGGTCCAGGTCAGAGTTCGCGGGCATCAGGCTCGCAATATCACAGAGATACTAATCAGACGAGACCCCCAACACCACGTTGTGATCAGTGCGGTAAGGCCCACTTTGGACTGTGCCGTCGAGGTTCTGATGCATGTTATTCTTGCGGACAACCTTGCCATATGATACGGGATTGTCCTAACAGAGGAGGTGGTGGTATGGCTCAGCCGACTGGATCTGTGTCTGGTTCTTCCTCATCAATTCGACCTCCAACACGGGGTTTTCAACAGTCGACAGGTCGAGGTAGAGGTAGAGGTGCAGTGCAGAGTTCGAGTGGTGCTCAAAATCGAACCTATGCTCTAGTAGGTCGACAGGATCTCGAGTCATCTCCAGATGTTGTTACAGGTATATTGTCTGTGTTTTCTTACGATGTATATGCGTTGATTGATCCGGGATCCACATTATCATATGTTACACCCTTTGTGGCTAATAAGTTTGGCGTTGAACCTGAACTGATAAGTAAACCCCTTGCGGTATCTACTCCGATAGGAGATTCTATGATTGGTAGAAGGGTATATAGAGGTTGCACTGTGATGATTTGTCGTCGTCAAACCTCGGCAAATTTATTTGAGTTAGAAATGGTTGATTTTGATGTGATAATGGGGATGGACTGGTTGGCCTCCTGCTATTGAAATGTTGACTGTCGTACGAAGATGGTTAGGTTTTAGTTTCCTGGTGAACCCGTCATTGAATGGAAGGGGAACATTGCTACGCCGAAAGGTAGGTTTATTTCCTATCTTAAGGCAAGGAAGATGATCTCAAAAGGTTACATTTATCATCGCTTTCGCGTTAGGGATGCGGAGACGAAGCCGCCTACTCTACAATCATTCCCGTGGTCAATGAATTTCCAGATGTTTTCCAGATGAACTCCCAGGCCTTCCTCCTGAGAGGGAGATTGAGTTTAACATTGATGTGTTGCCTGACACTCAACCGATCTCTATACCTCCATACAGAATGGCCCCGACAGAGTTGCAAGAGTTAAAGGCGCAGTTGAAGGACTTACTGGATAAGGGCTTCATTAGGCCTAGCACTTCACCTTGGGGTGCGCCAGTCCTGTTCGTGCGGAAGAAAGACGGATCGTTACGGATGTGTATCGACTATCGACAGTTAAATAAGTTTACTATAAAGAACAAGTATCCACTTCCAAGGATTGAGACTTGTTTGACCAACTTCAGGGTGCCAAGTATTTCTCCAAGATTGACTTACGTTCAGGGTATCATCAGGTGAGGATCAAGGAGAAGGAGATTCCAAAGACGGCCTTCCGAACAAGATATGGGCACTTTGAGTTCTTGGTGACATCGTTCGGGCTAACAAATGCCCCAGCAGCTTTTATGGATCTCATGAATACTGTATTCAGGCCCTATCTTGATGTGTTCGTGATCGTATTCATTGATGACATTTTGGTGTATTCTCGTTCGGAGGCGGAACATGCGGGCCACTTGCGGATAGTATTACAGATGCTTCAGGATCGTAAGTTATATGCTAAGCTCTCCAAATGTGAATTCTGGCTGAAATCAGTAGCATTCCTTGGCCATGTGATATCTGACGAGGGTATTAGTGTCGACACTCAGAAGATCGATGCAGTAAAGAATTGGCCGAGACATACAACACCATCAGAAGTCCGCAGCTTCCTAGGGCTAGCAGGATATTATAGGCGATTTGTAGAAGGGTTTTCCTCTATATCAGTCACCCATTTACGAACGTACGTACTAAACGAAAAGGNTTGCGGCGCGCAACCCGATCCAAACCATATGACACTGTTGCAGCGTGCAACCTGATCCAAACCATAGAATACTATTGCAGTGTGCAACCAGATCCAACTCATATATCATTGTAACGGCGTGCAACCCGATCCTACTCATATATTACTGTTGCGGCGTGCAACTCGATCCAACTCATATATCACTATTGCGGCGTGCAACCCGATCCAACTCATATATCACTATTGCAGCGTGCAACCCGGTCCAACTCATATATCACTGTTGCAGCGTGCAACCAGATCCAACTCATATATCACTATTGTGGCGTGCAACCCGATCCAACTCATATATCACTATTGCGGCGTGCAACCCAATCCAACTCATATATCACTGTTGCGGCGTGCAACCCGATCCAACTCATATATCACTGTTGCGGCGTGCAACCCGATCCCATATAATATTGTTGCGGCGTGCAACCCGACCCCAATATAAAAATCAACACCAATCACAAAAAGAATCCCAGCAAGGGAACAATAAGGAAACAACAATATCCCGGCAAGGGAACCAACAACAAGAATAACCACATCCCGGCAAGGGAACCAACAGTAAGAATTAAATACGTCCCGGCAAGGGAATCAGCTATAACAAAACTTATACCAACAATTAACTTCACAAATGAAACCTCAACTGGAGCCAATGCTCAACGATAAACAAATACCACGAAAATAATCATAATTCTTGTCCCACGGTTGCTAACTATCAATTTAAGCATGATCAATGTATATATAATCACAACAAATCCGAATATAAGACTCACGGGCATGCTTGACACCAACGTATAGATACTCGTCACCTCACTTATACGTCGTACTTGACACCAACACATAGCAATTAAGACACAACACCTATTCCCTCAGGTAAGGTTAGGCCAAACAGTTGCCTCGAACTCCCACGGCCCACTCAAACCTCAAACACCGCTTTTCCTATGGAATTCGCCTCCAAGTTACTTGTATCTAGCCCAAATTAATTTAACAACATCAATAAATGCTAAAGAATTCAATCCCAATGCTAAATTATAGGCTTTCTATCATTTTCCCTAAAAAGTCAAAAATCGACCCCGGGCCCGCTTGGTCAAAACCTGAGGTTCGAACCAAAACCCGATTACCCATTCACCCACGAACTCAAATATATAATTTGTTTCGATATCGGACCTCAAATCGAGGTCCAAATCCCCAAAATTTGAAAATCCTAAGTTCTACCCAAAATCACCCAATTTCCCATGAAAAACCCTTGATTTTGAATTGAAACCATGTGAAAAGATGTTATAGATTGAAGAAAACAAGTTAGAAATGACATACAAATGATTTGGAGAAGAACTTCTCTTTGGAAATCGCCCAAGAGAGTTTAGGTTTTGAGAAAGTTTGAAAATGAAGAAATTTCGTCTAAGTTATAAGTTACACACGTGCAGATGTCGAAATTGCGACCAGGGGTTCGCAATTGCGAACCCTTTGAAAGTCTGCTGTCTTCGCAAATGCGAAGAAACAGTCGCATTTGCGACCCCTGAGAAATCCTGTCACCTTCACAATTTCAAAGGGAAACATCGCATTTGCGATAGGCGGGCATCGCAATTCCCACCCAAAGCTCGCATTTGCGAAGATGGCCTGCCCAGGCTTGGTTCGCATTTGCGATGCCTGAGTCGAATTTCCCAAGCCTGAGGACTTCGCATTTGCGAAGCCTGATCTCGCAATTGCAAGATCAGAGGCCTGGGCAAAAATACCAGATACCAGCTTCACTCCGTGGCCTATCCAAAACTAACCCGAGCCCTCGGGGCTCCAAACCAAACATGCACACTAACCTAAAAACATCACACGAACTTGCTCGCCTGATCAAATCGCCAAAATAACACCTCGAACTACGAGTTTAGCATCAAAATCAAAGAAAAATCTCAAGAACTCTTAAGTTTTAAATTTCACAACCGAGGGTCCGATTCACATCATATGAAGTCTGTTTCTTACCAAATTTTACACGCACAACTTAAATACCATATAAGACCTGTACCGGGCTCTGGAACCAAAATACGGGCCCGATACCATCAAATTCAAACACATTAAAATTTCCAAAAACTCTTAAAATTTCAGTTAAACAATTTTCTTAAAAAATTCATTTCTCGGGCTTGGGACCTCGGAATTCAATTTTGGGCATACGCCCAAGTCCTATATTTTTCTACGGACCCTCCGGGACCGTCAAATCATGGGTCTGGGTCCGTTTACCCAAAATGTTGACCGAAGTCAACTTAAATTTAATTTTAAAGGCAAAATTACCATTTTTATCAAATTTTCACATAAAAGCATCCCGGATATACGCCCGGATTGTGCACGCAAATTGAGGCGAGATAGAAGGAGGTTTTTAAGACCTCGGAACGCAGAATTGACTTGTAAATCAAGTGATGACCTTTCGGGTCATCACAAATAAAATCATTCAAACTTCAGTGATAGAATAAAGTCCCACGATAGAGAAAGAAAGTAGTGACATTTCCTAAAGCCCTATAGCCTCTAGAAGATAAGTACAGACGTCTCCATACCGATCCTCTAGACTCTACTAAATTTACTCATGACTCATGATACCTAGTGCTCTGATACCAATTTATCACCACCCGAAATCCCAACCACGGGGCCGTGATGGCGCCTAACATCTAGTTGCCAGGGAAGCCAAAGTTAGAGAAATCATTAACTAGTTTAACAATTTGAAAGAAGAACTTTGATAATTCAAAAATGAAATAATCCAAAATTACATGTGATAAGTACGATCGTAACGCAGTCCAAACATCTCCTAGAAATCGGGAGTCACAAGTACATGAGCGTCTAGAATAATACAAACATGGTCTGAAATGAAATACAATTGTCTGAAACTAGAATAATGGTAAATCAAAATAGAAGGGGACTTCAGGGACTGCATACGCCAAGCAGCTCTACCTCTAGTCTCTTGGGCAAGTCAGATCCAAGCGAACTCCTTCATGCACCGCTGGGACCAACACCGAGATCTGCACAAGAAGTGCATAAGTGTAGTATGAGTAAAACTGACCTTCATATACATTG
This sequence comes from Nicotiana attenuata, assembly GCF_001879085.1. NCBI lineage: Eukaryota > Viridiplantae > Streptophyta > Magnoliopsida > Solanales > Solanaceae > Nicotiana > Nicotiana attenuata. Next base: position 17,802,173 of record NC_031999.1, read on the forward strand.
TATGTGCTGAGCCTAACCTAGACGAAGTAGTGAGGAGGCTATGACAAGACACTCACTGTAAACATATACGAATAATGATGAAAGATGTTAGAAATATAAAGAAAAGCAAGTAAACTTGTAAGAACAAACCCGAAGATCAACTAATAGAGGGCCCCAAAATAACATCATCTCATAATATCATATCATTGTACCAAGATAAACAATATAGATACAGACAACTACAACACATCATACTTTATTACGGCGTGCAGCACGGGGCCAATATCAATTCATTTCAGTACTGTTGCGGCGCGCAACTCATTCCCAATATCAACTCATTAGCAAGAACAACTCAACATAACCTAATTCTGTATTCTCAGTACAAAGGAAATAAAGCGTATAAAACATCAAGGAACTACCAGTACAAATAGATAGTAACCAATACCTAGTATTCACAAACCTCGACAAATCATCATCTCAAGAATAGCTAAAGATTCGCATAATCGAAACAACATAATAAAGTGCAACAAGTAATGTAAAGACAATAAAAACAAGTAAAAACTTGAGACAATGAAGATATACAATTAATGAAGGCATGAACACATAGAAGGTAAGCAAGTACAAAGTGGAGAATGAATAAATCAAAAAAAATAACAATTAAATAACAAATAACAAGTAAGGAATGGATAACAAGTAAGTAAATGTAGCAATTAAAGTGTGTAATGAAACTCAATGGAATACATAATAACATGAAGATAAATAGCTCAACCCGCATTCTTTAACCCAAGACAGCGTATATACACTCGTCACCTCACATATACGTCGTCCCCACATGTAAATCACATAACAAATAGACCAAAAAGTCCTAGTTCCCTCAAGTCAATGTTAAATAAGACACTTACCTCTTTGCGCGATCAACTCAACAATCAACCACGAATTTTCCTTTCGAACAAGCCTCTAAACCAACCAAATCTAGCCAAATATCATTCAAATAATTCAAAATAAGTTTTAGAAACTCCCACAAATGAAAAGGGTTCAATTTTGATTATTTTTTAAAAAGTCAACCTCGGGCCCGCTTGGTAAAAATTCGAGATTCGGACCAAAACACGACTACCCATTCACCCTCGAGCCCGTTTATGAGATTTGTTTTGAAATTCGACCTCAATTTGAGGTCTAAATCTAAATTTTTATAAATCCCTAAATTCTACCCAAAACCCCTTATTATTACCCTGAAATTCCTAGACTTGATGTTAAAAACTCATGAAAAGAAATAGGAAATTGATAGAGAATGAATTAGAATTGTTTTCCAATGAATTTGGGAAGAAAAGGTTCTTCAAAAATTGCCTCTAGAGTATTTGGGGTTGAGAAATGGTGTAAAATGAGCTATGTCTCGTTTTTCCTCTCTTTTACCCAGCTGCAGACGTCGCATTTGTGAAGTCTTGTTCACAAATGTGATTAGTGCATCAGACAGCCAATCGTCACAAATGCGACAAATATATCGCAAAATGTAAACTACCAACCATCGCTAATGCGAAGCTTCCCGAACACTACACTACAACGCAAATGCGATGAAAGAGTTATAAAAGCTACCACTATATAGATCGCAAAAGCGATCCATTCTTCACAATTGCGAAGACCCAGCCCCCAGTCCATTAACAAATGTGATCATTTGACTTGAAAAGCGAGGCTCGCAAATGAGAGATCTTCTTTTGAACACCAGCAAAGTCACCAATAATCCTAAAATCATCCAAACTCATCCGATAATCACCCAAAACTCACCCGAACCCCTCATGCTCCAAACTGAACATGCACACAAGTGTAATACATCCTACAAACTTGCTCGTTATCTCAAATCATCAAAATAACATCAAATAACACAAATCAATCATCAAAAGTCAAGAATTTTAACTTTAAAACTCATTTTTATAATTTTTCACATAACACATTGAAATGTGCTCGGGTCTCCCCGGACCCTAACCAAACATGCATATAAGTCCAAAAATATCATACAAACCTAGTGAAATTGTCAAAATAGCGATCAGAGATTGTTTACCAAGAATGTTGACCGTGGTCAACTCAAGTCTCATTTTAGGCCAAAAATCACATTTTATTCAAAATTTAACGTAAAAGCTTTTTGGAAAACAATACGGACCATACACGTAAATAAATAAATATCTAAGGAAGATATAAGAAGTCTTAGAATACAAAAATTAAGGCTAGTGCTCAAAACAACCTGTCGGGTCGTTACAACACCTAAGGGGCCCACCGAGACTTAAGAGACTTTGGCTCACTTTATGTGTATTTTCGAGAGCTTGGCCGAGGAAGGGTTGATTCCGATTGCACGAGCTACTTCACAAGTTGAGGGAAGAGCCCAAACTTCTGCTGCACATACACTAGAGCAGATCGCTCATGTTTATCATACACCGGGTGTTCTACCAATGCAGCCAGTAATTGCAGCTCACCTTAAGGTAGGACCAGTCATCTCTATTAAGGAGTAGAAGATGACGGAGAGGTTTTAGAGACTTCGTCCTCCAAATTTCAGTAGAGGGTCTACTAAGGATGCATAAGGTTTCTTGGATAAGTGTCATCATATTTTACGTACATTGGGTTTGGTGGAGTCGAACGGGGTTGACTTTACTACCTTTCAGTTGATAAGGCTAGCATACAAATGGTGCCAGACTTATAAGGCAAGTAGGCTAGTGAGTGCAGCACCACTTGCATGGTCCCGGTTCTCAGATCTTTTCTTGGGGGAGTTTATCCCACAAACCCGTAGGGATGAGTTGTGCAGTGAGCTTGAGCATTTGCGCCAAAGAGCGTATGACTCTGAATCAGTATGATAAGAGGATTACAGAGTTATCACGCTATGCAGCTTCTTAGTTTCTACTAAGAGGGAGATAGTCCATAGATTTGTTGAGGGACTCACTTACAGCCTTAAATTTAGGATGGCACAGGAGATGGAGACTAATAGTGCCTTTTATCAGGCTGTGGAGATTTTTAGGAGGCTAGAGCATATCCGCAGGCAGGATAGGGAGGATAGGGAGTCTAAGAATCCTCGTGGTTTTGGAGGATTTAATGGCTCTTGTTATAGGGGCAAGGGTCATTATAGTAGAGGCTTTGTCAGTCGACTAGTTCAGTCCGTACTTCAGGTTTCATATAGTGCTCCAGCTCGCAATGGATTTTAGAGCACTCGTACCGTACAGTCATCCTTCGCTGCACCTCCTGCATGGGGTTCCTACAGAGGTTATTCTAGTTTCTTGGGAAAGACTCTGTTCCAGCAGACACGTCCATAGAGATGTTGTTACGAAGATATGATACAACGCATATCACAAGATATTGTCCCGGACTTCGAATAAGTGTACCTTATAAGGGTACCAAGGCTATGATTCTTGCTGATGTCCAAATCCACTACTAAAAAGTATGGACGCAATCACATGCTATATAATATACCTAATTATGAGTCGGGATCGAATCCCATAGAGAACAATATGTAGGCGATTAGGCGTGTATGAGAATTTTCACTTGTTAAGCTAAGACAAACACTTAGAAAGAGTTTTTGAGAATATTTATGTCTAAATGCGAAAATATAAACTAACCTAGAAAGCAAGTTAAATGATCAATAGCTACAAGCATGGATGCAATAGGAATTACACTCAAGTAACGATCCAATGTATTTCACGATTTTACAAATATGAGCCAGTTTATGTTAATTAGCCTCGGGTAATAATTCTATATTAGCATCTTCCAAAGAATTACAAGACTTCCTAATTGATTTATCCCTAAAACAATTAAGATATTAAGCACACCCGTATATGGCTACAAGTAGTTCAACTATCCCTAGGTAGAATCTATAAAATGAGGGTTAACGCTTCAAGTTCTTGTTAATTAATCTTTCCCAACCCCAAATTATCTTTTCCAAAATTAATTCGAAGTTAATGGGCGAGTCCTAGGGTTAGCTAATCCCTTTGGAAACATTAAAGAACAAGAATGATTAAAGAAATAATAACTCACTTCATAATAAATAAAAAACGTTTAATACATAAACACAACAAGATATTTAATCCACACTTTAAATATGAATATTCCCATAAACAAGATTCAACTGTTGGAAAAAATATTACACACTAAGATATACAATACAAAGCAAGAAAATGAAGAGATGAACATAAATGAGTAAGAAATTCTCAACCAAAAGCATCAAATCTTCAAGACCAGTGTGTGAAAGAACCCTAGCTTCCAAACTTGTCTTCTCTAGTCAAGTGACTCAAAAATACTTCCAAGATCAGCCAAAGATATTTACAGATGAGCTAGGTCAAGTATTTGCGGGCTTGGGATCGAGAAAATATAAAATGACAGAAGTGCCCAGAACTGAAGCGCGACATTCGAATTTGCGAATATTAATTGCGTACCTTGATATCACTTTTGAACATCACATTTGCGAATTGTATGTTTGCAATTGCGAACTAGGCACTATGCACTTGATTTTGCATTTTCGATGACTGACTTCACATTTGCGGAGGTTGACTGTCTGGTTTGACTTCGAATTTGCGGCTTTCATTTCATTTTTTCGAAAACTGTTTGACTTAGTTGACTTCGTAATTGCGAGCTTATGCTAGCATTTGCGATCCCCGAGGCAAGTTTTTAGATTTCTACTTTTGAGCCCCTTTTTGACTTGTTTTCGCTTGGTTTCTTCCTGATCACTTCTAAATCACATAAAACCTATAAAATAGAAGTAAATAACATTAAAAACACTATTTTATCAATCAAACATAGCAAAAATCTAAAATTAAAAACGAGATAAGGTTGTAAATTACCAACTTATCACCCGCTTCAGATGCTACACCACCTACATAGCTAGCTAGATATGGGGACAGATGGGTAGAGGTCGTCCTAGAGGGGAAGGCCAGGCTCGTTTTTATATGTTCCCTAGTAGGAGTGCGGCAGTCGCATCAGATGATTACATGTATTGTTCTGGTCTATTGTAGAGATACTTCATTATTTCCGATCTGGGTTTTACTTATTCATATGTGTCATCCTACTTTGCTTTGTATTTGGATATGTCTAGTGATTCTTCGGCTACTCCTATATATGTGTCTACACCGGTTAGGATCTATTATGGTGGATCGTGTATATCGTTCGTATGTGGTAACTATTGGGGTCTATAAGATGAGGGTGATCTTTTGTTTCTTAATATGGTGGATTTTGATGTCATTTTGGGTATGGATTGGCTTTCTCTATACCATGCTATTCTTGGTTTTCACGCTAATACTGTGACATCGGCTATGTCGGGGTTGTTGAGGTTGTAATAGAGGGGTTCCTTGGGTCATATTCCTAGTAGAGTGCTTTCTTTTCTAAAGGCTCAACAGATGGTTGAGAAGGGATGTTTGGTGTACTTCGCTTTTCTTAGAAAAGTCAATGTTGATACTCATACGGTTGATTCAGTCCTTGAAGTGAAACAGTTTCTGGATGTGTTCCCTGCAGACCTACTAGATATGAAACCTGATAAGGACATTAATTTTGGTATTGATTTGGCATCGGGCACTCAGCCCATATTTATTGCACCGTGTCACATGGCTCCAGTAGAGTTGAAGGAATTAAGGGAACACTTGCAGTAACTATTGGATGCAGGTTTCATCAGGCCGAATGTTTCATCATTGGGTGCATCAGTATTATTTCTGAAGAAGAAAGATGGCTCCATGAGAATGTGCATTGACTATAAGAAATTGAACATGATAACCATCAAGAATAAGTATCCACAGCCACATCTTGATGATTTATTTGATCAGCTTTAGGGTGCTAGGGTTTTCTCCAAGATTGACTTAATATCGAGGTACTATCATTTGAAAATCAGAGCTTCGGACATTCCTAAGATGGCTTTCAGGACCCGTTATGGGCATTATGAGTTCTTGGTGATGTCTTTTGGATTGACTAGTGCCCCAACAACATTCATACATTTGATGAATAGTGTGTTCCAGCCTTTTTTGGATTCTTGTGTCATTGTGTTCATTAATGACATCTTGGTTTATTCCGGTAGTAAGGATGAGCACGAGAAACATTTGAGGATAGTGCTCCAGATTCTGAGGGAGAAGAAGTTATATGCCAAGTTCTCTATGTGTGAGTTCTGGTTGGATTCAGTGGTATTCTTGGGCCATGTGGTGTCTAGTGAGGGGATTAAGATGGATCCGAAGAAGATTGAGGCAGTTTAGAGTTGGCCCAAACCTTCTACAGCCAAGGAGATTAGGAGTTTTCTGGGTTTGGCTTGTTTCTATCACCGCTTCGTGGAGGGTTTCTCATCTATTGTAGCCCCATTGATCAAGTTAACTCAGAAGGGTGCTCCATTAAAGTGGTTTGATGAATGTGAGGAGAACTTTCAGAATCTCAGCTCAAGACTGCTGTGACTGCAACTCAAGATTTGGTATTGCCTTTAGGATCGGGGTCATATACGATTTATTGTGATGCTTCGCGTGCTGGTCTTGGATATGTGTTGATGTAGGACGGTAGGGTGATTGCCTATGCGTCGCTCTAGTTAAAGCCCCATGAAAAGAACTATCCGGCATATGATTTGGAGTTAGCAACTACTATCCGGCGTATGATTTGGAGTTAGCAGCTATTGTGCACTCACTCATGATTTGGAGGCATTATTTAGATGGAGTGTCTTGTAAGGTGTATGCGGATCATCAAAGCCTTCAATATTTGTTTAAATAGAAAGATTGAATTTGAGGAAGATGGGGTGGTTGGAGCTGCTGAAGGATTATAATATCACTATTCTCTATCATCCGGGGAATGCCAATGTGGTTGCAGACTCCTTGAGTAGGAAGGTAGAGAGCATGAGGAGTTTAGAATTCATTCCAGCTGTGGAGAAACCTTCAGCTACGGATGTTCAAGTGTTGGCCAATATATTGCTAAGATTGGACATTTCGGAGCCGAACACCGTGTTTGCTTGTGTTGTGTCTCGGTTATTCTTGTTTTAGCGCATCAAGTCTCACCAATACAATGATCCCCACTTGCTTGTCCTTAAAGACACAGATACAACATGGTGATGCTAAGGAAGCGACTATTGGTGATGATGGTGTGTTACGACTTCGGGATCGTGTTTATCTTCCTAATGTTGATGGCTTGAGGGAGTTTATTCTTTAGGAGGAGCATAGTTCATGGTATTACATTTATGCAGGTGCTACGAAGATGTATCGTGACTTAAAGTAGCATTATTGGTGGAGGAGGATGAATAAGGACATTGTTGGGAATGGTTCAAGGTGTTTGAATTACCAACAAGTCAAGTATAACAATTATAAACCAGGTGTTTGCTTCAGAAGATTGATATACTGGAGCAAAAGGGGGAGCACATTACTATGGACTTTGTGGTAGGGTTACCAAGGACCTTGAGGAAGTTTGATTTGGTTCATCGTAGATCGTTTGACCAAGCGAGTTCATTTTATTCCGGTCATGACTTCCTATGCTTCGGAGCAGTTGGATAGGATCTACATCGGGGAGATTGTTCGCCTGCATGGTGTACCTGTTTCTATCATCTTAGGCCGGCACTCAGTTTACTTCACACTTTTGGAGAGTTGCTCAGCATGAGTTGGGAACGCGTGTGGAGGTGAGTACTATATTTCATCATATGGATGGGCAGTTCGAGCGAACTATTCAGATCTTGGACGATAAGTTGAGGGCATGCACTATTGATTTCGGAGGTCAGTGGAACCAATTTCTACCTCTAGTGGAGTTTGCCTACAACAACAACTACCAGTCGAGTATCCAAATGGTTCCATATGAGGCCTTATATGGTAGGCGATGTCGTTGTCCGGTTGGTTGGTTCGATCCCGGAGAGGCTAGGTTATTGGGCCCAAACTTGGTCCGTGATTCTTTGGAGATGGTGAAGTCAATTCAGGAGAGGCTTCACACAGCTCAGTCCAGGCAGAAGAGTTGTGCTGATAGGAGAGTTCGTGACATGGCTTTCATAGACGGTGAGAAGGTTCTTCTTAGAGTCTCTCTCATGAAGGGTGTGATGAGATTTGGGAAGAAGGGCAAGTTGAGCCCGAGGTTTATTGGTCCTTTTGAGGTATTGGAGAGAGTCGGTGAGGTTGCTTATAGACTTACCTGGCTCCTACTCTTTCGGGAGTTCATCCGATGTTCCATGTTTCTATGCTTCGGAAGTATCATAAAGATAATTCACATGTTTTAGACTTTAGCACAATGCAGTTAGATGAGAATCTGGATTATAAGGAAGAGCTGGTGGCCATTTTGGATAGGTAGGTTTGGAAGCTGAGGCCGAAAGATATTGCAGCAGCGAAGGTTCGGTGGAGAGGTCAACCAGTCGACGAGGCAACTTGGGAGATCGAGCAGGATATGCGGAGTAGATATCCTCACCCTTTTGGCACTCCAGGTATGATTCTAAACTCATTCGAGGATGAACATTTGTATAAAGGGGGAGAATGTAACTATCCAGTCGGTCATTTTGCATATTTGAGCCTCATTGGCCTATTTGATGCTCTTTGTATATTTATTTTTTATTTTGTGACTTGAGGGGATGGTTGGTTTGGTTTCGAGAAGGTTTGAGAGGGATTTGAGACACTTAGTCTCATTTTGGAAGCTTAGGTTGTAAGAGTGAAGGTTTGACTTTTTTATAAACGACCTCGGATTGGTGATTTGAGGGTTCCAATAGGTTTGTATGGTGATTTTTAACTTGGGCACGTCTTTAGAATTCGATTTAGAGGTTCGTAGGATGTTTTGATGCTATTTGCTGAAAGTTGGCAATTTTAAGGTTTGGAGAGTACGTTTGATCGGGGAATGACTTTGATGATATTGGATTCGGATTTTTGTTTTTGAAAGTTGAAATATCTTTATTTTGTCATTTGGTACTTCTTTGCCAAGTTTGGATAAAATCCAGATTGGTTAGGCTTGAATCAGACGCGTGGTTGAAAGTTTGGAATTTGATTAACTTAAGAGAAGCTTAACTTGTGTTTTGATCGTCAATTCATGGTTTTTGATGTTTTTTGTGGTGTTTTGAGCATTCAGACAAAGTTTGCATAAGGTACTGGACTTATTGGTATGATTGGATTGTGTCCCAGACGGCTTGGGTTAGTTTTGGGACCATTTCCCTCTAGTTCGGCATTGTTGGTTTTCTGATGTTTAGCAGTGCTTCGTGATCACGGAGTGACGAGCTCGAAAACACACTAAAATATGCTCGCTAGTCGAATATAGTAAATTAAAATATCGTATCCACAGGGAATGGAGTTAAACGGTATTATCATAGTTTGTAGCTAGATTGCTATTCAAGATGATCAACAATTGAGGTTTATATGATTAAAACTAAAATTAACTAAGCGTCTAAACTATTGGCTAATGACAATCAACGCAAGTATTAAGAAAAGGAAGTTATCAATTGGGAGAAGATAGGGTTGATAGGGCAGGTGCAAAACAAATGTTTGGGATTTAACTCTAGTTAATTTACTTTTAGTGTTCAAGTGAGTCTCTCGAATTCACTTGGTTATTAATTTAATTGATTAGTAGAAACTCCTCTCTTGATTAAGTCTCAACCTCACAAGATGAACTAATTTTAAGTACGTGAATATATGCAAGAATTCGTAACGGATTGGTCTTTAGGAGAACCTCTTTTCGATTATCTTCCTAACTTAGTTTAATCCACAATTCAACTAGCCTCTTTTGATTACAACAAAGAATTAATAAATTCAACCAACAAAATATAATGCAAACAATATCACGAGTTATGCCTCTCTCGATTACATTAACAAGTGAATATACATGCAACGATTAAAAATTTCAAAATAATTCAATACATAGAACTAGAGTTAATTATCCACAAACAAGTATCAATATACCAAATACATCAAACCCTAAAGAGAACTACTCCATATCCATGGAGTAATTCATCACAATTAAGTTTAAAGTAAATAAAAACATTAAAAACCTTGTCTTGAGTTGGGATTGAGTGATGGATTTCTTGTGCTCTTGCTTCTCCAACTTCTCCTTAGCCTCCTTATTTCTTAGATATGTAAAAGTCCATAGAATACGGTTTTTTCATGTATATATACCAAGTAGGGTCAGGCCCAAATGAAAAATCCTTCTCCTATGCAAAATAGAACACTTTTCTGGAGTTGTAAGTGCGCGGCCACGCACCTAGAAGTGTGCCAGTGCACTTTTCATAATGTTCTGCCCCATATACGCGCCCAATGCACAGCCGCGCACTTTTCACCCTGTTCTATTTGGACTTTAAAAAAACGTAAAACATGAAAGATGTAGCCCATTTAAATATCTTTCCAACAATATATTGTGGAGACCAAATGGATTTCTGAACAAAAAGTTATGTGTATTTTACTAGACAATACGCAGTATACCTAGTCGATTCTTTGTTCATTCTTAACTATCATCTGTTGATCCGCAAATACAATCCCGACTTAATTTCTTTGGCTTTTACTCAGACTTCAAAGCTCCGAATTACTTAAATTCATTCCATAATATCTTCATAGCTCATAATCATTCCTACAAGGCATAAAACACACAGTTAGTCCAAAACACTAGCGATTAAAGCTCAAACTCAATTAAAGTGCAGTAAATAAGAGTGTAATAATTGACTAAAACATGAGATTATAGCCTACCATCAATACCCCACACTTAAACCATTTCTCTTCCTCGAGCAATAAAACCACACTTTATATAGACACGACCTTATTAAACAACTCTCCTAACTCATTACACCAAGAAAATTTAAAATCGATAAGCACAATAGTGTAACATCTTCACCTCAAGATTTGACTCAAAAGTACCACGCATCATTCACAACTTACTCACTTACTCTAACATAGAGGTCAACGACATTACCTTTCCTTCATGAATCATGTGCCCTCACACAACAAAAGAGACTAGTTCCACACACAATACTAATTGAGCTCATTCAGTCAAGGATCAAGTAGGACTTTATTTGGTTGTAATGTAGGCTGTGGGACGGGTAGGATACATTTAGATATAAGATTGGCTACACCTCCCTAAGCACTTTAATACATACACTTTAACATTTAAAAACCCGCACTTATGTCAAACGATAACTCCACCTTCACATCAATATACATTAACTCCCAAATTAATTAAGCACAATTACATCAAGAGTCACCACATATCAAGGAATATTTTTCACAACAATGCAACTAATTTTCTTTCTTTTTCTTTTCTTGTTCAATTCAAGTGGCTCTTACTTTTAAATACACTGCACCTTTCTCCTTATTTTATTAGTTCCATTCAAAAGCCAAACCAACACCCCACACTTTAACTTTTACGAAGTTCATAACAGTTTTTAAGTGCTCATGAGAGATACAAGGTTCAAATAGATAGTCGATTCAAACAAATGGTTAAGACTTGTAATGTGATTGCCAAAGAAACAGGATTACAGGCTCAACGGAGGTTAACTACAATACATCACAGTTAGGTGTGTAAAAGCATATAACTGGCTCATCGAAGAAATGTCTATACCACTTCCAAAACTGAACAACACTACTATTTCGGTTTGCAAGCACACAAGTCAAGTTCTAGACATCAAATGCAATGCATAGAATAACACAAAATCTCACATACACATGGCACATAACTCACTCAGGATCAATCTATCAAGACACTCTAGTTAAAGCAGTTAGGCAAAGTTAGATCATACAAATTTAAAGTACTTATACAAGAGTTAAAAAAATGAGCCTAAGCATCACAACTAAAGCATTCACTATTCTCAAGGCATAACAAAGTCAAGAGATATTGCTTTCATTTCAAACCATAGCACAAGGTTTCCTACTCCTAAAAAAAATAAAAACTAACTACACCTGGTTCAAACAAAAACCCTTGAAAAAGAACCGCGGCACAAAGAAAATCCAAGGGGCAATTAATACACTACCTAACAAAAGAAAATATTTTTGTGTTTTTCTTTCGACTTTAATCCCTCAAGAAACCCGTCGTTATGATATCCATCATCGGGAGAAGTCGAAAATTTTAAAAATTTTATGTTTTTTTTTTAAAATACTAAAGAGCAAAAACTAACACATATACATACAACATACAAATACCCCCCATTCAATGCTTTAAGTTGTGGCATGTCCCCATGATACACTATATAAAAAGCATAAGTTATAGGAAACTTCCTTGAATATCTAGTCGGGGTCTGAATCGAAGTCGGTATCCATTCAACGTGCCCGACTTAGTGCACACATCCATCAGCCTTCTTGGGGTACACCCCACACTTATCTTTTTTACTAACATCAACCTTCTCTTTCACACCCTTCACCTTCCACTCAACCCTTGCAGTTAGCCTCTCCATTTTCACTCCAATTGCTACATTCATCTCAAATGTCACGGTCTCCTCACCCACTCTAAGCATGAGTTTTCTATCATATATATCTAGTATAGCTCTATCCATTGCTAAAAATGGTATTCCTAGGATGAGGGGGACCTCCTTGTTCTCCTCCATATTCACCACTATGAAATCTACAGGAAATATGAATTTATCCACCCGCACCAAAACATCTTCTACTATCCCCTCCGGTGTTATAGTTGTTTGGTCCGCCAGCTACAAGGATATGGGCACCGACCTTATCTCTCCAATTTCCTGTAAATAGATAATGGCATTAGATTAATTGAGGCACCAGAATCACATAAAGACTTATCAAAATTTAGAGTGCCTAAAGAGCAAGGTATAGTAAAACTCCCTGGATCTCCACACTTTTGTGGGAGTTTATTTTGCAAGATCGTGCAGCAATGCTCTGTGAGCTTGACCACTGAGGTCTCTTATATATTCCTCTTCTTTGTAAGGATCTCCTTCCAGAACTTAGCATAAGCTGGCATTTGTGAGAGAACTTTCGTGAATGGCAGGTTCACATTAACCTATCTCAGCATGTCTAAAAAAATTTCAAACTGCTTGTCCAGCTTTTCTCTATAGAGATTTTGGGGAAAAGGTAGAGTGCGCATGTGTTTGCTCACATCATCAGATTTCTCCCTTCTTGAAGTTTCCCCCTTCTTCTTTTTCACAGCTCCCTTCTTGCCTTTCTTCTTCTCAGCCTTTTTATCATCTTCAATTTTCAGCTCCTTCCCACTTTCTTTTTCAGGCGCAGCTTCTTTGTGAATTGGAGTGGGATATTTCAACACTTGTCCACTTCTCAAGGTCACATCATTTACCGTTTCTTTGGGATTCTCAGTATCAGCTGGCAGAGTACCTGGGATTCTCTCAGATAATATATTTGCAATTTGTCCCACATATCTCTCCAAGTTACGCAAACCTGTCCCATGTTCTTTGATAGCTGCACCATCAGCATCCAATCTCTCATCAGTCTTGACAATGAATGACTTCATCAGATCTTCTTACCCAGACTGGACTGGCTATTGAGGCTGAAACTGCGGCCTCTGCTGATTCACAAAACCAGGAGTTCCCTGAAATCTGGAGTTATTTTGTTGCCATGCATTTGTTGTACCCCCAGGTGAACTCTATGAAAAATCGGGGTGCTTCTGACCCATTGCACTAAAGTTATAATTACCCACAGCATTAACTTCCTCAGTTGAGTCTTGACACTCATGAGTAGGGTGTTCTCTTCCACAAATATCACATGCTGCATGAGGCTCATTATGTATCGAAGCTAAGGTCAGCTTCCTTATTTCTTTTAACCATGGCATCAAACTGTACCTGCACAGATGTGTTAGCATCAACCTGGTGAACACCAGTTGATCTTCTTCTTTCAGCAATCTCTGAGGGCCACTAATTTGCATCTTCAGACAATTCATCAATAATAGTGATTATCTGTTGATACCCAATTTTTTCCTCATATTTTTCCAAATAGTATATATATTTTTAAAATGCCATTTTTCATTATTATTTAATTTATAAGAATTATACATGTATTTTCCATAATTTTCAGCAATTTTTAGAGCTTTTAAAATCAACTTTCTTGTATTTAAATTACTTATATATTTATTAATTATCCCTTTAAATTATTCATGATGAGTTAATCATCCAAATTTGTTATTTATACCCACATACATGCTTTAAAATATTTTTACATAATTGCATTCATATTTTTAAGCTATTTACATAATTTTGTATTAATAACCTATATTCTATACATAATTGGATTTATTATATTATTTATATTAAAATATCCTTTCTTATTTTTTTTATAATATTAAGCTATTAATTTTAAGTATTTTACTGCATAAATAATATTTTTATCATTTATTAATTATTTTTTATAATTTGTTTTTGATAAATTTCATGTATTCAAAATTATAGCCCATTTTTAAAGACAATTTCGGACCACATTAGTGGTCCAAATACCTCAAAAATCCTTAGCCTAATCCGCCCCAGCCCAAACCAAACAACTGTTCTCCTAACCCGCCCCATCTCCTTTCAATCCTGGCCGTTGATCTTAAATGATCAACGACCCACAATAAAACCTTACTTCCTCTTATATCCCAACCCTAACCCTAGAGATCCATTTTCTCTGCCCAGCCGCCTCTAATTTCTCTCATCTCTCCACTCGCCTCTGGTAAACCCTAGCCGCCTCATCTTTAAACACTCTCCCATTCCGGCTAGACAATGGAATCCCCTTGTGATTCACCTTCCTTATTTGTGTTACCGCATCAATATCTACGTGAAAATGGCGTTACTTAGTACTTGCCTAAACTTGGCAAGTACTATCTCTCATAATCGGGCCAGCTCAACTCAATCTTGGTGATTTGGAAAAAATCTCGTCCATATACAGGAAGAAAAGCTTGATTCTTCATACCAGTTGGCCGATTTTGAGATTCAAATCCTAGCTAGGGTTTGGAGTTTGATTTCTTCCCTTTTTTTGTCACTTTACTAATTGCATGTGACATTTTACTGTTTCTTGTTCGTGTTTGCTTGATATCTTTCCTTGTTTACTCGCCTAATTCAGTACTATATAAACCCCTCTCGTGATTCCCTTTAAAAAAAATCTCAATCATTGTATTCACACTCTCACTAGTCCTATGCTATTCTAAAAACTCGAGCTCTTGGCTGGCAGTAAACCAAGGCCACCAGAATTCAATTATTAGACCTCTCTTAGTGCGAGCACTGCCCTGGGTTCACCTGAAGCCCTAGGGAACTCTGACGCACTGAGAATTTTGGGGTTTCATTGTTCTCCTGCAATCGCCACTATTTCTAATATTTTGAGTTTCGCATTCTTTATTCGATTTGTTTGCAACGGGTTAGTACCTCATACCCTTGCAATTCCTACTTCTTTCTGTTTGTATTATGTGCACTAGTGCTACTTGAATTCCTTTGAATTAGCTTCGATATTATGCCACTTCATATACGAGCCTGTTTGTCTTAATACCATTCTGCAGTAGCTTCATATAGCCAGATCGATGTTTGTTGCACCTTATTTTTATTTCTTGTACTAAAGCCCTTAAGGAACTATGTCATTGCTCAGAATTGCTCTATTCCTATCGAATATGTTGTTTCTCTGCAAATTATGTGACAATGATGTGTAAATTCTTAGCCTAATATGTTCTCTTGCCACTGCTAGCTCCAATACATTCCCATTATATGTATCCAACCTTATTGATTTCTGATCGTTATGTTTATGTAGCTAGTTACTTATACTTGTTGCTTGTTACGAGTCTATGACTTAAAGGAGCTAATTCACACCCAGAATTTGCATGAATGAAATTTAACTGACAATTCCTCTATGAGACCCTATTTTACTTGCCTACATGAACCATATTTAATGTCGCAATGTTTTAACCCCACATGTTGCTCTATTCTGGTATTTGATCACTCTTGCATTCATTGGTACTGCTTGTATTCTAGTTGAATCCCAATACATTTAGGTTCCATGATCACTGGCTTCTATATCTGTTGCACTATTTATCTTTAAGATAATATGTCTCCCTGCCATATCTTTGTGTTATACTCAACATGATTAGGCTTCTCGTTGATCTCTCGCTTGCCTCTTTGTTATGTATTATTGTCATTCCCTGAATATGACTCTGCCTGACCTTCCATGACTTAGGTTCCTAGGTTTTAAAATCCTTTTAGGCTAGTGCTCTATTCTGAACTCATTTGCCATGTGCATCTTGTATATGTTTATCATGTGACCCCAAATGACCTGTTTCCCTTAACTCTCTCTCAATGTGTTTCTTTATGCTCAACATGTCATCTCCTGCTAAGTGATTGAACATATAATGTCCATTTGCCATATCAACTTGCCATGATGAAGCTAAGCCTTATTTATTCTCTTATTTTTCATATTCTTTTGTTTAATCAATCCTGTTACCTTTGCCTCTAAAAATGAAAATGCACTCTCCTCTTAATTATGTCATCTAGTCACTGTTAGCAGGCCCTAGAATCCTGTAAGTGATTGCTATGTGTGGTTTGTTTGGTTAAGTTGTTAACTCACAATTGCTTGGTATGTGGGACTCCATCTGGGTTTTGATATAGGTCCAAATATGGACATGGGCTGTGCAACTGATACAGTCCAATGCTTGAGCTGAGGTTGTTCTGGGTTTGCTACACGCGTGAGAAGCGAACTTGTTAAAGGCTCGGGCAGTGCTGGGTTATTTTCTTCTTGGGCATACTCTATTTGTTGGGCATGTAGTCACCTCAATTTTGTGACATTTGAGTTTGTTTCTTCTTTTATCTTTGGGCCTGTAATAATTTGTAACAAACGATGGGGAATTAGTGAAAAGGGGTAGGGTATTCTGATTCTCACACAACTAGGTCGAAAGCATGCCTATAGGATCTACTTGCTTTGCTTGATACTTTGTTCGATGTGATATATACATTAGTAGAAATCATGCCTATAGGAAATTACACACTTCACTCAACTCGTATAATACATATATACTATCCAAAGTATGTTGTACCTGTTTCCATGTCTACTACTGTGTGCTATTTGACAGCATGTCAATAGAAATCGACGCGTGTAATTACTTGTTTAATTATTAGAGAGCATGCCTATAGGATATAAGAATACATGCTTTTGCTAATGCTCATCTAGATACCATGACTATAGGATTTAAACTAATTAACTAGTTGCTCCTGTTGCTTTCATTATACTGCCTTACCTAGATGACATTCCTATAGGGGATAAATTATTATAAAATCAAGTTAGAATGTAGACTGTTAAATCCTTCCTATAGAATACTCTCACTCACCTAGAAAGCCTATCTATAAAATCAACGTTGTTAATTCAAATTCTTAAACAATTGTACTGCCTCATTGCGCAAATAATTAGAGATCATGCCTATAGGGTTTGCAATACCTATACTCTGCAAATTCCTAGTCCAAAAGTTGTAGTGCTGCTATTACAATACCGAAAATCAGAATTATAGAAACCATGCTTATAGGACTTAACAGTTCTAATGCGTCTTAACCCTAAACCTGTACCTGATCGCGTGCATTCGTTGTTTATGTGTGGAGGTTAACTTGGGCCTATAATTGTCTTTAGATGAAATCCTATTTGTTTTGAATGACGCCTAGTTTTATCGTTATTGAGCAGCCTAAGTAAGTCTAGAACCACCCAAATAGAGGTCCAAAGCCTCCTGGACCATAGGCATGTGACAGATAGTGCACGCATAGGGTACGATTTAGAATTGAATTAGAGCGCCTGTAAGTAAACAACTTTAACATAGTAATTAGGTAGCAGGAGATGATAGTCTGTGCCCGCTGAATAATATGAGCAACACCTATCTTAAGGGAGTTGCGAAGTATTATTTATGTTGCATGGGGTGATCCTTAGGCTAAAAAACTTAGGACCCCCCTCTCCTTTTCCTTTATGTATTTGTTATCTACACTTAGTCGATCAAAATAGACCAATGGACTTATATAATTGTACTCATTAAGATTTGTACCAATTCCCGTGTGTTATAATAAAACTCTTCGACTTTTATATTTCTTTGTTATATGATCGCTTTGCCTAATGAGATAATCCACATAGTGATAGTTCGGTTGGGACCCACAGTTGTGGACCTCGAAGAGTTTCTAACACCTTCTCTTTGAGGTAATTTGATCCCTTACCCGATCTTTGGTGGTGTTGACTAGTCAAACAGATTTATTTGCAAAAAAAAGGTGCCCTAATGCACCTTAAAAATCGCTAGGTGGTGACTCTTCTATTTTGATACCTATCTTCCATTTAAAAGAGTTGTCACACGTCGAAACCCGCTTTCGCAAGAAAAAGGGGCGCGACAACATGGCGACTCTGCTGGGGATTTATACTTAGGCTCTTACCATAATGAACTTGGTTTATGTGGATTTCTTTCTTTGTTACATGCACATCCCTTCCTCTACCCACCTTTATTTGTTAAATTTGCTATGATATGAACATCCTTTCCCTATTTACCTTTATTTGCTATGATCGCCCTTCATCTTGTCAAAAGTTCTATGCCTCTTTCCTTACCTGCTTTATTACATTCCTGCATATATTCCACGATCTAAACTGACTTCTTCCTTTTGTCTTTGTTTGCTATGTTTCCATGTTTACTTTACTATTGTATTTACTACTTTTTACATATTTTATCATGCAAATACATGGCAATGTGTTATTATCTCCGCATAAAGCATGCTCCACATCATACTCCACTCGTGCTAATTATCAACATAGTGGCACTTGATGAGTGTCCGCACTCTTCCAAAACTACCCTTTTAAATCGGAAAGGTTTATTTGCGGCAGACTAGTCAATCAGCGATGCAATCGACGGTCCCTTGCCTTTCCCTCTCAAGTTTTCCACTTGAGAGTACCAGTCTAGACCATTCTAGAAACCTTACTCCAACGTGAAATGTACATGCATCATGTTAAACCTAGTACGGGTTAGGACGTTGTTAACATAATAGCCCACTAACATAAGCTTTGTCTGAAGTCCAACGGGATCTCCACAATCCCAATGGATACCATCATGTTATGTGCATTACTTGGAGAAAATATGCCAATGTGTTGATCATTATTGCATAAGTAGTCGAAACTGGAGGGGGAAAGGGCTAACCTTTATTTGTTTTCAAAAATGAAGCACGAAGTCCCTAGGTTCGGCATGGTCCAAAACATCCCGCCTTTGCTACTTGACTGGTGGAAAGACCATGTACCTTACGACAAGAATCATGTGAAAAGAGTACTTGGTGACTTGCCATCCTTGCTTAATATCCAACCAAATAGGGCATTGATTGAGGCCGCTACCATGTTTTGGGATGAGAAAAGAGTCGTCTTCCGATTTGGTGACATGGAAATGACTCCTCTCCTAGAAGAAATATGAGGCTTTGCTAAGTTGCCATGGGATAGTCCAGGATTACTGGTACCAGCGAATCGCACCCCTCACGGCTTTCAAAAGATGTTGGGCTTTAAGAAAAGTGACGAACTGCTCTACTTAAAGAAATCATACATCCCATTTGGGTTTCTTTACAAGTGTTAAGGACATAGTAAGTCGTATTGTCTTCATCATGAGGAACTCACCATTACTTACCTGGGTTGGACACAACACCGATTTTATGTGTTCATCATTTGCTTTTTGGGGTTGTTGATATTTCCAATGAAAGGGGGAAGGATTCATACCCGTTTAGCCATGGTCGCTAGAACTTTGATGGAAGGCATTAGAAACTTATACCATCATCCCCATGATCTTAGCTGAAATGTACCGCGCTCTAGATCGGTGCAAGCAGAGATTCGGACACTTTGAAGGTTGTAATATGTTACTGCAAGTGTGGCTGTTGGAACACTTTCAAATGGGAGAATATCGCCAAGAGCTTCTGGACGGCCGTTAAATGACTACATAGCTTACCATCACCCAAAGAAAATGACGTTTATCCTAGACAGGTTTGCACAACCTAGAAATGCTATAAGTTGGGTGCATTTCTTCAGTAATCTGACAGACGAGCAGGCACATTGGATGTTTGAATGGTTTCCTAGCAGTGAATTCATCATCAAGTCAAGAGAGACTACGCATCTTGTACTGATGGGGTTGCGAGGCATCTATCCTTATGATCCTATAAGAGTAATGAGACAAGCAGGAAGAAAACATGTCATACCTCAGATTTCCAACATGGTCCAGTACAAGGCAGATTTCAAAGGGGATGTCATTCCATTCAAGTTCGAGGCATAACATATGTGGAACCAGAAGATCGTAGGGGAAAAAGAAACCATTGAGCCAAACAGGTATCATGCTGGTCATGTGTACTTCTATCCATCATGGTTGGTAGACGATATAGCCGGAGACGTCAAGCCAGGAGTCAATCTGAAAAATAGGATCGTAAATGATGTTGTTGAGGCACGGGTTAAGTATAGTAGGCTACGCAAAAGGGTTTTCGAGTCTGAGGTAGACATTTGGAACAACACAAAGTGGACATGGAGGCAATAAACGAATGGAGGGAAATGTCCACTAAGTCAACAGAGAGATTGGAATACCTAGAATAAGGATTGATGGAGCTTGAGGGGAAGATGAGAAAGAGGCTTCCAGATTGTCAAAACACGGATGGCAGTGAAAGAGGGCATCTAGCAAAGGCTTACTTATTATTGGATATGCACGACCTAGGGAACCTGATTGATGGAGTAAAAAGAGCCAAGCACGGAGAAGGCCCTTCAGGGACTAAGTAGATTAGGAAATGATGTTCTTTACTATTTTCTAGCTTAGTTTTAGATTTCGATTGTAATAAGGCTAAAAGCCATTAGTGTCTTTATTATTATTGTCGATGTAGTAAGGGTTTGACTCATTTTTGCATTAATAAAATGACGCAATTATTGGCATCGATTTTCTCCAAGTCTATGTGTCGCTTAGGCCTACCTCGGGCACAACGAGGTCCCCAAATTAGGACGCGAATCATTGCATGACTTTGCGAAACATGTTTAATACTGCAAGCATTCTTTCAATACCCTTACTAACTTGGTTACCTTTTGTTTTTCTTTTGTTTTTGATTATTCCCATTCCCCAAGGTTGGTTCGTGCATACTGGCATTGTCAGCATATCACACTAGATCCAGAGGTCCTCCACCTCCTCTTCCACCAAGCGATCCTAAAGGAAAAAGCAAAGGGAAAGGGAAAATGGATGATTTGAGTGGTATCAGGAAAGACAATGCTACCATGGCAGAAAACGATGCAACTTCAGATGGCCGAAGTACCCTGGCACAGAATGAATTGGTCTTATGTCTAGAACAGAAAATCTTAGAACTGCAAAGAGAACTTGAGCAGGTCCAAAATTTGGCAAACTTTTCCCTCACCCTCAATTTCCCTGATATTAACCAACAAAATCCGAATACCCAAAATCAAGCACCACCACAAAACACACAAAACCAAAATCTACCACCAAATCCTACTACACCACACCAGTACCCCACACCTCCAGAACCTTAACTCTCCACCAGTACCTACCCCTCAATAACACCACCATCATCCAACCCAATACCTACAAACCATCACATACCAAACTCCCCAGAATGCACAAGCTATTCATTATCCCCAAAACTCAACCAATGACCACCCTTATGCCCAGATTCCCGGAGTTCATCAAAGCAATCCCATATATGTGGAAACCTTACCCAGACCTTGCAACAAACCCTATATATACCTGAATCGAGCGAAAAGACCTGCTCATTAAGAACATCGCGGAGGAACTCAAGAAGCTCACTAGCAGGGTTCAGAGTGTCGAAGGTGGAAAAGATATTAAAGGTTTAAGCTATGAGGACTTGTGTATTCAGCTAGATGTGGAACTGTCGGAGGGTTACAAACCTCCCAAGTACAAAATGATCGATGGATTTGGTGATCCGAAAGTGCATTTGAGGACGTATTGTGATAAACTTGTTGGAGTGGGCAAAAATGAACAAATCCGCATGAAACTGTTCATGCGAAGCCTCACAGGAGATGCGTTGTCTTGGTATATCAGTCAGAACCCGAAGAAGTGGGTTAGTTGGGTAAGCATGGCATCAGAATTAATGGACAGATTCAGGTTCAACACAGAAAACGCACCAAACGTTTTCTACATTCAAAATCTCAAGAAGAAGCCATCAAAAACTTTCCGCGAGTATGCTATTCGATGGAGATCTGAAGTTGCGAAAGCAAGGCCAGCACTCGAAGAAGAAAAAATGAACAAGTTCTTCGTCAGAGCTCAAGACCCGCAATATTATGAAAGGTTGATGGTTATTGAAAATCACAAATTCTCCGACATCATCAAGCTAGGAGAAACAACAGAAGAAGGGATTAAGAATGGGATGGTGACCAATTTCGAGGCACTGCAGGCCACGAATAAAGCCTTGCAATCGGTAGGTATTTCGAATAAGAAAGAAGTATGTTCCATAATGGCGGCCCAGGGTCCTAAGTCTCCTCTCACGTACCAAACACCTCCACCTGCATACCAACCTTCACCCCCCGAATACCAACAAACTGCTACCACCTACCACACCTATAACACACAACCTGCATATTATCATTCACCACCACCCGCTCTCCAAAGCTACCCAAAACCACGACCAAACTTCAACCGCAGACCACCTAGACAATACACCCTAATTGCTGAACCCATAGACAAACCATACGAGAGATTGAAGGCTGCTGGTTATGTTACTCCCATTCCTGCCGTTGCTATAGAGAAATCATCCCAGTAGATTAACCCCAACAAAACATGTGCCTATCATTCAGGCATGAAGAGTCATACCATTGATGAGTGTCGCACATGAAAGACAAGATTCAGACACTGATCAACACTAAGGTCATACAGGCAAAAGAAGCTGCACCAAATGTTCGTAACAATCCTCTCCCGGATCACAGAGGTGAGGGAGTGAATGTGATAGAGACTGAAGAGGAATGGGATCAAGAGGGGTCAATCGGACTCATTCGAGAGGGAGATGATCCTAAAACGTCTCCGATCACCCTCACACCCTTGTGGTACAAACCCAAGTACCGTTTGAAGTCTAGGAAACTACACCCTTCACTGTAATGGTAGCTCCCATGCCATCTTACAAGTCTAATGCCATCCCATGGGATTATGTTGCGAAAGCAAGGATAAAGGGAAAAGCAAAAATGTAGGAAACAGGTGCGGCACAAGGCATGACTAGAACTGGAAGAGTTTATACAGCTGAGAACCTGGGAGGAACAAGCAAGGAAGCTGCATCTAAGTTGCTTGTTGTCGAGGCTAGCACTGATGAACTTTGGAGAAAAGTACATGCAAGAGAATACTCTGTTGTTGACCACTTGAACAAAATTCCCGCTCAGATATCCATCTTGTCGCTGCTGCAAAACTCTGACACACACAGGAATGCCTTGATGGAGTGCTAAGTGAAGCCTATGTACCAACCAACATCACTAGTGGGGAGATGGCTAATATGGTCGGGCAGGTATTGGAGACCCACAAAATCACCTTCCATGAGGATGAATTACCACCAAAAGGACTAAGTCACAACATGGCACTACACATCACAGTGCAATTTGAGGATAAGTTCATCGCCAGGGTCCTGATAGATGGGGGTTCAAGTCTCAACATATGCCCACTAACTACTCTAAAGAGATTAGGTAAAGGCCTGCAGGAGATACAGATGGGAAGCATGAATGTGAAGGCGCTTGATAGATCTCAAAGAGCCACCATCGAAGAATCAACCTCAGCCTATAGATGGGCCCTACCTGGTTTGATGTCGAGTTCCAAGTGCTGGATATATCTGCTACCTACAACCTGTTGTAGGGACGACCCTGGATACATGCCGCCGGGGCAGTGGCTTCAACTTTGCATCAGGCAGTGAAGTTTTAATGGAATCATCAGGAGGTGATTATTCATGGAGATGGAAGTAACCCCATCTATACCAATTAGACCGTTCCAGTCATCGAAAACAAGAAGAAGCTGGGTGGAGAAACATACCATCGCATTGAGCGCGTCAACGTAATTGAAAAGGATCGATGGTGGAGCAACAAGATAGAAAGCATACTGCTATGGATAGGGTATGAACTTGGTAAAGGTCTCGGCAAAAACCTTCAAGGGATCACCAAACTTGTACAACCGCAATGTCATGGCACATCTTTTGGGCATGGATATGAATATACTTGGCAGGAAGATCAGGATTGGTTGCCACCATGGCATGGTCCTTATTATTCGCTGGAACAACCGGTACCACCTCTGCACCAGATATTCCATCAAGCTGACATGATGTGGGGATCTGAGGAAGATGAAGTCTTAGCTGGCATGAGGAATTTGTTTCTAGATGAAGAAGATATGGATTGTAGTGCAATAGTTGAGGAGGAGGAGGAGGAGGAGGAGGAGAAAGACCTTACCATTCAGACCGTGGAAAAAAGAGTTGTTCCTAAGAACTGGACTGCTGCACTATCCCGGGCCCGTTGAGTTCCTGGGTAGCCTAACAAATAAGCATCAATTATTTTAGAAAATAGTTTTGAGAATTTGAGACATTTTCAGTATTTTGTTTTGAAATAATTGCTCGAGTCATCGAGCCGCACTTGTTGATGTTTTAAGATTTTATTAATGCATTACTACTTTTCGTATTTATTATCATTCTTTACATTTTCTTTACAGCATTATTATTACCTATCCTGACGAACCTACAACTGTGACATGTAATAAGACAACGCAACATAAGGATACTGATTCAGATGATCTGAAAGATGATATAATACCAGAGGAAATCGTCAGAGAAGTGAAAAATATTGAAAACAAACCAAAGCCTAACTTGGAGGAAACTGAGACCGTTAACTTAGATGATTCTGAAATAGTCAAGGAAACACGCATAAGTATTCACCTATCACCGTCAGAGAAGGAAGAGTACAACAGATTCCTAAAAGAGTATGAAGATATCTTTGCATGGTCCTACGACGATATTGTTCATACCCAATTTTTCCCTCATATATTTTTAAAATGCATATATACTTTCAAAATAGTGCATGAACATCAACCAATATTTTTCCATAATTTTTTGTAATTTTAAAAGGATTTTAATTAATTTATTCCAGCATTTTATTATCTAAATAATTATTAATTGCATCACAAAATAATTTTATAATGATTTATTACTTGATTTTTTATCATTTATATTTATATTAAGCTTTAATCATTTTATGCATAATTATATTTGTATCTTTAGGCTATAATTGCAATAATAGCCCATATATGCATAATTATATTATTTACACGGAAAATGACTTTTTATATTTTTATAATATTAAGTAATTATTTTAAACCATTTTTATGCACAAATGACATTTTTATCATTTATAAACTACTTTATAAAATTATTTTATTAAATTAATTGGGTATTTAAAATTAGCCCTTTCTAATTAACTAATTTTTGACCTAGCCCAATACTAGCCATCCCATAACCTGACCCAATTACCCTATCCATCTAATTAATCCCGCCCCGGCCTAAAACTGATCCTGGCCGTTGATCTCAGAAGATCAAAGGTCCAGGATNAATGAACGAGCTTCCAAAGATACTCTACTCAGAAGCTAGCAGTACTTACATTGTTTCCCCTCTTATGGAACGAATGATGTTGATGTTGCTTCTCTTACTCTTATGTTATCAATGTTATTGGTACTTCCTGATTCTTATAAGGTTCATGGTGTAGAGTTAGTCCTAATAACGTGTACACAGGATACCGACCTTACGTCACTCCGAAAGGTTTAGAACGTGAGTCAATGAGTCGAGCATGCATTATATATATGTATCTATTTTACTCTACCGAGCTGCGCTATAGACGGCTGGGTATGGCACCTGTTGTGCAACCACTGATCAGTTGGGTTTTACCGAGCTCCATGTGGCCGGGTACGATTCTACCGAGCCTTATGATGGCCGGGTACGTTTTTACCGAGCCTATTACGGCCGGGTACGATATGATGATGATGATGCCTACAGAGGCGTATGTTTTAAAAGTTTATGTATATATACATATGTATCACGCATTTCATGTCAGTAGCCCTCAGAGGTATCCAGATGTTACAGGTTGTTTATTCTCTATTCCTGCTTACATTACTGTTCGCACTTATGGTTCCCTACCTTACATACTCAGTACTTTATTCGTACTGACGTCCTTTTATTTGTGGATGCTACATGTCGTGCTGCAGGTCCTGATAGACAGGCAGGCGCAGCTCCCCCACCATAGTAGGCTGTCCAGTTCAGCGGGTATTGGCGAGATCCCTTCTTTGGACTTGCCGTGGTCTTGGTATGCATTTTTGTTATAGACATTATGGGTATGTCGGGGCCCTGTTCCGGCTTTGTTGTAACACTTATGTTCCTTTAGAGGCTCATAGACAGGTGTCGACTCATGTATAGTTTGGTAGGCCTTGTCGGTTGGTTTTTGTTGTATAGTCTCTCATGGTAGCGTGGTAGCTCGTACCTTATATATAGTTTCTTGATTGTCTAGTCATCCCATGTTATCTATGTTCATGCCAGGGGCCCACACCAATCCATCCCGAACTTGGTGGTTAAACTATACTGCAGAAATTGAGAATAGATCATGATGAAACTGATGATCTTTCTTTTTTTTCCCGCTCACCAACTTCACCTGCCTCTATGGGAGGCTCGCTCCGGGCAGGGTCGGAACATATTTTATTGTTGGTTGTCCACGACCCATGTCTACCATTTATATTGATCTCGTCAGCCCTAAAAGATAATAAAGAAGGTTAGATAAAATGTATGTTGGTGCTCGGTAAGTATGGCCGGGTGCTAGTCATGGCCCTCCAGTTTGGGTCATGACAAACTTGGTATCAGAGCAAGTCTGTCCTAGGGATTGTCTATGAGCCGTGTCTAGTAGAGTCTTGATTATGAATGTGTAGCGCGCCACATTTATAATCAGGAGGCTACATGACATCTAGGGTTGTTACCTTCTTCCTGAATCTAGATCGTGCGTAGAGTTGAGTCGTAAGTGTTCATCTTTAATATTCACCTTGTTTTCTTTCAGCTATGCCTTCGACTAGGAAGCAAACAATTAGTAGATGGGTTGATACAGCTGCGGGAGAGGGTACCAGTCTGGTGCCCCAAGCCAGAGCGGGCCAAAGTAAGGCTGAGAGTGAGATGCCGTCTCATACCTCATCTACTCCGTCTCCTACAGAGGATATTAGGAGGAACCCAGCACCTCCAGTTCCTCCGTCTGGCACTACAGACCAGGATATGCGGAGTGCTTTGCAGTTATTGACTAGCTTGGTAGCTGCTCAGGCTCAGAGGCAGAATACAGGTGCTGCTGATAAACCAGTTAGTACGAGAGTTCGTGATTTTATTAATTTAGACCCTCCCGTGTTTACCGGATCAGATCCGAAGGAGGACCCGTAGACTTTTATTGATCAGGTTCATCGTACACTGCGGGTTATGCATACTAGTGATACAGAGGTAGTAGAGTTGGCTTCTTATCGGCTACGGGATTTAACGGTTCTCTGGTATGATAGTTGGGAGAGATCCAAGGGTTCGAACGCTCCTCCAGCTGTGTGTAAGGAATTTTCTGAGGCCTTTCTTCGTCACTACTTGCCAGTTGAGATACGACGAGCTAGAGCTGATAAGTTCTTGAACCTTAGACAAGGTAATATGAGTGTGCGAGAGTATAGTATGCAGTTTGATTCTTTAGCAAGGTATACTCCCCATATGGTAGCAGAGATGTGTGATAGGGTGCATCTGTTCGTGAACGGTTTGGGACCACATCTGATAAATGAGTGCACGACAGCCTCCTTGGTGGAGGGCATGGATATTTCCGTATTCAGGCTTATGCCCAGACCCTAGAGGATCGTAAGCGCCAGCAAAGGGCAGATAGGGAGCAGGATAGGGGCCAGCATAAGCGGGCGAGATTTACAGGGTATCTGATGACTTCAGAGGCAATGTCAGNAATGCTTACTGCGCCGAGGTGATAGCAGATGATGATGATCTTAATGGTCCAACCCAGCGTTTAACATCAATCCAGACAAAGCCGAAGAAAGACTGTTGTAATGGCAGTCGAAGAGATCTATCAGGCCCGCACCTCAATCGAGACATGCAACAAACCTATGTCAGAGTAGCCATTCCACCACCTCCTCGGCATACGGAAGGGCCGTCCAGACCTCACACAGGGACTCAGCAAAGTGAAAGAGGTAAGCCTCCACTCTTGTCCGCTCACAATTTTTATGTTTCTGCTTCAGAAGTAGTGTACGCACTAGAGAAGCTTGGCACAAAGGTGAAGTGGCCGCAAAAGATGAAGTCCGACCCAAGTACCCGAAAGTCGAACGTCCTTTGTGAATTTCAGCTCTCTCTTGCTCTTGTTCTGATTTTTGTATTAAGTGGCTATTATTTGGTAGGCTGAAAGCCAAGGCCAAATTGTTCTGGAACCTACCTGTTACTGCATCTTTACTTTCTTTGTTCTCAACTGGTATGCCTTAGCTCCTATTATTCTATTTTGTTCTATATGCTTTATTCGATTACTCGATTTAAATTTTCACCATGCTTCTGCTTTCTATATGACTGCATGATCCCACTTAGTGATAATGCTAAACTATGTTACCTTCAATAATGTGAAACCATGTCTAATTCAGCTATATGTTCTCTATTCTGACTATTATTAGATACTGTAAGCATGTAATGTGTGGCTAATTCTGTATGTTAGTTCAAGTATCTTTGCTTTTGTGATTACTTTAATGCTGATATGAATATCTATTCTGAACAAATATCAACTTAGTTAAACTATCTGCTGAACATGAGTTTTGTTTATTCTCTGGTGCAGTTCTGTTACTATTCTGTACGTGCTGATTTCTAGACATGTTCCCCCTTACCCTCTATTTCAAACTTCTACTATTAGTTATCTAGGTTCCTACCACCCCCAGTGTGAGCACTGCCTAGTGTCCCTGACACTCCTTTGAACTCTTATATATTGGGGTTGGTTTTCCAATCTCTTATGAATTCTGTGTTGAATGGGTGGTTCTAGTGTGAGCATTGCCCGGGGTCCCTGGGGCTCTTTAGGAACTTTGAAACACTGGAAGCCCGATTTAAAGTGTTGTGGATCCCTACTATTGTTCCTGAGCTGTTGTGTTTGAAGGCCTGGCCCCCAGGTTTATATTGGGCCTGCTAAGGCTCCCTATAATGTAATAGATACTGTTATAATTTATTCATTCTGGGCTGTAATAATTTTCTGTAATAAACATATCTCGGGTTTATTAGTAAAAGCTGGGTTATTTTATTCTATTTCTTTGTTTGAAACTCGGGTAGAAATCCTGCCTATAGGTTTATTGGTGGTTATGTGAATGTTACTAGTTGTTTAGAGATCATGCCTATAGGACTTTCTGATTGCTCTCTTCGGTATTTCACTCGCATAGAAATCATGTTTATAGGCTCCTTGCATTTGAAATCCAGTATATATGATCCATGCACATTCTTAACTTATATGCATTAGTGACCATGCCTATGGATTCTATCTGTTTGTATGATAACTTTCCTGGCAAAGTGCTTAAAAAATTCTGCCCACATGTGATTAATAGATATCATGCCTATAGGAAATAAAGGAATCAGTTTCAAACCTAGAAATTATGTCTATAGGATTTAATCTAATAGATATCATGCCTATAGGGTGAAATCAGTTTGTAAACTTAGGAATCCTGCTTATAGAAGCTCAAATCAAGTCAACACATAGAGATCCTGCCTATAGGGGTTTAAATATATATAGCAATTAGAAAGCATGCCTCTATGATCTAAAGAGTTAAAACCTGCCTTTACGAGCTAAAATCAGTAATTTGCTTAGAAACCATGTTATAGGTTTATAATTAACAATTGTAGATACTATGCCTATAGGATTTTGTTAATCACTTAGGCAAATTTGTAGGGTTATTAATGATTCTAGGGTTTAAAACACTGATATTTTACTGCCTGAAAATGCCCAGATTCAAGGCTTAATAAAATCAGTAGGCAAATTGATAGGTCCAGATGCCCGCCTTAATAAACTACTATTTTGTATTCTCTTTCTGCTCATCTAGATATCCTGCCTATAGGATCCCTAATTAACGAAACTTGTTGTTTTGACTGCGTGCATTTGTTGTCTACTTGTGGAGGTTAATATGAGCCCTTATTTGCTCCTTACCTGATAGTCCTGTCTGAATTTTGTTTGTTGCCTTGCTTTTCTCATTTTAAGCAATATAGGTCAGTCTAGAACCACCCTAAATAGAGGTCCTAAATACCTCCAGGACCGTAGGTAAGGGACGGGTAGTGCACGCATAAGGTACGCATTAGAAGCTACTAGAACGCTTAGGTAACAACTGAAAGATAGTAATTGGGTAGTAAAGGAAATGATGACCCGTGTGCTAATGCTATGTGTAGCACCCCAACTTGGGTAAAGTTACCAAGTATTGCATGGAAATGATCCTATAAGCTAAAAAAACCTAGGACCCCTTTAATTCCTATTTTAAAGTAATATCTATTTGTCTAAATTGTTTTATTTTCCCATAAGACTAATTCGCTTAATTTAAGTTCGGCCGGGACCCACCGTTGTGGACCTGGAGGGGTGCCTAACACCTTCCCCTCAAGGTAATATCGAGCCCTTACCCGATCTCTGGTGATGTAAACTGGTTATATGAGTTAACTGTTCTAGGTGCCCTAACGCACCTTAATCCGTTAGGCGGCGACTCTTCAAATCCCTTACCCCATCCCAAAAGGAAAGGAGTTGTCCCAGGAAATGTCGAAACCCGATTTCGCGAGAAAAAGGGGGCGCGACAGCATGGCGACTCTGCTGGGGATTCTTTAGGCTCTTACCATAACGAACTTGTCTATGAATTAGTCTTTAAGTATGTATTTATTATTATTCCGTTAATACTTGCACACCCCTTCGCATTCTATGTGGATTTATTTACCTATCCTTATGCATTTGCGATTTCCCTCCCCCGCTTTATCACTTTACTATGGAAACTGACTTGTCTCCTTGTCTTTCTTTTCTTAAATGTCTTTACAATTATTAAATACCGCATTTTATCATTATTCTACATGCAAATAATTGACAACGTGTTATTTTCTTTTTGCATAACTCCATGGTCAACATCATATTCCACTCGTGCGTACTAATACCATAGTGGCACTTGATGAGTGTCCGCGCTCTTCCTAAAATCACCCTTTAAATTCGAAAAGGCTTATTTGCAGTAAAACTAGTCGATCAGCGGTGCACTCGACGGTTCCGTGCCTTTCCCCCTCAAGTTGTCCACTTGAGGGTACCAGTCTAGACTTCTATAGAAACCTTGCTCTAACAAATAACTGTACATGCATCATGGTCAAACCTAGCCGGGGTTAATATGTTGTTCACATAATAACCCTCTAAGAAAGCCTTGTCCAAAGTCCACCAGTATTTCCATAATCCCAAAGGACGCAATCACGATACGTGCATTATTTGAAGAGATAAAATGCCGAGATGCTAATCGTTAATGTGTAAGTAGTCAAATCCGGAGGGGGCAAGGGTCTAACTCTATTTATTTTGCAGAAAATGAGGCACGAAGTCCCCAGGTTCGGCATGGTCCGAAGTATACCACCGCTGTTGTTGGACTAGTGGGAAATTTTTTTGCCAAGCGATAAAAACCATGTGAAAGGGGTTCTTGCAAATCTTCCTTCCTTATTGGACATTTAACCAAACAACATGCCGATTGAAGCAGCTACTATGTTCTGGGACGGAGAAAGAGCTATATTCCGTTTTGGTGACATAGAAATGACTCCTCTCCTGGAGGAAATCTGAGGGTTCGCTGGATTACCATGGGATAGTCCCGATTTACTAGTACCAGAAAACCGCAGTACTAGGGGGTTTCTGAAAATGATGGGCCTGAGAAAGAATAAGGACTTGGAGTGCCTGAAGAAGTCTTGCATACCCTTTGACTTCCTCTATGAACGATACGGACACCGCAAATCTTACCGTATCTTTCATGATGAATTCTTCATCACTTCCCTGGGTTGGACTCATCGCAGGGTTTTTGTATTCATCGTCTGCTTTCTGGGTATGATAGTGTTCCCAAAGCAAAAAGGGACAAAAATTCAACACCAGGTTGGCCATGGTAACCAAAGCTTTAATGGAGGGAATTGCGGGACAAAACCTATAATATTGTCCCGATGATTGTAGCAGACACATACCGGGCTTTGGAATCATTGCAAAGAAAAGGGTTCAAAACAACTTTGAAGGGTTGTAAACTTGCTACTACGGAATTTGGTTGTAAAGAAACATCTTCAGAGGGGTCANGGGTTCAAACACTTTGAGGGTTGTAACTTGCTACTACGGATTTGGTTGTAAGAACATCTTCAGAGGGGTCAATACCGCCAAGAGTTTCCACGGAGACCATGGAACGATCACAATCGCTTTCCACCATCCTAAAAGAAGGACCTTTATCCAGACAGATTTGCACAGCCAGAGAATGCTACAGAATGGGCATAGTTTTTCAACAATTTGATCGAGGACCAGGTTTACTGGATGTTCGAGTGGTTCCCTACCGTTGAATTCATCATCAGATCCAGGGATGTTCCACATTTGATGTTGATTGGGTTAAGGGAATACACCCCAATGTTCCTATCAGGGTTATGAGACAAGCTGGTAGAAAACAAGTCATACCACGAGTCTCCAAAATGAGTCATTACAGAGACGATTTTCAGGGTGACGCCATTCCATACAAATGTAAGGCCCAACACATGTGGCACTTGAAGATTATCGTGGAAAAGGATACCATCGAGCCAGACTGATATCACGCTGGTCATGTGTACTTCTACCCATCATGGTTAGAAGATTACATAGCAGGAATATTCGAGCCAAGGGTTGGTCAAGGAAACAGGGTCATAGATGAAGTCGCTGAAGCACAAGTGAAGTATGAGAGGCTACGCAAGAGGGTCCTTGAATCAGAAGCCAAGCATCTGGAGCAACACAAGTTCGACATAGAATAAATCAACGAGTGGAAAGAAATGGCTACAAGGTCGGCAGAAAGGTTGGAGTACTTGGAGCAGGGTATAATGGAACTAGAAGGGAAGATGAGGAAAAGGGTCGTAGATTTGTCAGAATGCAGAAGGCAACGAAGGACATCTAGCAAGGGCATACCTGCTGCTGGACATGCACGACCCGGGGAACCTGATTGATGGAGCCAAGAGGGCCAAATATGGAGAAGGTCCCTCCGGGACCAAGTAGATTAGGTTTATCTGTTTTGAGTTATTTTGGAATTCAAATGTAATAAGGCAGATGCCATTAGTAACTCATTTATTTATCATCGTTTTTAGGTTCGTCCTATTTATTACATTAATGAAATAAGGTATTTATCAGCATTAAATCGCTCCAAATCTACTTGTCGCTAGGCCTACCTCAGGTACAATGAGGTTCCCCAAATTAGGAAGCGAATTTACATTTCCGCAATACATGTTTAAATCATGCAAATGATTTTAGAGTCCCTACTGACTTGTCTACCTTTGTTTTTCTTTATTTTGATTATTTCCATCCCTTAAGGTTGGTTCGCACATACTGGCATCAACAGCATATACACACCAGATGTAGAGGCCCTCCACCTCCTCCTCTTCCGAGTAATCCGAAAAGAAAAGGAAAAGCTAAGATGGATGATCTGAGTGGTATTTGAAAAGAAAATGCCGAGAATATTGAAACTTCAGATTGTTGGAGTACTCCGGCCCAGAATAATTTGGTCCTACGATTGGAATAGAAAATACTGGAGTTGCAAGGAGAACTTGAGCAGGTCCGCAACTTGGCAAACCTCTCCCTCACCCTAAACGTCCCAAATGTCAACCAACAGAATGCTCAAAACCCAGCACGTCCTTAAAACACACCACCAACGTCCACAAAATCCTCCCGCACCCTATCAATACGCAACTCCTCCCCAGAATCCTATTCTTCCACCAATACCCACCCCCCTCAGCACCAACATCTTCCTACCCAATACCCACAAACCACTTACCATACTCCCTAGAATATCCCGCAACCTATCCCTGATCCGTAAAACTCCACTAACGATCACCACTCACTCCAACCCCCGGAACCCACAAAAACAATCCCATCTACGTGGAAACCTTACCTCACTCTACTCAACCAACATCATATGCTCCAGAATTTGGCGAGAAGGACCTGCTCATTAAGAACATGGCCGAAGAGCTCAAGAAGCTCACGAGCCGAGTCTAGGGTGTCGAAGGAGGCAAAGGAATTGAAGGTCTTAATTATGAGGATTTGTGCATTCAGCCAGACGTGGAAATGCCGGAGGGTTACAAACCTCCTAAGTTTGAAATGTTTGACAGAACGGGTGACCCGAAAGTACATTTGAGAACATATTGTGATAAACTCGTGGGAGTTGGAAAAGATGAAAGGATCCGCATGAAGCTGTTCATGAGGAGTCTCACTGGAGATGCCCTATCTTGGTATATAAGTCAGAATCCCAAGAAGTGGGTTAATTGGGTAAGCATGGCGTCCGAGTTCATGGATCGATTAAGGTTTAACACAGAGAATGCACCTGATGTCTTCTACATACAGAATCAAAAGAAGAAACCAACAGAGACTTTCCGCGAGTATGCTAATCGATGGAGGTCAGAAGCTACAAAAGGCAGACCGGTACTAGAAGAAGAACAGATGAACAATTTCTTCGTCAGGGCCCAGGATCCTCAATACTATGAAAGGTTAATGGTCATCGGAAATCACACGTTCTCCGACATCATCAAACTCGGAGAAAGGATTGAATAGGGATCAAGAGTGGGATGGTGACCAATTTTAAGGCATTGCAGGCCACGAACAAAGCATTGCAGTCAGGGGGTATATAGAAGAAGAAAGAAGTAGGGGCGGTAATGGTGGCCCAAGGTCCAAAATCTCCACTTGTCGATGTCCCCCATTTTCTCGCAAAATCGGGTTTATGACATTTGGGAAGACAACTCGTTTCCTTTTGGGAATTGGGTTTGGATTGAAGAGTCTCCACCTAATGATTAAGTGCATTAGGACACTAAGAAGAACTTTGATTTAGAAAACCAGAGATTGGGTAAGGGCTCGAAATTATCTCGAGGGGAAGGTGTTAGGCACCCCTAGAGATCCACTAGTGTGGTTCCCGGCCATACTAAATTGTGACTTTAAGTGCAAACAACAAGTAGACAAGCAAGAATTACAAATACGAGGGGGGTTTTCATGTAATGGTTGCAAGAAATTGAAATTAAAAGAAGTTAAAAAAGCTGGAATTTAAGAAAAAGCAATTTTGAGTTTTGAATAGATAAATTAGTAAAGAGAAAGGGTTTTCACATAATAATGGTATGTAATTAAAATTAAAAGAAGTTAAAGAAGCTGAAGTTTGAAAAAAGCAGTTCTTTTTTAAATAAAATGAACAAGTAAAGGGAGAGGGTCCTAGGTTTATAAATAATATGGATCACCCCACACAACACCCGGTAACCGTTTATACACGCGGTGTAATCGCGTGGTCATCATATCCATATCTACCCTTTCCCACCCCGTTAAGGTATTAAATGCGGAATGATTTCGTTTTACTTATTGTATGCTATTACCCGCCCCAATCCTATCAGTCCCGGAGGTATTTGGGACTACTAATCCTAAAGGGAAGGGATATGAGGTTTTATGGTTTCAAAGGACAAAATTCTAAGGCGATAATCAAAACACACATGTAACAAATATGGGGAAGAAACACAACAGATAGAAAGGGCTCAAACAAACCTCCTTAAGAACAAAGAGAAGCATATAGTTTAGCATGTCTTTACACGTACTGATTAGGGTCTGATTAAACTTAATAGTTGTGGTAGACTGATCTATTACATATTTCAGATAAGAAGCCCGAATCAGGCCTGCCTGCTGGTTGTAGTTAATAAAATCTGATTCAATTTATAAGTTACCCTATGGCTTGCCTAAGAGTTGAACAAAAACCTATAGGCATGATATCTATTATTGTAGAAGTATACTGATTTTTTGAAGAAGAAGACTTGTTGATTACAGAAAAACATAAGTTCTGCAGATATTAAGCATTGCTACTACTTATTTTAGACTTATAGGAAAAATAGACGATTCAGATTTAGTTGATAACTCCTATAGGCATGCTTTCTAGGTGATATTGATTTGAAAACATTTTTTACAATCGAAACAGGAGTGCAGAAGTCCTATGGGCATGGTATCTAAATGCTGTTAGTTATTTTAAACCTATAAACAGGTTTGCCTAATGACAGATGATGATGCAAAATTCAGGAAGTCATATAGGCATATTAGTTATATGATATGCAACATTTGGAGATGACTTATAGACATGTTCCCTTCATAATGTAGAAGTGCAGAAACCTATAGACATAGTATCTATATAATGCAGAATCCTATAAACATGGTTTCTATATGGAAGGCATCACCTATAGACATGGTATCTATATGAAATACAGAAATGAAAGTTGAAAGCAGGATATGAGTGCAGGAGCATAATAATTCCCTATGAACATGATATCTACCCATTTTGCATGCATGATTGACCCTCCCCTTTTGACTAACAGCCCCAATAGTTATTACAAGTAATTACAACCCAAAATGAATAAGAAAAGATAAATTTACATCAGAGAACTAAAAACTTACAACCAAGGAGAGCCTGATTGAGGTTTCCTGCCTGAAGTATGAAGTAAACCAACTCCAAAGATCAAGATCCAAAGCCTTTCTCGTTTGGGGTGTGTCAGAGTTCCCTAAGAGCCTCATGGACTCCGGGCAGTGCTCACACCCAAATACATTGCAAGATTGAGTCATAGTACAGCGTGGAAAGGCCAACCCTCAAGTGTCCAAGTTCAGAGGGAACTCAAGGCCCCAAAGCATGGCTCACAGGAGGGTGGCAGAACTTAGAAGATAAGAGAGAGTGTAAGTGCAGAGAGGGAATTCTGGGGAAAAGCAAAAGACAGGCTGGTGGTCATACCTAGCAATTGGAGTGCTGGCACACCCCAACCAGCCTGTTAGGCCACATTGTTTGGGAGTTAGGATCCCCTAAGGGATCAAGTCCAAACATGAGCGACAACTTGGATGTTGCCATGTTCTGAACTTCAACTCAGACACATAGAAGGGGACCGGGGTGCAGGGGTTCACAGTAAGAACATATGCAAAGAAATTGACATGCTGATTAATATTAAACATAGGCAGTAAAGAAAGCAGGGGTGTACAAGCTATAAAATAAAAACATTGGGATGAGGCTGAAAACCAAACTGGAACATACCAGTTTTCGGGAAACAAGAGAAGTTAGCAGTAGTCTTGTAAAGCCAAAGTGCAAGCAAATAGTCAGAATGCTAGGATTAGAGGACTATGATACTTGAGTAGTGTAAAAGTATTGAATTGAGAGTGTGTGATTGAGAGTGTCTGAAAAGTGTCGAATTCAAGGTCTTGTTGGTGAGAAGGGAGTCGTGCCCTTTTTATAGTGTAGAAGGCAAGCAGAATAAGGTAGGAGAATAATTTGAAAATCAATTACAAAAGTTTCCTTTAATTAAGGGATTCTGATTTCAAACGAGTAAAGATAATTAAGGAAAGAGATTGATCAAAACCTTTTCCAAAGCAGTACAAGAAGGGTAAATACACAGAGATTTATTTAATGAAAAAGTTTGGTAGCACACGGTTTGTGCAAATAAGGAAAGGAAATCAATTAACAGCCAGTAAATAACAAGGTCTGAATTTGGTATGGATGAATCCAGTCAGAAGAGGTGAAGAAAGGTTTTACTTAAGGAAAATCAGTAACAATCAATTAAATCTATAAAAAGATTTTGAATCAATCATAAGCTGGAAAACCTTTTTGGAAGAAAGAGTTCATCACACATATAAAAACGTACAGCCATGCTAATCAGTAGAAGAGTCTAGCATAGAAAAAGTTCAGAGTCGAAAACAAAGAAGTTCACAATTAGCTCATAGACTCAGAATGAGTCTAAAAGAGTCAAGGGTTCCAAAATAGAACCCCAGTTCAAACACCTGACCCAACCTTGTCAAAAACCCCCAAATTCTAGGGTTTCCACTTCGTATCAGATACAGAGACGAGGAGGCAAGTAATTGAAACAGGCTCAGAGATCTCTTTCAGAGACTCATGAGAAAACAAACAGATACAATAGCAAGTTCGAAGCAAACAGAGTGAAGAAACTAATTTGACGCATAGTGAGAGTAGAAGGAACATGTTTAAGAAAACCTGGGACTTAAATTCAGAAGAGAAAAGAGATAGTATAACACTTAAGAAAACAGTAGAAGAAACACGTTTAAAGGGAACTCAAACAAGGTCTAGTAGAAGGCAAATAAAACTTATGAACTCAGTATGAAATACATACAGTAGGAAAGCACAAAATACCGGAAAAATATAGCAAAGAACGTATAGGAAAACACAGCAAGACAAACATGCGAGCATGTTCTAGGAACACAGTAGAAAAACAAAGCACAGAAGAATCATGTAGGGTAGAAAGAAAGCATAAGAAAACAATAGAAAAATACACACAAAGAAAGGAAAAGACAAGTCGGAAAAATATTTAGAACCTTTCAGAAAACGCTAAATCGAAGAGAAGGGGTTTTAAAGGATAATTTTGAAAAATAAATTGGGGAAAATGTTTAAAAAACTCAAGTAGAGCACAGATATAGAACAGATCTAAGAAGACAATCAAAGAAAACCTCGAATAGCTAGGGTTTAAGAGGAACCCAAAAACGAGAAAGGCTTGGAAAAAGTCCGATTTGAGTCGGATAAGTCAGAGATAGGCTCATAATGCTTGGACACGCCGGAGCAAGGCCGGAGAGGCCATAGAACCTTGAATCGGAGAAGATCTGAACGGACACCATCGAGGTCAGACCTCGAAACTTCAAACACCAAGCATTCAAGAGCAAAGGGAGATGAGTGTAGGCCATCCATGGCCTGAGAGGCCATGGATTCCGGTGAGTTTGAGGTTGAAAATGGTAGAAAACGATTAGGGTTTCAGGAACCTTCGAGGGAGTTTGAGAGAGGAGAGTGTTTGGAGGCGGCTAAGAGAAGAGAATGAGGGGATTAGGGTAGTCGTTTAGGTTTAATTATGGAAGGATGGATAGGAGCCGTTGATCTCAGAGATCAACGGCCCAGATCAAAAGGGCTTGGGTCGGGTAATTTAAAATGGGTTAAGGGTTGGGTTAAATGGGATTGGGCTGGTCTGAAATTGGGTTCGAAACTGGGTCAATTAGGGGAGCCAATTTTGGCTATAATTGGAATAAAATGAGGCTAGATTTTAAATAGCCAGTTTTCCCTTTCTATTTTGTAAAAAAAAATAGTAAAAAATGATTTTGAAAGCAAACTAAAAGTACTGGATCAGTTATTAATATGTAAATATTAATTTAAAAATATTGGAACCAATTTCATAATTATAAAATGCTATTAATTCTTTAAATAGGCTAAAATTGCAATTACATGCAATTTATCTTTTGAAATACTAAATAATTTGTAAAAAATGTATAAAATTTACCTTAGCTATATTTTGGTATAAATATGAGAATAAAATAATTTACTCACCAAAAATGATAATTTTTGAAATAATTATTGGTTTTTGTACTGCTAAAATGGACAATAAATTGATTTAAAGAATCTTTAAAAATTGGGAAAAACACTAAAAGACTTGGGCATACTTATATATACATATATATGCTATTTTGAAAGCATTTGTATGTAGAAAATATATAGGGAAAAATTGGGTATCAACAGCTGCCCCTCTTTACTCGGGAAGGATGAAAGAGTTGTCGGGTAAAGATATGATGGCCAATTTTGACCGAACGAAATGGTTTTGAAGAGATTGACCGTGCTCTGGTTCCTGAGCTGCCTACATATCCCTGGTCTTACAGGAATCAGGCCATATGTAGTTCAGGATCCGTCGGCGGGATATGCCGATGGAGATCTTTCAAGAACAGACGCGATATTTAGGTTGGGATGGGTGGTTAAGAGTCTAATAGGGCTGCGGGAACCGGAGCAGGATCGCTCCTACTGAGATGGCTATTGCTTGCCGGTTTACTTGCAGATAAGCAATACACGCATATATTGTGCATAAATTTAAACATGATGCAAGTTCCCATCGGACCATGAATGCTGTCTTTGGACGGTTAGGATGAAGTCCTCAAACCATGATGTCCTGGGCCATGAAGCATATAATAAAGGATTCGCAGGCCATGAAATGATGCTCTCGGGCTATGAGAATGATGCCTCCGAACTATGATGCCTTTGAATAATGATATGCAAGAGATAAAAGGGGTCCTCAGGCCATGGCATGGCGTTCTCAGTCTATGCGAATGGTGCCTCCAAACAATGACGCCTTTGGACGATTTGGTGATCTTTTAGCCCATGAAATGCAATAGGTGGCGATCTTTCAGCCCATGAAAGCGTAAATAAAATGGCAATATTTCAGCCATGCAAAAAATGTAAGTAAAAATGGCGATCTTTCAGCCATGCAAAATGTAAGTAAAATGGCGATCTTTCAGCCGATGCAGGATTTAAATAAAAGTGGTGATATTTCAGCCATGTAAAAAATGTAAATAAAATGGCGATCTTTCAGCCGATGCAGGATTTACATAAAGGTGGCGATATTTCAGCTATGCAAAATGTAAGTAAAATGGCGATCTTTCAGCTATGCAAAATGTAAGTAAAATGGCGATCTTTCAGCCGATGCAGGATTTAAATAAAGGTGGCGATATTTCATCCATGCAAAATGTAAATAAAGGTGGCGATATTTTAGTCATGCAAAATGTAAGTAAAATGGCGATCTTTCAGCCAATGCAGGATTTAAATAAAGTGGCGATTTTTCAGCCGATGCAGATGTAAATAAAATGGCGATCTTTCAGCCGTGCAAAATGAATGTAAAGGTGGCGATATTTTAGCCATGCAAGATGTAAATGAAATGGCGATTTTTCAGCCGATGCAGATGGAGACAGAGCTTAGTCTTGGAAGGCAGAACGGTAGCCTTATGCAATGCAGATGGAGACCGAGCTTAGTCTCGGAAGGCAGAATGGTAGCCTTATGCAGCGCAGGAAATGCAGATGGAGACAGAGCTTAGTCTCGGAAGGCAGAATGGTAGCCTTATGCAATGCAGGAAATGCAGAAGGAGACAGAGCTTAGTCTCGGAAGGCAGAATGGTAGCCTTATGCAATGCAAGAAATGCAGATGGAGGTAGAGCTTAACCTCGGAAGGAAAAATGGTAGCCTTATGCAAGAGATGAAAGATGAGTAGTAATAAAAATTCTTAGCTGATAGCTGGTAGCTGATTATGATATTGCGAATGCTGGGGATATTGTGTGTGGATGGCGAATGCGAATAGGTGCGACGGTTCTGAGGGTTGTGTTCTTGAACAGTGTGAGCGCATAATATATGATTTGGTGACTTGGGTACCTGCATCTAAAGAAAAATTGTGAGTTTTGTAAAGGGGAAAGGTTAGTTCGTGTCCCCGCTGACTTTGCTTGCCATGTTCGGCTCTGATCTGATGACACGGTATGTATCATAAGGGTAGCGTTGCTGAACTGAGCGATTTCGACAATAAATATGTATGAGTTTGTTAAAGATATGACATATATACTCAAGAAATAGTTTTTAGATGAACCGACGACTGTGACGTGGTTCAGGACATTGCAACCTCTCTTGCTTTGGAATTTTGAGGGTCCTCCTCAAAATTCTGCCCCAGTTTAATTGGTTGATACTTCTGACGGCTGCTTATGATGATCGCCTGAAGTTAGTTTGGAATTTTGAGGGTGGGGAATGAAAAATTTATTGAATTGTGACCGAACCCATTAGGCTGCTTACGTATCCCCTCTTAAACGGCAATCAGGTCAGACGTAGTTCAAATTATATAAGGAAATCATAAATGGTTACACATAGTATCGCTTGACTGCGTCTGAGTTGATTGGTTTTGGCCAGACTTCTCCATCCATTTCTGCAAGTATAAGGGCTCCTCGTGTCAGAACCCGATGAACCATGTATGGGCCCTGCCAATTGGGAGAGAATTTCCCTTTGGCTTCATCTTGATATGGAAAAATCTTCTTTAACACCAGCAGCAGTGGTGTGAACCGTCTTGGTTTGACTCTCTTGTTGAAAGCTCTGGACATTCTGTTCTGATAAAGCTGACCATGGCAAACTGCATTCATTCTCTTTCCATCTATAAGAGCCAACTGCTCATAACGACTTTTTACCCACTCTGCATCGTCGAGCTCGGCTTCCTGTATGATTCTTAGGAGGGAATTTCTACTTTGGTGGGAATGACGGCTTCTGTACCATAAACCAGCATGTAGGGGGTTGCCCCAGTTGATGTGGTGCGATACCCCAATAGAGCGAATGATAGCTTTTTGTGCCATTGCTTATGCTTCTCTATCATTTTCCTTAGTATCTTCTTGATATTCTTATTGGCGGCTTCTACAGCTCCATTGTGGAATTCTTTCTTCTCTGATGGTGACAGGAAAATGCTGGTTCATGTTTCTTTGATGTTTTCTGCATCTCCCAGGTTAAAAATCTCAGTCTTTTCCAGGTTGGACTTAGGTCTATTTTTGAAATTCTCGACTTCCTTAACAATCTCTTCCGGTATGTCATCTTCCTCTGAATCTATGTCCGTTTGTTGCGTTGTCTCGTTGCATGTCACAATCATTGGTTCATCAATATAAGTAATAGTAATGCTGTATAAGTAAAGTAATGAGAGAAAATAGTAAGATTTATAAGAAAACCAAAATGCTTTGATAAATTCCATAACTGTTTCGAACATTGGAGCTTTTCTTGCAAAAATAAAAATGCGAAAGGAAAGTAAACTAGTAAAATAAAGTAGTGCATGATGCTTGTTCAGCCTTGCTACCCCGAGGCTCGCCGAGCTCCAGTTATCGAGGCATGCTCCTCTGCTTACAGCCTGTATGGAAGGACTAAGAGAAGGGGTGGGTGGAGGGGCCCTGGATCTCGTAAAATATGATGATGTTGCTAGAGTTCACGAACTAACCTTTGGAGAGGGGAATAAACAAAAGTAGAAACAAAAGGTTATAAGTCAGTAAGGATCGTAAGGAAATGTTGCAATATTTAAACACGTAGTGCAGGAAATATGAAGCATGTCCTAATTTTGGGGACCTC
Organism: Nicotiana attenuata; assembly: GCF_001879085.1. Taxonomy (NCBI): domain Eukaryota; kingdom Viridiplantae; phylum Streptophyta; class Magnoliopsida; order Solanales; family Solanaceae; genus Nicotiana; species Nicotiana attenuata. Next base: position 17,845,084 of record NC_031999.1, read on the forward strand.
GTTGTGCCCGAGGTAGGCCTAGCAACAAGTTAATTTGGAGAACTTAGAATGCTAAATGCCGCATTTTATTTATAAAGAATAGACGAATCCCAAAATGATACTAAATAAATAGGAAATGAAAATCACTAATGGCCCTTGGCCTTATTACATTTTAGATAATAAAAAGATAAAGTCCTATCTACTTGGTCTCTGAAGGACCCTCCTCAGGTTGAATGCTTTCGTTGATCAGATCCTCCAGTTCGCTTAGGTTCACCAGTAAAATGCCTTTGCCAGGTGTTCTCCTTCATTTCCTTCAGAGTTCTGGCAGTCGGTGACTCTCGTCCTCACTTTTCCTTCCAATTCCAGCAGACTGTATTCCATATATTCCAGCTTTTCGCTAGCTTTGGCGGCCCTCTCCTTCCACTCATTGATTTGGTAATTTGATGGAAGACTCCTCCACCAGTCTAGCAAGAGTGGGGGTGTAGTAATCATATCGAAACTGGGGACCTCGTGCCTCATTTTCTGCAAAACAAAAAGGTTAGACCCTACCCCTACCGGACTCGACTATTTAACATCAATAATTAGCATTAAGCACTTAGTTCTCCAAATAAATGCACAGAACGTGATGATGTTCGTTTTGGTTTAGGGAAACCCAGTGGACTTTGGACAAGGATATCTTAAAGAGTCATTATGCGGACAACATAACTGACTAGGCTAGGTTTGACCATGATGCACGAACAATTAAACAGAGGAAGGTTTCGATGTGGTATTAGACTGGTACCCTTGAGTGGACAGCTCAAGAGGGAAAGGTGCGGAACCGTCGACTAAACCGTTGATCGACTGGTTTTACCGCAAATATGCCTTTGCCGGATTTAGGGGATGATAATATCGGAAGAGCGCAACCACTCATTATAAGCGTTGTTATGGTCTTTTGTTTGGCACGAGTGGAATATGATGTTGAATATGCAGTTACAATAATCAAAGAAGTTGTCAAGTATTTGCACGTTCATAAAGTAATAATTACAACAGTTTCTCGGAATTTACAACAGTATTGAAGGAAAGCGATAAAGGGAAGCATTAAGAGAAATAAAGGAAAGAAACAAAGAGCCAAGTCAGTTTCGCGGTAGAAGAAGAAAAATACTTAAAGGCATTTAAACAAATAAAGACATATAAAGAAGCATAAAGTCACAAATAGCATGAAATGGTAAAAGCCATAAAGAAATCCCCAGCAGAGTCGCCATACTGTAGATTCCCCCCTTTTTCTCGCAAAATCGGGTTTATGACATTTGGGAGGACAACTCGTTTCCTTTTGGGAATTGGTTTTGGATTGAAGAGTCGCCACCTAATGATTAAGTGCATTAGGACACTAAGAAGAACTTTGATTTAGAAAACTAGAGATTGGGTAAGGGTGGTGAAATTATCCCGAGGGGAAGGTGTTAGGCACCCCTCGAGATCCACTAGTGTGGTTCCCGGCCATACTAAATTGTGACTTTAAGTGCAAACAACAAGTAGACAAGCAAGAATTACAAATACGAGGGGGGTTTTCATGTAATGGTTGCAAGAAATTGAAATTAAAAGAAGTTAAAGAAGCTGGAATTTAAGAAAAAGCAGTTTTGAGTTTTGAATAGATAAACCAGTAAAGAGAAAGGGTTTTCACATAATTATGGTAAGTAATTGAAATTAAAAGAAGTTAAAGAAGCTGAAGTTTGAGAAAAGCAGTTATTTTTTTTGAAATAAAATGAACAAGTAAAGGGAGGGGGTCCTAGGTTTATAAATAATATGGATCACCCCACACAACACCCGGTAACCGTTTATACACATAGTGTTATCGCATGGTCATCATATCCATATCTACCCTTTCATACCCTGTTAAGGTATTAAACGCGGAATGGTCTCGTTTTACTTATTGCATGCTATTACCCGCCCCCATCCTATCAGCCCCGGAGGTATTTGGGACTACTAATCCTAAAAGGAAGGGATATGAGGTTTTATGGTTTCAAAGGACAAAATTCTAAGGCGACAATCAAAACACATATGTAACAAATATGGGGAAGAAACACAACAGATAGAAAGGGCTCAAACAAACCTCCTTAAAAACAAAGAGAAGCATATAGTTTAGCATGTCTTACACGTACTGATTAGGGTCTGATTAAACTTAAGAGTTGTGGTAGACTGATCTATTACATATTTCAGATAAGAAGCCCGAATCAAGCCTGCCTGCTGGTTGTAGTTAATAAAATCTGATTCAATTTATAAGTTACCCTATGGCTTGCCTAAGTGTTGAACGAAAACCTATAGGAATGATATCTATCAGTTTCAGAAGAGAAGTATACTAATTTTAAAGAAGATGACTTGTTAAAAACATAAATTCTGCAGATGTTAAGCATTTGCTACTATTGATTTAGACTTATAAGCGAACAGACAATTCAGATTTAGTTGATGGTTCCTATAGGCATGCTTTCTAGGCGTTACTGATTTAAAACACTTTTACAGGCGTAATAAGAGTGCAGAATTCCTATGGACATGGTATCTAAAATGCTGTTAGTTATTTAAACTTATAAATAGGTTTGCCTAGTGACAGATGCAGATGCAAAATTCAGGAAGTCCTATAGGCATATTATCTATACGATATGCAGCATTTCAGAAATGACCTATAGACATGGTCTCTATAAACATGCAGAAGTGTAGAAACCTATAGACATGGTCTCTATATGAGGTGCAAAAGTGCAGAAACCTATAGACATGGTCTCTATATGAGGTGCAAAAGTGCAGAAACATATAGACATGGTCTCTATATGAGATGCAGAAGTGAAAGCTGAAAACAGGATACATGAGTGTAGAAGTGTAAATATTCCCTATGAACATGATATCTACCCCTTTGCATGCATGGTTACCCTTCCCTTTTTCACTAATCACCCCCGAAGGATATTACAAAATTGTTACAGACCAAAATAAAATAAAGAAATTACATTATAAAAAAAATAAAATTACAACCAAGGAGAGCCTGATTCAGGTTTCCTGCCTGAAGCATGAAGTAAACCAACTCCAAAGACCAAGATCCAAAGCCTTTCACATTTGGGGTGTGTCAGAGTTCCCTAAGAGCCTCATGAACTCCGGGCAGTGCTCACACCCAAATACATTGCAAGATTGAGTCATAGTGCAGTGTGGAAAGGCAAGCCCTCGAGTGTCCAAGTTCAGAGGGAACTCAAAGTCCCAAAGCATGGCTCACAGGAGGGGGGGGGGCAGAACTTAGAAGCTAAGAGAGAGTAAGTGCAGAGAGGGAATTCTGGGGAAAAGCAAAAGACAGGCTGGTGGACATACCTAGCAATTGGAGTGCTGGCACACCCCAACCAGCCTGTTAGGCCACATTGTTTGGGAGTTAGGATCCCCTAAGGGATCAAGTCCAAACATGAGCAACAACTTGGATGTTGCCATGTTCTGAACTTCAACTCAGACACATAGAAGGGGACCGGGGTGCAGGAATTCACAGTAAGAACATATGCAAAGAAATTGACATGCTGATTAATATTAAACATAGGCAGTAAAGCAGACAGGGGTGTACAAGCTATAAAATAAACACATTGGGATAAGGCTGAAAACCAAACTAGAACATACCAGTTTCAGGAAAACCAGAGAAGCAAGCAGTAGTCTTGTAAAGCCAAAGTGCAAGCAAATAGTCAGAATGCTAGGATTAGAGGACTATGATACTTGAGTAGTGTAAAAGTATTGAATTAGGAGTGTGTGATTGAAAGTGTCTGAAAAGTGTCGAATTCCANGGGCAGAACTTAGAAGCTAGGAGAGAGTGTAAGTGCAAAGAGGGGATTCTGGGGGGAAGCAGAGATAGGCTGGTGGTCATACCCAGCAATTGGAAGTGCTGGCACACCCCAACCAGCCTGTTAGCCACATTGTTTGGGAGTTAGGATCCCTTAAAGGATCAAGTCCAGAAATGAGCAACAATTTGGATGTTGCCATGTTCTGAACTTTAACTCAAACACATAGAAGGGAATATGGGTACAGGGATTCACAGCAGAAATAGATGCAAAGAGAACATCATACATATTTAACACTGAGCAAAGATAGCAAAGTAGACAGGATTGTAGAAACTGTAACATAAACACATTGGGATGAGGCTGGAAACTAAATTAGAACATACCAGTTTAAGGAACAAGAAAAGAAAGCAGTAGTCTTGTAAAGCCAAATTGCAAGCAAATAGTCAGAAGATTTTAGAAGAGAGCTACGAGATTATGTGTGTAAAAGTGTTGAATTGAGAGTTGTGTAATTGAAAGTGTCTGAAAAGTGTCAAATTCAAGGTGTGTTGGTGAGAAAGGAGTCGTGCCCCTTTTATAGTGTAGAAGGCAAGCAGAATAAGGTAGGAGAATAATTTGAAAATCAATTACACAAGTTTCCCTTTAGTTAAGGGATTCTGATTTCAAACGGGTAAAATAATTAAGGAAAGAGGTTGATCAAACACTTTTTCAAAGCAGCACAAGAAGGGTAAATACACAGAGATTTATTTAAGGAAAAAGTGTGATTGCACACGGTTTGTGCAAATTAGGAAAGGCCATCAATCAACAACCAGTAAAATAAGAAATTGAATATTTCATGTGAATGAACCAGGTCAGGAAGATGGGAAAGATCTTGACTTAAGGAAAATCAGTACTAATCAATTAAACCTAGAAAAAGGATTCTGAATCATAAGTTGGAAAACCTTTTCGAAAGAAAGAATTTATCACACATATAAAAACACGCAGCCATGCTTAAACACGAAGAACTACCATGCTAATCAGTAGAAGAGTCTAGCATGGAAAAAGTTCAGAGTCGAAAACAAAGAAGTTCAAAATTAGCTCATAGACTCAGAATGAGTCTAAAGAGTCAAGGGTTCCAAAATAGAACCCCAGTTCAAACACCTGACCCAACCTTGTCAAAAACCCCCAAATTCTAGGGTTTCCACTTCGAATCAGATACAGAGACGAGGAGGCAAGTAATTGAAACAGGCTCAGAGATCTCTTTCAGAGACTCATGAGAAAACAAACAGATACAATAGCACGTTCGAAGCAAACAGAGTGAAGAAACTGATTTAAAGCATAGTGAGAGTAGAAGGAACATGTTCAAGAAAAACCCTTTAGAAGGGACTTAAACAGGGTTCAGAAGAGAAAAGAGATAGTATAACACTTAAGAAAACAGTAGAAGAAACACGTTTAAAAGGAACTCAAACAAGGTCCAGTAGAAGGCAAACAAAACTTATGAACTCAGTATGAAATACATACAGTAGGAAAGCACAAAATACCGGAAAAATATAGCAAAGAACGTGTAGGAAAACACAGCAAGACAAACATGCGAGCCTGGTCCAGGAACACAGTAGAAAAATAAAGCACAGAAGAATCATGTAGGGCAGAAAGAAAGCATAAGAAAATAGTAGAAGCACACGCGTGACAAATACACACAAAGAAAGGAAAAGACAAGTCAAAAAAATATTTTGAACCTTTCAGAAAACCCTAAATCGAAGAGAAGGGGTTTTAAAGGATAATTTTGAAAGAAAAATTGGGGAAAATATTTAAAAAAACTCAAGTAGAGCACATATATAGAACAGATCTAAGAAAACAATCAGAGAAAACCTCGAATAGCTAGGGTTTCAGAGGAACCCTAATACGAGAAAGGCTTGGAAAAAGTCCGATTTGAGTCGGATAAGTCAGAGATAGGCTCATAATGCTTGGATACGCCGGAGCAAGGCCGGAGAGGCCATAGAACCTTGAATCGGAGAAGATCTAAACAGACACCATCGAGGTCAGACCTCAAAACTTCGAACACCAAGTGTTTAAGAGCAGAGAGAGATAGGTTGAAGCCATCCGTGGCCGGAGAGTCCATGGATTCCGGTGAGGTTGTGGTTGAAGATGGTGAGAGAGACTAGGGTTTCAAGAACCTTCGAGAGAGTTTGAGAGGGGGGGGGGGGTGTTTGGAGGCGGCTGAGAGATGGGAAATGAACGGATTAGGGTAGTCGTTTGGGTTTAATTATGGAAGGGTGGATAGGGGCCCTTGATCTCAGAGATCAACGGCCAAGAACAAAAGGGGTTGGGTCGGGTAATTTAAAACGGGTTAAGAGTTGGGTTAAATGGAATTGGGCTGGTCCGAAATTGGGTTCGAAATTGGGTCAATTAGGGGAACCAATTTTGGCTATAACTGAAATAAAATGAGGCCAGATTTTAAATAGCCAGTTTTTTCCCTTTTTAAATTTATAAAAATAGTAAAACGATTTTCTTTTGAAACAAATTGAAAGAACTATATTAATTAATAATATATAATCATTAAATTAAAAATACTGGAATAAATTTTATAATTAAAAATGCTGTTAATTCTTAAAATAAGCTAAAATCGCAATTGTATGTAATTTTGCTTTTAAAATACTAAATAAATTTGTAAAAATGTATGGAAATTACCCTAGCTATATTTTGGTATAAATATGAGAATAAAATAAGTTATTCACCAAAAATGATAATTTTGGGAATAATTATTGGTTTTTGTACTGCTAAAAATGGGCAATAAATTGATTTAAAAATTAGAAAAAATACTAAAACTCTTGGGCATACTTATATATGCATACACATGCTATTTTGAAAGTATTTTGCATATAAAAAATATACGGTAAAAAATTGGGTATCAACAAATCTGTGTGCTTTTGATACTTTCCTATCTGTTATTTAACCTAAAAATGTTGTTGAGGCTTTGCAGGATGCAGATTGGGTAAATGCAATGCAAGATAAACTCAATCAGTTTGAGAGAATTAAAGTTTGGCATCTAGTTCCAAGACACAAGGACAGATCAGTAATTAGCACAAAATGGGTCTTCAGAAACAAGCTTGATGAAGATGGAACAGTTACAAGAAACAAGGCAAGACTGGTGGTCCAAGGTTACAGCCAAGAGGAGGGTATAGATTATGATGAGACTTTTGCTCCAGTTGCAAGACTGGAGGCAATAAGACTCCTCAAAGCCTTTGCAGCACACATGGAATTCACTCTTCATCAGATGGATGTCAAAAGTGCCTTCCTGAATGGCTAACTAAAAGAAGAAGTGTTTGTTAAACAACCTCAAGGGTTTGAGAGCAAGGAATGTCCTGAAGATGTGTACAAATTAGACAAGGCTCTCTATGGACTCAAGCAGGCTCCTAGAGCATGGTATGAACGATTGTCCAAATTCCTGCTTGAACATGGCTACAAAAGAGGTAAAATTGACAGTACTCTATTCTTGAGGGAAAAAGGTAAGGATCTTCTTGTGGTACAAATATATGTTGATGACATAATTTTTTGGGCAACCACTGACAAACTAAGTAAGGATTTTGCAGTATTAATGGGCAGTGAGTTTGAAATTAGTATGATGGGTGAGCTTAACTTTTTCTTAGGTTTACAGATCAAACAAAACCCAAATGGAACCATGATCCATCAACAGAAATATGCAAAAGAGTTGATCAAAAAGTTTTAAATGGATGAATCAAAGGAAATAAACACCCCCATTGCAACTGCTACTAAATTAGACATAGATGAACCTGGTTCATCTGTTGATCAGAAGTTGTATAGGGGTATGATTGGTTCACTTTTGTATCTTACTGCCAGCAGACCTGACATAGTTTTCAGTGTAGGGCTTTGTGCTCGCTTTCAGGCTAATCCAAAGGAATCTCACTTGACTGTTGTCAAGAGGATACTGAGATATTTGAAAGGCACTACTGATCTGTGTCTTTGGTACCCTAAAGGTAGTAATTTCAATCTAGTAGGGTATGCTGATGCTAATTATGCAGGTTTCCTTGTGGATAGGAAGAGCACCTCATGTATGGCCCATTTTCTTGGTTCATGTCTTGTATCATGGGCCACTAAAAAGCAGAATTCAGTAGCCTTATCCACTGCTGAGGCTGAATATGTTGCTGCTGCCTCTTGTTGTGCTCAATTGCTGCGGATCAAATAGCAGCTGATAGATTTTGGCATTGAAGTTGGTTGCATTCCTATCTTCTGTGATAACACTAGTGCTACAAGTATGACAAAGAACCATGTTCATCATAAGAGGACTAAGCACATAGATGTTAGACACCACTTGTTAAGAGATAACTATGAGAAATGATTGATCTCCATAGAATTCTGTGCTACTGATAAACAAATTGCTGACATCTTCACTAAAGCACTGAGTAGAGAAAACTTTGAGAGGAACAAGTTGGAATTAGGGATGATTATGATTACCTAATAGGACCAGGTCAGAATGCACAATGAAAAAAATGAAAAAAAAATTAATTATATTTTTTGGCTAGGAAATCTGAACTTGTGTAAATATCTAGATTAATTTCTACTCAGTTTCATACTGTAATTAGTATACTCCTGTGACATGTGTTAATATGACTCACTGATCTCTTATAAAATTTTCTCTATTTTGGTAAATTAAGGCATGGTCAAGAGAATTCCAAATGAAGAACCTAGTTCATCAGTATGGGTTCATCTGAATGCTAAGGTATGTTTTTTATACTCTGCACAATTAGAAATATAAATATTTAAATCATGAGCAGAAGTCCTATAATTGTTCAACTCCTTAAAAAATTCTATCCGTTAGCTTTGAACCAGTTCCGTCAGCCTTAGAACTCTAAACCACAAAAAATTGCCTAAAATCTAGGGAAGCCTAACCGATCATTTAAACCTGAAATTTCAGGTTGATTAGACCTCTAATTGACCACTGCTAAAGCTGCCGTTTTACATTAAATGTGTATTTCTCTTTAAATATCCATCATTACCTCCTGCCATCTTCATAATCCCAAACTGTCAAAAATCCATCTTCACTTTCACTTGCTTTCTTCTCCAAAATTCTAACTCACAAATTCTCTCAGGAAACCAGCGATCATGACAAACCCACAAGACAATCCTGGAACTCCTCCACCACCCACTCCCTCTAACTCATCTACCTCTCCTCCACCTAGCACATCTCCCAAACCCAGGCTGAGAAGGGTAAAAATGCTTGCTCAGAACACAGTAGCTTCTGGGGCTCTCTCAAAGAAATTAAATGAGAAATTAAAGGCAAGCCAGGTCCACGACTCTGACTCCACCTCTGATTTTGACTCATACAAATCGGCTAGTGAGGGGGAAGGACCTGGGTCTTCTGACTCTGAGAAGACTCAAGAATCCCCTTCTAAGGTAAGTTCTTCTGTGACTGAAAATCTAGAAACTAGGTTTGTTTTGGTTGGGCCTATTAGGGATGTAGAATTACCTGAGTTACGAAGGAGTGGAGGTAAAAAGAAATCTGAAAAAGAAAAAGAGAGAGAGGGTGAATGTGGTGAAGAGAGGGGAAATGGGAAAAGAGTGGTTGATCATTCACCCACTGCTGGTTTGTCTGTGCCTGCTATCTATGGGGTTGAACAAGAAATTGTAGAAGAGAGTGGCAAGAAGTCAGGGGGAAGTGGTTCTGGTGAAGCTGCTGAAGGGTTAGTTAATCTAAGTGTACAAGGAGATGAACCTGGTTCATCAACTGAAGAGACCCTGGCAGACTTGTTGAAAAAGGTTGGGGCAAGTTATGATCCAAAGAAAAGAAGAACTCCCACACCAAAAGCCCCCAGTGCTCCTAAACCCTCTAAGAAAAGAAAGGCTTCATCCCTAACAACTACTGAAACTTCCTTGCCAAAGGGAAGAGCCACAAGAAGCAGGGTGAAACAGAGTGAGAGTGATCTACAAAAAGCTCTAGCTGAGAGTAAGAAGAAAAGGATGGCTAAAGGAAAAGGGAAGGTGGCAGAGTCCTCAGAGGTTGTGGAAGTTGAGGAGATGGAACAGGTCCATCAAGAGGAAGTTCCAACAGTGGAGGTTCAGACCCCCAAGCCTAAAAAGCCCAAGACTTCTTCCAAGAAAATAAGTTAGAATCTCTGAAGATGAGGAATGGAGTAGTGAAGAAGAAGAAGATGAGTCTGATGGTGAACAAGACAAGCTTGCCATGTTTGGAAAAAAAAAATTTGAAGGGTAGATTGCTGAAGGACCTGGTGGAACCAGGAATTATGAGACCGGTGGATGCCTTAGCTGCTCAGGGGTGGAAGGACATGGTCCTTCAGATGGATGGAAGGCTAGCCAGGAATGAGATAATTGAGTTCATGGCAAATGCTGAGGTTAAGGATGGCAAGGTTAGGAGCCTGGTGAAAGGAGTTCAAGTGACCTTTGATGCAGGAAAACTGGGAGAGATTCTTGACATACCCTCTGAAGGGTTTGATGACTATGCAAGGCAAAGGTGGCCTTGTCTGGACTCCCTTCCTACTGCCCTTGAAATTACCAGGAGATTCTGTGATGCTGAAGATGTGAATGAGGCTAGGGCTGTTCAGAAAAGTGAAATGAGGCCACAACACAAAGTCTTGTTTGAATTTGTCAACAAGTGCCTATTGCCCAGACAGGAGAGAAGGCATATTGCAAATTATATGGACCTAGTTCTTATGGAGTACCTGGAAAGTGGAAGGCAAACTAATGGCCTGCATTCATCATCAAGCTGCTGGATAGGGTCATCAATGGCTCCAACGCTCAAGCTACCCCCTATGGCTTTATTCTGACTACGATTCTGGAGAGGTGCAAAGTGCCTCTGAAGAAATGGGAAATGGCCTCAAGCAAGGATCACTTTGGCATTAATACTCTGATTGCTTGTGACTATTTAGTCAATGCCATCCCAAATGAACCTGGATCATCCAAGACGACTCCTATCAATAGTAAAGTCAGGGCTCTAGTTCAGGAATGTGAAGCCAAGGATGGTGAGATAGCTAGGCTCAAGGCTCGTATGGCAGAGGTGGAATCTAAGGGGATGCCCTCAGAACTGAGCTTACCAAGGAAAAGGAGAAGAATGATGGAATTCTTCACAATATGCTGAATCTTCTCCAAGCTCAAAACCAACCCTCTAGCTCCCCCAAGCCTTTGTCTCCTGAACCTGTCTCGTACCTTCAGTGACCCGGATTAGGGATTTTTTTTCTATCTTTTTTTGCTCATGTTTTAAATGCTTTTGCTTTCTAGTTGTGGATTGTGGTAGCAACATATCTTCTATCAATGATATCTACTGTTTTTGCTCTTGTTCAATGTTAATCTTTCCTTGATAGTTCAAATATGTTTGCTTGATTACTGATGATTAAATCATGATTGCACTTGCAGTAGCCCCAGTGGCCATGAGTACTTATTAAAATCAGGGACTCACACTTTGTATGCAACTTTTTGATGATGCCAAAAGGGGGAAGAGATATTGTGCTTTACACATTCTGACTAAGTGATATTTATAACCTAATTAACCTGGTCCTTGATGATACGTGAATTTTCTAAACTTTCTATTGATGATTAAGTTGAGTTCTCACAGGATCCAAGTAAGTAAAAAGCACAGAGTTTGTCATCATCAAAAAGGGGGAATTTGTTGGCCCAAGAACAGGTGAAGTTTTGAAGATTGACAAAAGAACTCAGACATGGACCAAGTCCATCTTGTGCACCACAGTCATGATCGGCCCAAACATGTGAGATGCACGTGAAGGAGATAAATCTAACTTATCAGAAGTAATATCTCCTGATCTGATCGAAAAGGTTACATATTGGATAAGGAGAGAAAGACTCCTTACATAAAGAGAACACAGTTGAGATCGAGATAGTGTTAGAGTTTGAGATCATCTTGAACTCTTCTACGATAAAAGAGTAGCATTTTGAATCCTAGTCAATCTTTGATTACTAACCTATTAAATATTAGTGTTCTCTTTTACAGGTAATGCATATAAGCAGAAGTAAAACTTAAATTGAGAGCAAAAGAGCAAGGCAATTTTGCAAGCAATTTATGTGTGATTCAAGTGTGCAATCCTGAAGCTACTTGAACAAGATAGAAGAACCAGTTTCAAGTGTCTATCTTTTATTCTAGTTCAATTGTAGTAGGTGTTTTTACTTTGTACCTTTCAGCTTTCATAGAAGCAATTAGGTACCTAGAGTGTTCAAGTTAGAGTTAACTTGAAGTTGTCGCAATAGTTGAGGCTGTGTGCCACAACGGGATTAGAGTTAATCCTTAGGTTTACAAAAGTTTTGTAAATGCTGTTTTGGCTCAGTGATTTTAGTGGAAGTTTGGGAAAATCCTACTGAGTGGTAGGTCGTGGTTTTTTCACCTTTTGAGCCAGGTGTTTTCCATGTAAAAATCTCTGTGTTCTTTATTTTCTTTATTTATTATTCCGCAAACAGTAGTAGTTGGAACACATAGAAGAACCAGGTCCTTCTATTGTTCAGTTAAGCGAAAATTGGATACCACACAAATTACCCGCTCTCTTGTGTGGTATTGACATTTAAAACATCACACACACACACACACACACACACACACACACACACACACACACACACACACACACATATATATATATATATATATATATATATATATATATATATATACGAAGCGCTAGGAACACAGGGTCGGGTTCTTTTAGTGATAGATCACTTGTGAAGATCCTAATTAGTATATATAATTTATCATCAAATATATCTATTTGTAAATTGATTGATCGACTTATAACTTATTTAGATGCATCGATGAATATTAAAAACGAAACGTTTTGACCTATATCGATTAATATTAAAAACAAAATGTCACGACCTAAAATAGAATAATATTATATTGGTTTATCAATTGATAGATTATTCGTACGTAGTAATGTATAAGATTGATCATCAATTACAATATAGTGTATGTGTGTTTGTGTGAAATTACTCATATACTTAAATATAACTTAGAAAATTTATTTAGATAGATGCTATTATAATCTATTAAAAGTAATTTACTAGTAAATATAATTTTGTTAAAGATTATGCTTATAATTTATAATTATTTATAATAATTGTATAGTTAATAAAATAATTTTTATAGTTAATAATAATTTTTTATAGCTTTTATAATATTTTAAAAAATAAAAACAAAAACAATTTTTTTTTTTTAAAATAGTAACCGACCAACTTGGTCGGTATTTGGTCAAACGGTCTACACTTAATGAACCGACCAAAATACTGACCAACGTTGGTCGGTAAGTATGAAAACAGACCTAAAATATACGGGATTCCCCCCATTTTTCATATCTCTCTTCTCAAAATTTCTTAAACTCCCACTCAATACCTTCTCCTCTCCCTCTCTATTTCCCTCACACAACTCCCATTCCCCACTCCGCGTCGCCACCGCTCAGCTGTCGCCGCGCCGTTGCCGTTGCCGCTGCCACTGCCACTGCCGCGTCTCTCCTTCCCCACCTCCTAAAAATTCTAGGTTTGAATTACAACTTATATCTTTTGTGTATAAATCTAATATTTTATTTATTAGATATGAATTAGTTTCAATTGATTAGTGTTTCAATTGATTATTTAACATTGTATTTTATAAGAATCTAGGTTTAGGTCTTGTTTTAACTGAATTGATTACATATGGGATAAATCGAATGTTTGAGTTTGTATTGTCTTGAATAGTTTAGTTAGAATTGAATAATTAACTTTGTATTGTCTTGAATAGTTTAGTTAGAATATAGGGTTTAGGATTCATTCTTGTGAATCGAACTTTTAGGGTATGGGTTGAATTTTTAGGATATAATCCTAACTTTTAGTTTATGTTTAAACACGTAAGATATAAATTGAACTTTTAGTTTCTGTTTTAAACTCGTAGGATATGAATTGAACTTTTAGTTTTTAGGTTTTGTTCTTGTGAATTGAACTTTTAAGATATGAATTGAACTTGTAGGATATAAATTGAACCTTTTAGGTATGAGTTGAATTTTTAGGATATAAATTGAACTTTTAGTTTATGTTTAAACTCGTAAGATATAAATTGAACTTTTATTTTATGTTTAAACTCGTAGGATATGAATTGAACTTTTAGTTTTTAGGTTTTGATTGTGAATTGAACTTTTAAGATATGAATTGAACATGTAGGATATAAATTGAACCTTTTGGGTATGAGTTAAACTTTTAGGATATAAATTGAACTTTTAGTTTATGTTTAAACTCGTAAGATATAAATTGAACTTTTACTTTTATATTAATATAATTTAATTTTTGGTGTAATTAGGAAAAAATAGTTATCTTGAATTAACTAAAAAAGATTTAATTAATTTATAATTGTAGAATAAATTCATTTGTTCTTATTTTATTTGTATAGATGGAACATCGTACTTGGATGTACAATAGGAATTATCCTAATCGGCGGGGATTGTGGGAGAATTTTGTAGAAGGGGTTGATGACTTTATTAGACATGCAATGTCACTTCCACCATACCAAAGTGAAGGAGTAATTAGGCCCTTGTTTCAAGTGCGATTGTGTGAAGTTTAAAAAACCGGAGGAAGTTAAGCTTCATCTTTATAGGAAGGGGTTTATAGAGAATTACTTTGTGTGGACTAATCATGGAGAGATCGATGGTAGCCGTGGGATATTTCATAACATAGTTGTTGGTGAAAGTAGTAAGTCGGTGGAGTATACAAATCTTGATTCTAGAATTCAGGATATGATTGCGGATGCTTTTGGGATGCACTTCGGCGGTGAGCCCAATGAAAATGTTGAACAAACTCCTAATGATGACGCAAAATATTTTTATGAACAATTAGAGGAAGCTAGTCGTCCACTACGTGATAGAAGTCCGTACTCTGAGTTGTCTGTTGCAGTTGGATTACAAAGTATCAAATCTGATTAGAATATTTCTCAAGCAGCCATGGACTCTTTCATTGACCTTATGAGTGAACTAGTTGACCCTTATATCAACTTACCTGGTGATTTGTATAAGGCAAAGAGATTGGTTTCTAAGTTAGGACTTTTGTCAATGAGAATTGATTGTTGTGAAGGTGGTTGCATGTCATATTATAAAGATGATGCAACTTTAGACAGTTGTAAATTTTGCGAAAAGCCTCGTTTCAAGAGGCTTTCCAGCGGGAATATGGTCACTATCAAGGCGATGCATTATTTACCTCATATACCTAGGTTAAAGAGGTTATATGCGTCATTGAGTTCGACTCCTCATATGATATGGCACTTTAAAAATAGAAGACCACCTGGTGTTATGTGTCATCCTTCAGATGGAAAAGCTTAGAAGAACTTTGATAGGACATATCCAGATTTTTCTAGTGAACCAAGGAACATTCGGTTAGGTTTGTGTGTGGATAGCTTCACGCCTTTTTCTATATCTGCGACACCATATTCATGCTGGCCTGCCTTTCTTACACCTTATAATCTACCACCTGAGTTGTGTATGACTAGTCCATATATATTCTTAAATTGTATTATCCCCGGTCCACATAATCAGAAAAGTTTGATTGATGTATATTTGCAACCTTTGATTGATGAGCTAAAACAGTTGTGGTATGATGGTGTTGAAACATATGACATATCAACCAAGCAGAATTTCAATTTGCGTGCTAATTTAATGTGGACTATTAACGATTTTCCTGCATATGGAATGTTGTCTGGGTGGATGACTGCTGGGAAGCTAGCATGTCCTTACTGCATGGAAAATAGTAAAGCGTTCACTTTGAAACATGGCCGGAAGCAATCATGGTTTGATTGTCACCGTCAATTCTTGCCTCATGATCATGAGTTTAGAAGGATGAAAAATGCATTCAAAAAGAATAAAATGGAATATGATTCTCCACCTCCGATACTTTCAGGTAAGGAAATTTGGGAGAGGGTCCAGAACTTCAGTAAAGTTAATGAAGCTCCACCTATAGATTCCCCGGATATAGTGTTACTCATAATTGGACGAAACAGAGTATATTTTGGGAGTTGCCTTATTGGAAAGATAATATTCTCCGTCACAACCTCGATGTCATGCATATTGAGAAGAATTATTTTGACAATTTGTTCAACACAGTGATGGATGTTAAAGGTAAGACAAAGGATAACCCGAAGGCTAGAATGGACTTACAAGAATAATGTAGGCAGCCTGAGTTATACTTGCAGACAATAAACAATGATAAGGTGTTCAAGCCCAAAGCAAGTTACACATTCACTTTGGAGGAAAGACGATAAATTTGTGACTGGGTTACGAAATTGAAGATGCCTGAGGGTTATGCGTCGAATCTTGGAAAAAAGTAGATATGGAGGTAGGGAAGTTGAGCCATTTGAAAAGTCATGACTGCCAAGTTTTCATGGAGACCTTAGTGTCTATTGTATTTTGTGGTTTGCCTGAAAGAATCTGGAAACCCATCACAGAGATTAGTTTGTTTTTCAAAGACTTGTGTTCTACAACATTAAGGGAAGAAAACCTACTCCAGATGGATCAGAACATTCGTGTAACTTCTAGTAAGATGGAAAAATATTTCCATGTGGTTTTTTGATGTGATGGAACACCTTCCAATCCACCTTGTACACGAGGCACGACTTGGAGGGCTTGTTCAATGCAGATGGATGTATCCCTTTGAGAGGTAATATTATAAGTTTGATGTAATTTTCTATTTTATTTGAATGTTCTTGGCTAACATGATATTATGTAGGACAATTGGCAAATGCTAAAACAATTTGTTAAGTAGAGGAATAGGATTGAAGGATCTATATGCGAAGCTTATCTTGCAAAGGAAGCTGCACATTGTGTTCTTATTATTTTGGGAGTAACGTGCCATGTTCTAAGAATAAGCCCAATAGACACACGGTCGAATGTGTAAATAATCCATTATATCCACCAATGTCCATATTCAATCAACAAGGCCGATGTTCTAAGGATGTTAGAAAGAGAAGTTTGAGTGATATGGAGTACAAGTCAGCTACAATTCATGTGTTGCTAAATTGTCCCGAATTTGTACAATTTCTCAAGTGAGTATTGATTTATTAGTTATCAAAAAATAAAATTTACTGTGATTACATATTGATGCAACTACTAAAAATATTTGATATGTCACAGTCACTTCGTGGGTCAATTTGGCCATGATGCTGTATATACGAGATTTGATACGTGGTTCAAACAGTTTGTAAGTTTATCCTGATAATGTTCTAACACTATGTAGGTAAATAATGTTTGTAAGTTATGCTAACTTATGAATTTTTTTAACACTATGTAGGTAAATAATCCAAATAATGGTGCAAACCAATTATTGAAAGATATATCTTGGGGACCTGGCCTTGAGGTCACAACAATGTCTAAGTACGTAGTGAATGGTTATAAGTTCCATACAGAGGATTGCTCTAAAAATAAAAATAGCAACAACAACGGGGTGTGGGTTCAAGGTGGTGATGGCAACCAAGTTGGAGATATTGATTATTATGGTGTGCACAAAGAAATAATAGAACTAGAATATACAGGTTGGCCATATAAGAAATTGATACTCTTTAGATGCAAGTGGTTTCCCAAATCCAACAAGAGGTACAAGAGTACACAACCAATACAACATAATTGAGGTTAATCATACGAGGGAGTATGATCGCAATGATCCTTTCATAATTGCACATAATGTTAGGCAAGTGTATTATGCTCCTTATCCATTGCGGTAGAATAAGTCCGATTGGTGGGTTGTAATAAAAACTAAGCCTGTAGGTAGGGTGGAAGTCGAGAATGTGTTCGATCTTGCATATCAAAATGATATCTCAGGTGTTCACCAAATAGTGGATGATCAGTTAGAAAATAATTTGGAACATCCTGAACGCATATTTTGGAAGAAGTTGATATAAATGAAGTAACAATTATAGAGAATGAGGACGACGAATCAACTGATGAAGCTCAAACAAGTGAGGACGAAGAATTCTCGGACGAGGAACAATACGTCGATGAGCTTTAAAAAGTTAGTTTTTTAAGCACTCTCGTTTTATAGCTAGTTTCTTATATGTTTCAATCTAAATATGTATTATATTATGCAGATGGCAGGCAAGGGTCAAGGTAACAATGACCTTATTGGTTCTCGGGGTCGAGAAAAGGCTAGGAAGGGAAAGAGGAGGGTAGTTAATAATACTCCCTATTTTCCACCCTCTTCATAGATGCCTATGCCTTATCCTCCACCCCACGACTATACTGAGCTGCCACAGCATCACGAGCCCTACACCTTCATCCAGACACCAGGTCTTTCATCACAGGGCCATTGGACTATACGTCCGACATACAGTCCAGCTGCCTCACGGCCACGTGGATCGCGGCCATCTGCATCGCAGCCATCTATTCCACAGCCACATGGATCGCATCCATCCATATCACAGCCACTCGGGTCACAGCCATCAGTATCACAGCCACTTGGGTCGCATCCAGCTATGTCGCAGTCACAGGGATCGCAACCATCTTCATCAGCGACTCCATCTATTTCAGGCCTTCGCTTGCGAGCCAGTAGCTATGACCCCCCTACACCATCCACACATGCCTCTGATACACATGCTTTGGACAATGATGATGAGGAAGTGCATTATGATCAATATAGCATGACCATCATAGTCCCTGAGGGTGATGGGTAAGAGTTATTTGTTATTTTTGCGTTTATTGTTTTGTAACGTTTTTACTAAGACATTAATGTGTTTTTATTGTTAAATTGCAGGTTCATTCCGAGTAATAAGACTATGAGGATAATCACCAATGCCATCAGAAAGCTTTATGATGGCCCTTATGCGACTTGGACTAATTTCCTATTCTCGCTGAAGGAGCAAATTTTCAATCAATTTAAGGTATAAATGTTCTTTTAAGCAGTTTAATAATTTATATTTATGATGTTTCCATATAATATTTAATTTTTGAAATACAGAGCAAGTGTGTATGGGAAGACCGCTATAGCGCGGAAGTGGCTGCAAATTTTCATCATAAAGCTCGCAAGAGATTGGCGGATGCTTTCTCCGATGCTAGAAAGAAGAACAAGAGGCCTAGCTGGTTACTTCAGAATTTATGGGATGATTTGCAAAGGCAATGGCTTGCCGCTGACTTCTTAGACAAGAGCGAAAAAGGAAAGAAAGCTCGCACATCCGAGAAGGGAGGCTCCTTGCACACTGGAGGTGCGATCAACCTAGGGACAATAAAAAGAAGATTGGTACGTAATTGCTTAAATTATTTTACTTTTCAAAGTATATCTATTCTGTTTATACTTTGGGGCATCCAATGAGCCATGATGTGCTATTCAAGGAGACGCATATTGTAAAGAAGAAGAAAGAGACGGATCTAAAAAGGTGGTCGAGGACCGGGCCTCGATTGCATATGTAAGCTTTCACTTTTCTTTAAGTATTATAATTTACTTTTACATAAATTTTGAAATACTAATTCAATTTAAATTTTCATATAGGGTCGCAACCAAAGTAACGTGGAGGAATTCATTCGCAGTCACCCACCAGCTGGTGAATCGGGCGAGCCAACCCAACCCAACCTTCCATCGAGGATGCTAAAAGAATATGGTTGGAGTCTGTTGGCGGTCCAAATGGGGGAAGGTATACGGGCTTCCTACTAAAAAGTTCCATCGCTATAAGTGTGTATTGCAAGGAATAGGGACTTCCTCGCAAGGCGAGCAACTTAATGGGAAGGGCCTCTCCGCTATGCGGGAGACTTTGACAAAGCTCACATCCGAGCTAGAAGCGGCCAAGGAAAGAGAAAGGGTTAGAGATGCTCAATTCTTTGGCATGCAAGCTCAGATCAGAACTCTCCTATCTACTGGAGCTTTTCCGTTGCCCCGGTCTCGTGAGTCATTGCTAGAGGTTCGACCTCTACGTGATCGTTCCTCCCGTCCTACTCGTGATCGTTCCTCCTATACTCCCCATGGTCGTTCTTCCCGTCCTTCACAAGACCCTTCTCTATACCGTCTTGTAGATGAAAGTTCATCAGACGGTGATAATGATGCTATAACAAACACCCCTTGACTTTTATATACTTTGAACTAGACAAATAGAACCGGTTTTGAACTTGTTGTAATTAGTTTTAACTAGGTTTTGGATTGTTATGTTCAATTAAACTTTAATTTGTTGTTGTTGTTGTTGTTGTTGTGTTGTTGTTGTTGTTGTTGTTGTTGTATTGTTGTTGTTATTGTTGCTGCGTTGTTGTATTGTTGTTGTTGTTGTTGTTGTTGTTATAGTTGTTCTGCTGTTGCTGTTGTATTGGTATATGCTGGCAGGTGGTGTAGCTACCAAAACAGGCATTTTCTACCAAAATTATACCCAGAAAACCGACCAAAGTTGGTCGGTTATTAATAAAAAAAATTACTGCAAATTACCGACCAAAGTTGGTCGGTATTCATTAAAAAAAAATTGTGAAGAACCGACCAAAGTTGGTCGGTTAATGAACAAGGAATTCCCAAAATTCAACATTACCGACCAACTTTGGTCGGTATTGTGAAATTTTAATATTCAAAAAAAAAAATATATATTTTCCTTTACCGACCAACGTTGGTCGGTAAATTTTAAATTTAATAATAAATAAAAAGACATAAATTACATACACCGACCAACTTTGGTCGGTAAAATCAAATTAATAAAATATATTTCCGACCGAAGTTGGTCGGTAAGTCATTAAAATTCTTCAGATGGTCATTTTAGTATACCGAACATTGTTGGTCGGTAATTACCGACAACGTTTTATGGCCAATTACCGACCAAAACGCGGCCAAACACGCTTGGTTGTTATTTTGATGCTCGTTTTAGTATACCGACCAACGTTGGTCGGTAAATCCGTGGTGCATGTTAATTGCAGATGACATTGTACTGATTGACGAGACACGAGGCGTTGTTTTGAGCACGACCTCGTCCTAATCGGCTCTTAGCAATCCTTTCTTGGGCAAGATTCACTTGGTCAGATTTTGACCCATACAATAGTAGATTAAACCATTGTATGCCATAACTGACGTTGGTCGGTTCTGTTTGTCGGTAATTACCGGATTTCTAGTAGTGATTCCAGTTGAGTAACCATCTATGTGTAATAGAAATAGTTGAGTGACTTTTTTGTTACAAACGAAAGAGAAGTGACTTTAGTCCATGATTTTGGATAATTGAATGATTATTTGAGTAATGGACTCTTTAATAAGTGAAAGTTAGATTATTATTTCAATCACAATCCCTTTTCAGCAAAGGCGAGATAGCAAAATTCGTGACAAGCATTCATTTTTTGTTTTTCCTATTCTATAGACCTCAATCCTCATACATATTCGGGAACTCATATTGATCAGCTCCTTACTAGGACCACTTGAGAACATGTGAAGACCATAAACAATCTTCCATTAAGCTGCATATATGCAGAAGAAAAAATATTACACATTACTATCCGTCTTGATACGTGTATCATGTATATTATCATATGTACGCATAAAAACTATTCATACATTTATGAATATTTATGAGAAGAGCAAAATTTCATTGCAATTTCTCTTCTTTAATTCTTTTTTTTTTTTGAGGGGCACAAGTGGATCCAAAATTAATGTTTTATGAGTTCAATCTTTGTAATTTTTCACTACAGAGCCTATTATACTTTTGAAATTATGAATTCAAATTGTTAAAATTTCTGTAAATTTTCACATATATTCTATGTATATATTTTTCATGCAAAAAGTGGTGTGGGTTTAGCTAAGCCCGTTAAACCCGAACAAAAGAGGCCAAAATTGAATGAGCAAATGTCAGCAGGGTTGTACGTGGAAGCTGACTTGTTGACGCAAGGGTATACGTAAGTCACACTAACCACATCCATTGCCTGGCCAATTAATCACATATAAACATATAATAATAACAATAATCAAAGAAATAGTCAAACGTAGTTATTAGTACAGTCCAAAAAATCAAAACTGGCTAAGCTTCACTCCTCCGTTCTGCTTAGCTTAGCTAGATGGCACTTACTAGTGTACAAGTACTCCATTGTTGATAAACCCTGATCAACACGTAAAGAGATAAATACAGTAAAATTCAGGCAGTACCGTACAAAATTAAGTGTTTTAAATTACTAACTAATATGACTTATAGTACTTTAACATTATTTTTAATTATATATAAATTTTATTTAAAAAACTTAAAGATTTTATGTTCAAATTTGCGTTCAAAATTTAGAAATTTAACTAACTCACCAAATTTAAACGGTGCTACACAAATTGGGACGGAGAAAGTAACAAATTACCTCATGTAACGGATGAGTTCTACTTCTTTCACAATCTTCTCATTACAGTGTTCAACTTTCACTTACGGCATGCTAGCTTATTTATGGATACCAAGCCAATAATTGTTTTTGGACAGTTTTTTTAATTCTTCAAGAACATCAATATTTTATGCTTTGTTATAGAATTTCTTCAATTTTCTAAAAAGGGTGACGTAATTTCTTAAATTGTGGGAGAATTTTTAATAAAGAAATGAACTCATCAGTATGAATGTGTTGACTTCTATTTTCGGAAGGATCAAGATCTGAAGAGGAACACTGAGAAAAGACAATTTTTGTGTCTCCATTATAAGCTCCAAAAGTTTCATGTCCGATTGTAGTAAGTCAAAACTTAAAAAAGGGAAGAAAAAGAAAGCTAACCTTGACTTGTTTTACTTATAAAATGTAACTTGTTCAGCAGCAACTGCCACGTACTGCAATAGTTTCTTGCTCTCAAGTTACCTGTCATATGATTGGTTAAGTATTTTGGCGTCACCTTTATGCATGCTGAAGTACTTTCTTGCTCTTAACTATTTACATGTGTTTTTAGATGCCAGATTTTGTCATCAAACCCAGTTTAGTCGTCTTGAGATGTCACTACTATTAGTGAAGATATTTAGGCGTTGTTCGGTACACAAATTAAATTATTTCGAGATTATAGTCCTGAAATTATAATTTCTAAACTAATTTATTTCACCTGGAAGGTGAGATAAAATAATGCCAAATTTAATGGGATAAGGCGGAATAAAATAGAATATTCAGGATTTAGTTTGGGACAAGGTTTATACTATATTTGGTTTGCGGTATAATTTTATCCTGAGATAATCTATACCGTCAAGCAAATATAATAGTATAAATTTAGTACCACACTTTATCACGTGTACCAACGACCCCTTAGGAAATTAAGGCTTACTTTATATGATGTTACCTTTTGACTGGAGAGTAAGTTATTAAGTACATTCAGACTTTTGATTATGCCATCTTTTCATTATTAGTAGAAGATTATGGAAAATTTTAGTTATAGATCATCTGTAGGCGGGCAAGGATGAGGTGGGGACTGGTCCGGAAAGGAAAAATGGAAAATCTGCCCAACTCAGCATGGATTATGCCGCATCCGGCCCGGCCCGGCCCGTCATTACCCCACTACCAACAGAAGTCCAAAATCCTTCACTTCACACAATGAACTAAGATAGGACAAAAAAGGGTTTTCCCGTCGTTTCATCACTCAATTTGTCTTCTAGTTTAACGTGCTGAGGTGTCCTCTTTGACCCTTTTTTACATACTGAAATATTGCGTTTCCTCTTTTTTTATTTATTTTTTAATAAGTATTTTTGGGCCTTGGTATGGGTCTTGGTTTTGGGGGGAGGGGGTGGGGGTGGGGGGAGAAGGGAAGAGGTTGCTTGCACCGAATCACCAACAGTATTGGCAAGAACCATGTGAAAGTTTGCATACAAGTAGAAACATAATCCTAAGATTTAGGGTTAAGCAAACAAAGAAAATGTCAATCTAATGTCGACAAGCGAATCTTTTCAAACCTAACCGAATAGTTCTACAAAAAATTATCCAGTTGTGCAGAGTAAGACTAATGCCTTCTTGCTCCCTTCTTAGGATTAAGTCAAATTGCCGATCATTGTCATGGAAAGTACGTATGCCCTTTATATTAACCAGTTAAGCAAGACAACTATATTCCGTTTAATAAAAATGAAAAAATAAATTAAGGTTAATTAAAATGTTGCCTATAAAATTATTATAACGTGCTATATATGGTTGAAAAAATTGCTCTAACTGACCTGTTTGGAGATCTTTTTACGAATCGTGCCCATAATAAATTTACCTAATTTTGTATACCAATTTTGTTGCTCTGTTTTTCTCCTTTTCTTTTCTATGATGGGCTGCCATTTGATAAAATATGACGAATTATTTTGTTGAGCAGAAGATCTGAAGAATTAGAAAATAGTGAACCGTATTTTTCCAACATGTCTGATCAGTTCATGGAATCTACCATACATAACAGAATTAAATTACTAAATGTCATTTATATGAAACTATCGGAACTCGAGATTTATTACTTTAACTCTATGATGATCCTGTCAAATAAAAGAAAATCTTATCATATGCCTATCAATAAAATAAAGTCTATCTCCCTAATAAACTATATATATCTTCTCTCTCGAATTAAATGAGAAGTGCAAGTGGCACTCAGACAAATTACTTGATTAAAAAAAACATGCAAATGGAGAATCAATAAGCAAAGTCCTTAAAAATAGTACGATTATATGTATCATTGAAGGTGTGACTAATGAATAAGATGGTTCTTACTTCACTATCGTCTTAAATTCACCTAATCTAGAAACTCCTCTGAGATTGAACCAATCAATCTCTTTTCCTACTAATTCTTTTGCCTATGCTCTTTAGTGCATTCTCCGCCTTTCAATGATTAACGATCGTTAATTTTGTAATGCAATTAAACCATCGGAATAATAATGCATTGTCGCTTTAACTCTAAACCTTTTGCATGTTTAATTTACTCCGTGTCATGTGAAAGCTAACAATGCATATCTTTAACGATAATAAATCAGACAATAAAAGAGAAATATATGAAAAGAGACGTATCTATTTATATAACCAATAAGGAATTAATTTTGTTTTTTCAAAGTTTTGTCCTTATTTACCTATTCCAATGTGTCAAAGTAACAACTAATTGAGATTAATTTAGCGAATACATCTTTTTTTC
Source organism: Nicotiana attenuata (assembly GCF_001879085.1). Lineage (NCBI taxonomy): Eukaryota > Viridiplantae > Streptophyta > Magnoliopsida > Solanales > Solanaceae > Nicotiana > Nicotiana attenuata. The sequence continues at coordinate 17,869,818 of NC_031999.1, forward strand.
TCTAGGAGTACGTATTTCCTTAATGGGTGTGTGCCAAAGGTAAAATTGTCACTTATTGTGGACCGGAAGGAGTATTAAATTACCAACGGGAGCTTAGAATTTAGCCGTCAAAGTAATTTAGGAATGACTCGTAGTTGGCTGATATATTAAAATTTGATTTACTAAGTTTGTTATATCTTGAATTATCAGATTTACGAATAGTTTAGGGTTTTTTCAGTTGTTTTTTACTTTTAATCGATATTCTTCAATTAATTTGAATCAACATTAAACTAATACAAAAGAAATTACACAATAGTAAAATGAGTAATTAGAATTAACATTTAAGTGCTTCGGTCAATTGACATATGTCCACAGGCGGAGATGAGCAATCCACTATATAAAGAGTGTAAAAAATATCGAGAGAACAATCTCACAAACACAAAATTGGCAGGTAACACTTGTCCTAAAATTATGTCCTTAAACAAGATTTTCAAACCCGTTATGGCTATATTGTGGATGCTACTATATTAGAAGGAAGAATCCTCAACTTTTAAAAGTCCAAAACCTTTTCATTCAAGAAAAATGACTAGCCAAATATGGAAGAAGTATATTTTTCTTTTCGTAAAATATAAAATATATTATAGAAAATATATTTTCCTTCCTTCAAGAAATAGAAAAACTAACTTTGATAAGAAAATCAGGACAAACATGTGTATAGTCATATTCACTTTGATCGTTTAAAACTTAACATTGGTAGTTCAGTTGTTACAACTATTGTTTTTTTTCCTGTTGATATATTACATGTATCACACGTTTTTCTGACCGATAGTAGCACAAGTGAAATAGAAAAGTAAAAAGTGACAAATAATTTGAGACATAAGAAGTAGTAATTATATTTTGTGAGATCGTAAAATGATGCAATGCTAAAAAATTTAAGACCGTAATAAAAATCCAATTAATAGAAACTGCATGAGAATTAATGTTGAAAATAAGAAACAGAAGCTACGCGGTTTGTGAGGCAGAAAAAGACGAGAAGGGATTACTAAAGCATAAAGAAACAGCTGACTTTTGCAAGCAAAAGAGTAAATGCTCATTGCTGTCCGCTTTTGACTCTTTGGACACATAGCTATTTTACCACTTGTTCATCTTTAGTCAGCGTAAAGACCACCTTGTGCTCTTCTCCTTCTCTCTTCAACAAATAGTGTATATATACACAAGGACCTCCACTGGCTTAGACGCTTGTCTCAACTTTGCTTCACGAAAGAGAAGAAACAAAACCACTTCTTGTTTTTCCATTCAAAGTCACTTTAAAAAAAGGAAAAAAGATTTGTTGCTTGAGAATAGAATGGGAAGGCCACCTTGTTGTGATAAAATAGGGGTGAAGAAAGGACCATGGACACCAGAAGAGGATATAATCTTGGTTTCATATATTCAACAACATGGTCCTGGTAACTGGAGAGCTGTTCCCAGTAATACTGGTAAACATTTTAATCTGAAAACTCTTCTTTTCTTTATCTTTTTTTCTGGAGAAGTTTGTTAGAGTCATTAAATGTGTAGTAGTAAGAGTAATAAATATTCTGCTGCTTTACGCCACCTTGAATAATGAATTACATCCACTAGATCAATCTTATCATCAATCTCTATGTACTCACAGCCGTTCATCTTTTTTCTTCCCAGGTTTGCTTAGATGCAGCAAGAGCTGTAGGCTTAGATGGACTAATTATCTCCGTCCGGGAATCAAACGTGGCAACTTTACAGAACATGAAGAAAAGATGATTATTCACCTCCAAGCTCTTCTTGGCAACAGGTACCATGCAAAATTTCATCTTTTTTCTTGTTTTAGTATTAGATCCAACTTTTATATGTTGCGAATCCTAATAGGGATTTGGGAGAGATCTATTTTATATAATTTTTTTAGGGTTAGTGTCTAACTTTTATTTATTTATAATTTTTTGTGTGTAGATGGGCTGCGATAGCATCGTATCTTCCACAAAGGACGGACAACGATATAAAAAATTACTGGAATACTCATCTGAGAAAGAAGCTGAAGAAGCTTCAAGGGAATGATGAGAACAGTAGTCAAGAAGGAATAAGCTCATCGTCTCAATCAAATGTCTCAAAAGGACAGTGGGAGAGGAGGCTTCAAACAGATATCCACATGGCTAAAAAAGCCCTTTGTGAAGCTTTGTCCCTTGACAAATCCGATTCTCCGCCAAATAATCCTATCCCTCAACCTGTTCAATCATCTTGTACTTATGCATCTAGTGCTGAAAATATTTCTCGGTTGCTTCAAAATTGGATGAAAACTTCACCCAAATCATCTCAATTTAGTCAATCAAACTCCGAGTGTACTACTCAAAGCTCCTTTAACAATTTATCAATAGGGCAGGGTTCGAGTTCTAGTCCTAGTGAAGGGACCATTAGTGCAACAACACCAGAGCGTTTTGATCCAATCTTTATGTCTCAATCGATGATGGCAGATGAGTGTAACGCTTTCACACCTGAAAATGCTGGGACTTTCCAAGTTGAAAGCAAGCCGAATTTGCCGAATCTGAATGCTGAATATGGATTTTTATTTCAAGAGGAAAGCAAGCCAAGTTTGGAATCGGAAGTTCCGTTAACTTTGCTGGAGAAGTGGCTATTTGATGATGCTATTAATGCTCCAGCACAAGAAGACCTAATGGGATTGGGAATGGGAATGGAAATGAACTTGGGTGATGCTACTGACTTGTTTTGAAGAAATATTTACTAGTAAATGATTAAATGATAGCCCTAGTAAATATTTCTTCAAAACAACTTAGTAGTTACGTTTTGGGTTCTTTTATCTGTTTTTTTGGGGTTGTTAATTACTTGTTAATTAGACTTTGGAGTTTATAGGTTGTTACTTACTTACTAGCCTTAGCAAAAACTCTGGTATTTGCAAGATCAAAAAGTGTAAATTACAAGTAATCTTAAATCTGCATATGTAGTAATAGTACTAGTGATACTAGCCTCTCTAAACTTCTAAGAGCTTCAACTGTTTGTACTATGTGCTCAATTTTTTTTGAGTATTATCTAGAAATGAAAATTAGAGTTTGACTTCAGATGTTCCCTAGTTCCAATAGCATAAATAAACGTACAAAAATCATGAATGCATATTGTAATTTTTCATAAAAAATTTGTCAGGTCGATACAGTGAATATATCACTCTTATTTATTTCTTGTTTTTAATGCAAGTAGTGGCTATTTAGTGTTCCCTGGCCCTGCAACTCTTTAAGGTTCCTTGAATCTAAACGGACGATGAAGTAATAATTAAAATCTGAGCTCCATGGTGTGACACTAAAGAGGCGAGCTTTCTTTCATCATCTAAAGCGAGTGCAACGAGGACTTAGATATTACACCATCCCTCCCATTTTAGTTATCATATTTTGCTTCTCGAGATTCATACTAACTGAACTTTGATTAATATTTTAAAATATATTTTTCATCATATTGTCATGAGAAAATCGCATCTTCTAGTACTTTAGTATATAATTTCTAAATATATTTAAATTTTAATTTTACAATATTGAGTTGATCGATCTATTCCGATTTAATTTAAAAATTAATCAAATTGATGCTCGAAAATGGAAACATCACAGCTAAAATGGGTTGGAGGTCAGTTATAGACTTCTGTTTTTGTTTGAAATTATTTTGAGATGGGAGAATATATGGTGAGAATGTGAAGGTCTTTGGCAAGATTAGAGCCCTATAATATGCAACTGTAGCTGTGTACGGTGAAGTTGCAATATTAAAATTAACTTCAGCTCTTTTTTCTTCTTTCGTTCAGAGTTAGCAGAAGAGCAATACAATGGGGTTAATAAACAACTTACTATATGATATGCTATTCAAATATTATTCTTGTGACTGACTGTTTCATTTTTCACTCAACTTAATAAATTCTTGAAAAAAAGTCTTGACGCGCATAGTAATTCATTCAATTATGTCCTAGAAAGGAAGTATGGCGCTATGTCTCCACCCATTCAAGACTCCATGAATAACACCTCACTCTACAGGATCTTGAATTTCAAGGAAGCTTCCTTTACGGTGAAGTATAGGGATAAGGAGTACGATTCTAAATAGTCAAGAGAAAAAAGCATTGAGTTTTTACCACCCCAAAAAAAAAAAGGAAAAATGGGAAATAAAAATAAAGATATAAAGAATTAAAGAAAATGTTCAGTTAAAATGATGTAATTTTGTAATCCAATTACTATTACTGGAAAGATAAATTTTACCAATATAATGGAGTATTAAAGAAGCGGGTTGAGGACATAGAGAGATGAAGAAAACACACACACATATATAGAGAGACGTATAATACCATAAATAAAATGTTTTTTCTCTAATTTAATGTTTTGAATGGAATGGTTCGTACAAATTAAAGTTTAGCATTTCGAGTCTGTCATACATTATAAAACGACGGGGTGTAATATTGTTGGTTAGCGTTTCTCCGATGAAAACGATTTAGGTTAAATGGGAAATCTCCTCATCTCTCATGGTCAAAACTAACCAAGCACTGAGTGTAGACTCTGCAAACAAGTTTTAACTATACCAATTTCCGTGTGATTGGATGACTTATAATCTCTTTAAGAATCAAAGGAGTAAAGAATTTTTGTGATATTCTCTAATCCCGTCTTAAGCTATTGCAAATATGCACGTGCCATTTGGAAATTAAAAAGCCATGAACCAACGGCTAAGAAATTTAAAATGACGAAGGATTACCGCTGGATGGGACTCGCCAATAAAAAGTAACCCATCCAATAGTATTTAACATCCAAAAAACTGTCAAATAAAACATGTCCCATGCCGAAATATACAAGTACCGCCTCGTCCTGGGCCATCGCACGGAAAACTATAACCGAAATCCTTTTTATCTGGCATATCTTTTTCTTTTTAAAATCGACTTGAAGAAAGCATTGATTAATTCACACATCGATCATTCTTAAATTCACGCTGGAATCTGCTAATCGTCATTATTTGGATTTTGGATGCAACTCGTTTAATTTATCTACACAGGGGTGACAAGATTTAAAAACTTTTAGCTCTATTAACCCAGTATTGCTGGTTTAAAAAAGCTTAACATAATGTTGGAAATTGTGGCAATTAAGCCTAGCAGGAGTTTCAACATTAAAGTTGATCAATCTTTTAATCTCCTCCTAAAGTTGGTCAAACTGACAATGGATGACCAGGATTCTGTAAGAGAAAGAGGATCACTAATACTCAGAGGCGGAGCTAAATTTTTGAATCGATGAGTTATGAATTTTAGAAAAGGCAGTTTAAATATTAGATTTTGGATAAATTATTTATACATATTACTTGAATTTCTTAATATAAATACAAAATTTAGGCTAAAATTATTGGATCCGCTGAATCCATAAGGGGAACTGTACCTCCATTCATACTAATACTTTATAGTACAAGTTTATAACCACAATAAACATATGCCTAATAAGAAACTAACATGTTAAAAATCTAGTACAAAGTGTAGTTGGATTATGCAAACATGGCAGCGATGGTTAGATCTTGAATTCTTTCAATATCAAATTTTGGTAAAACGTGCATTGGGAAAACGCAAATGGCCATTAAATGCAAAATAAACGAAGAATCAAGTTGACTATTGCTTGAACCTAACCACCCACCAGGCCCAGGCTAAAACCTTTTTTTCTGTAAAAGCATAAGCCCCTCATGAATACAAACACCAAATGACAAGGCAAAATAACACTTGCATATAATGCAAACAGTACTTTTGATTTGTCAATATGCAGAAAGAATTTATTGAAGGCACATTTTTTTCTTTCTTTTACAGGCTGCACATATTGAAGCAGTAAAAGAAGCAATGTGGGAAAAAAATATGGAACTTAAAATTCCACTAAGGCCAGAGCAGAAAAAAAAGAAAGAAAATAAATTCATATGATTCCACCTCCAAAGTCCAAAGGAAGCTTCCTTTACAGACAAATATATTTAAGGATTTATTCATAGTTGTAGCAGGTCATGATACCCATGTTCTTTCCCAAAATTTAAAACAGCTAAGCTTGCTCTTATGTAATTTTGATCAAACTTTTTTAATCTTAAAATATTCTATTGTGGGCATACATACCATATGATTTTTCTCTAAAGACACTATTGTTCATTTATAGCTGCTTGACTCCCTCATGTGCTTTCGGACAGAGCCCCTTCCTTTTTCCACCTAAAGCTCAGGATTTTTAATTTATGGGTTCTGGACCATAATTTTGTTTCTTTGTTGGGGTTTAAATAAATTATTTATACATATTAAATGACTTTTGTCATATTAATAGAAATTTAAATTCAAAGCTATTGAATTCTGTCGTTTATTAATTCATGTAATGAGCATTATGTTATCTCTTGAGTGTCTCCATATATATATGTATGTAAATAGGTCGTTTATTTATATTTTTTTGGTCCAATAAGAGGTCCATGAGTACGATATAAATATGATTTGTGGAGTGGTTTTAATAAATTAATTAATTGATTTGTGGTGTATGGTCATTAGGACGTCGAGAGTGGTCTATTTTCAATGAGATGTCAATTTGATTTTCTTTGCCAGAACCACGAGATACTATTAAAATGCATGGATAAAGAATGATGCTAGGGCCCTCTAATCCTGCTTCCGATTTTTGATTGATAGAATAATCAATACAAAGTTTTAAAGAAGAAAGAAAAGTGATGAAAAAGATGATCCCTATTCTTGAGATATTACTAAAATATTTTTGGAAATTAAATGCGGTTGCAATCAAAGAAGTCGTGTATGAGAATTGAGAAGTATATTTCACAGTCCCATCATGATTGATACCATCTCCAGAATATACAAAAACTCAAATTCTATTAAAGAAATTAAAATGCGATGACTATGTGAGTGTTTATGGTCCCGTTTGGCCATGAGTTTTGCCAAAATAAATTTGGGATTTATTTTCAAAACTCATGTTTGGCCATAAATTTTGCCCATATTTTGGCCAAATTCCAAATCCCAAATTTCAAATCCCAAAATTAGCTATTGAGTTGATTTTGGGCCAAAATCCCAAAACTTGGGAATTATATACATGTTTTTCCAAAATAAAGTTGGAAAATATATTTTGAAAATGTATGTCCAAACACATTTTCATCTTCAAACCAAACTTCACCCAAATCAGATTTTTCAAAACAAATTTGGGATCTATAGCCAAACGCTAGCTATGTACATTTCCTATTTCAAGAACTCAAGTAAAATTTAAATGTTAATTTAATCTTTTAGTGTTGTTTTTATGTAGCGACCCGATCGGTCGTTTTGAGCATTTACACTTTGCTCGGTAGTTTACGGGCATGAGTAGCTCCGTATGGTGTATAATGACTTATGTGAATCGTCGGTTTTGGTTTTCAGGTTATTCGGAATCGATTTGGAAGAATGAATTTCGTGGTTTAAGCTTTAAGTTGGAAGAATTGACCATGTTGGAGTTTTTAGTATTTGACCTCGGATTAAAGTTTTGATGGTTCTGTTAGGTCCGGATAATGATTTTGAACTCGGACGTATGCACAGATTTGCATTTAAATGCTTTTAGAAGGTTTCGTCATAAATTGGCGAAAATTGAAAATTTGAAGGTTTGGAAGCCATGTGACTTTAAAATTTAAGTGGGAGATTCCGCCGAGAGAGAAGTGAAGGGTTGGGAATTGGGGATGGCCGCCATTGGGGATTATTTATAATTTCAGATTTTTGATTCTATTAGGAAAAAAGTTTAAAATGGTATAGTTTTCTTTTCCTAGTTTGTATTTATATGGAAAATACTTTCTTAGTCTAAAAAGGAGAAATAGAAACTTTCTTATTTTTTGTATGTGTCTATCTATATCTATCTATATTATTATCAAAGCACGTATAATTATATTAAATATTATGTGACAAAAATATTCTTGAAATATTAGCAGACTTTTATGTCCCTCAATATTAAATATTTCTCCAACAGAATTATTCCTTATTGGACGGAAGTATAATAACTAGAATTTATATTCAATAGACACTAGAATTTATATTCTTCTATGAAGTTATTTACTATTAGGATTCAATATTATTTATCTGCTTATAAGACACATTTAGTATCATAGTTGTTGATATCCAATTTTCCCCAAAATATTTTAAAATTGCATATATACCTTCAAAATCATGTATTAATAGCAATTGATATTTTTCCATAATTTTCCTATATTTTTATTAAATTACCCAACATTTTATTTCCAATAAATAATTACAAATGATTTCAAAAGCATTTCTTGATTTAATTTATTATTCATGGTCCTATTTAAACCAAATTATTTCATAATTAGCCAAATTGGCATCTTTTGGCTATAATTGCAATAACTTTACAATTATAGCCCAATCATATAATTTTATACCATCTTTACCCAAAATTTAGTCATTTGTATTTTAAATACTAAATAATCATTTTAAATTATTTTCTATGCATGAAATTCATTTTTTGTGATTATTAGCTATTTTTACAAATTATTTTAATTAATTTAATTGGGTATTTAACAAATATACTTTCATTTCAATTCTAGCCTAATTAAACCAGACCCCAAACCCAACTAAAACAGCCCAAATACCAGGCCCAATCCATTAATTCCACCCGACCCAACGTCTTGTTTAATCTGGACCGTTGATCGGTTTTGATCAACGGACCAGATCTGCTCTTACCTTAATTAACCCTAAAGACCTACCCCCCCCCCCCCCACATTCTCTCATTTCTCTCTTTCTCTCCGCCGTTGCATCCTCTCATCTCTCTCAAGCTCTCTCTCTGCTAAACCCTACTCTCCTCTCACCGGCCGTTGGCTCGCAGGTAACAATGGTGGTTCCACCACCACCCCTAGCCTCCATGGCTCCCCCCATGCTGGATTATTGATATCCTAAGGTCCTCAAGGGACCAGTGCGTAGTGAAAAGGATAGTCATAGGGGAGGGTAGTGAAAAGGGGAGGGTAGTCATATATGTTATCAATATCAATGGGTAGAAACCATGCCTTAGGTTTACATTTCCCATATGTGCATTAGAATCCATGTTTAGGATCAATACATTCCAAGCATGTCATGCATTAGATATCATGTTCTTAGGTTTACTGTTTCAGCATCTCATTTGACATTATTTTTATCACTTAGAAATCCTGCTTTAGGCTAAATAACAGCATTAACATAAAACTGTTGCTCCTGCACACCCTGAAATCATGCTGTAACTTTCTGGGCATTTAAAAATCATGCTTTAGGAATTCTGCATATCCTGAAATCATTCTGCATTTTACATGTGCATGTTAGATACCATGTTTTAGGATCTCGTTCATACTCGCTCAGTAACACCTAGTTTAAACCAATGGTTATGAAAGATGTAAAAACAATGTCACATTTATCCTGTTTAAGTAAAACTGGTCATAATCCCTGTATCTTTGCAACACTTAGAACATCATGATTTAGGTAAAATAACTTCTAAACTGATTTAATAATTCTGGTAACTGTTGTGCATTATCCTACGCCTAGGCAAGCCTTAGGTAATCAACCTCTATAAAATTGGAAACTGTTCTTTGTGTTTACTGCTTAACGGTTAACAGGCTTAAAACCTGTAAGCTAACCAACCTAGGACCCCTCCTTCCCAAATTCCCTTTGTCTAAACTTTACTCTTTTTTTTATATGTACACAACTTGTTCAAAGCCTTTGTCTTATTTGAGTCATACAATGTCCAACATGCTTTATTTGCAATTATGTGTTTCAACTACTTATTTGTTAAAGGACTAATTCATAAGTATAAGTTCGGCCGGGACCCACCGTTGTCGACCGAGAGGGGTGCCTAACACCTTCCCCTCAAGGTTATTTCGAGCCCTTACCCTAAATCTCTGGTAATGCAAACTAGTCTAAGAGTTAATCGCTCTAGGTGCCCTAATGCACCATAATCCATTAGGTTGCGACTCTTCAAATACCCAAATTCCAAAAGAAAATGAGTCGATTCCCCATGGAATGTCGAAACCCGGACTTTCTCCGCGAGGAGGAAAAAAGGGGGCGCGACATGAATTAGTCCTGCATTCTAGATACCATGCTTATAGGGTTTAAAAAAATCAATCTTGCATGCCTGTAAGTTTAAAATCAGTCTTTACATGTTGACAAAGTTTAAATCGGTTTCCTGCATGTCAATAAGGTTCTTAAACTAATTACTGCATTTAGATGCTATGCCTATAGGTTTTTAAAACCAATTTCTGCATTTAGCTACTAGTGTCTACAAGCCTAAAATCTATCATTACACCTAGACAACATGACTATAGGATCCAAATTGCCTGCTTAAAATTGTTTACTAGTTTATTGCACTCCTCTAATGACTAGATACCATGTTTATAGGACATCACTGTTACACGCCTAGGCAAGCCTGTATGGCGACTAAAATCCTGCAAACTATAAAATTATGCTTTTGCTATTTGTGAATGGTCTAGATTCAGCAAGTCCTAAAATCAGTAGGCAAACTAATTAGGTCTTTATCGCCTCACTTTAACACAATGCTGCATATTTTGTTTGTCATACTCACCTAGATATTCTGCTCTAGGATCCTTTGAAATATCTGAAATCCTGCTGTTTGGAGACGTGCTATTATCTACTTATGTGAGGAGGTAAAAGTGAGCCCTTAATTGCCTTTATGTGAATGTCCTATTTGTTCTTGCTTGTCGCCTAGATTTTTCCTTTCAAGCACTTTAGGAGAGTGTAGAACTGCCTTAATTAAAGGTCCTAAACCCCTCCAGGGCCACAAGGAAGGGACGGGTAATGCACGTATAGAGTTTGTTTAATTAAAATTGCTTATATAACCACTGAGGGGAGGCTAATTGGGTAGTAAAAGGATATGATGACCTGTGCGCTAATGCCACGTGTAACCCCTCTAGTTGAGGAAGGTTTACCGGGTATTGTACAGATGTGATCCTGTAGGCTAATAAACCTAGGACCCCTTTTACCCCTTGTTTTAAATGTAATACCAATTTGTCTAATTTGCTTTATCTGTTTATAAGACTAATTCACATAATTTGAGTTCGGCCGGGACCCACCGTTGTGGACCGCGAGGGGTGCCTAACACCTTCCCCTCAAGGTTATATTGAGCCCTTACCTAAGTCTCTGGTAATGCAAACTGGTTTTCTGAGTCACTTGCTTTAGGTGCCCTAACGCATCTTAAATTCGTTAGGTCCCGACTCTTCAAATTTCATACCCAATTCCCAAAAGGAAATGAGTTATTCCCAATGAATGTCGAAAACCGGACTCTGCGAGGACAAATGGGGCATGACAATAGTAAGAAAGTTTGTACTAGATTATTTATGGGGTTAGAAAGAAAAAAAATGTGGCGATTAAATTTAAGGAAGAAAACAATATCAGTACCATGGAGTTGTTTGACCTTCGGTAATATTTTCACTTCCAGCAATATTTCGGTGCTTCCTTCTTTCCTTACGGTTGTGTTTGGTTCTATGTGTTTTATTTTTTTATCGAATATACGTGAATATAAATCTGTGTGACTACATATAATGTGTTGGCGAAACTTTGTGCTTCTCTTCTCTGTTAAAACTTGAAAGTGGGTAGGGTTGATGTGTTCTAAATTTATTTATATATTAAAATATATATTGGGTGTATGTGAACATAAACATATGCATTATATTGCTTTTTATAAGTTTTATGTGCAGAACTTTGGAAGAGATGATTATTCATCAAAAGACAACATATGGACAAATTAATATGAGAAAGTATCGTCTGTTGTATATGAAGATGTAAGTTTTGTATGTCTTAAGGTATAATAAATCAATAGTAATTGATGGCGTTAAGCTAGAGGGTCTTTGAGTCTAAGTGAAAGTAAAACTCCAATAGGTAATATATCAATTTCATCAAGTTAGTCGTCTTTTTACAATTTTATTATAATAACTTTGAAAATACATCTATTCGAAATAATTTTATCCTTTTATTATGCTAAAACTTCACTAATTGAGTTGGTTTGAATTATATGTATATTCTTTTTTTATTTTAAGGAACTAATAATTAGACTTCATACATATTTTATAACAAGTAGTTAACGCAGTTGAAAATTTATTACTTTTGTATGTATTTAATATTTGGAATAAAATATTCCGTGCATCACACATAAATAGAGTCTAGTATATATATATATATATATATATATATATATATATATATATATATATATATACATATAGAAGCATGAAGGTCCTTAGCGAAATATCGTTCGTCTTTTTTGCCCTTTAAAAATAGAGTTCATATTGGACGAGATTGTAATTAATTATTTTTATAATATTTAGGATTTTAAAATAAAATAAATTTTCCTTATTTGATCTACAATGTTTAGGAATTTGATGCGTAAGATTTTACCTCGAAATTTTCTATAAATAAGGCCAATTAATAACATCTCACTTTTAAGCTCCTTTCACGTTAAGTTATAGATAAATAAAAAATTTGATTCTCATAATATTTGCAAATTCGAAAAAATATAATTTTTAAGTGGTTCACATAAAAGCAAGGAGGCCAACGAAAACTAAAAAAGCATAAGCACAAAAACTCTTTGTGGCTATATCAACAAATTAATCTAAGCGTTTTTGTTAGATCGCTTTTGTTGTTTTTTCTTTCTATTTTTCCACCTTTAATGTCAAAATATAACCTCTATGGTTCTCCCCTTAAAAATATATTTTACACTAGACAAAATAGAATATCCGTTGAAATTTGATTATTAATTTTTTTCCTGATTTGAATTATATACTTAAAACATAGGACTTTAAATTAATTAAATTTTACCTTAAATAAATAGTTAAAAAGTCAACTATTTGAAGCGTTAATTTTTATTATCCCATCCTTACTCGAAATCTAAATCGATAGGTTAATTACCTATTTCATTGTCATTGTTTTGCAAACATCTACAATCCTTTGATCATCAAAAATATAATTTATTTTATTTTGAACTTCTAAAATGACAAATAATTTGAGACAATTATACTTAGAAAGTGTGACGACCCGGCCGGTCGTCTTAAGAATTTACGCCCCGATCCCCCATTGACTGCTTCCCCTAAGTTTATTTCTGCTATTTTGGTTTGCGGGGACGTTCGGTGTTGAGTTTCAGAGAGTTTTGGGATAGTTAGTGCCTAAATGAGAGCTTAAGTGTGGAAAAGTGGTCCGTAGTCGGAACAGTGTGAAGACGACCTCGGAATGGAAATCTGATGGTTCCGTTAGCTTCTTAGGTGATTTCGGGGTTGGGAGCGTGTTCGGAATGTAATTTGGACCGTAGCTCATTTAGGCTTGAAATGCCGAAGTTTGAATTCTTGAAGTTCCGGTCCGATAGTGAGTTTTTGATCCGAGGGTCGGATTGGAATTCCGGAAGTTGCAGTAGCTCCGTCATGTCATTTGGGATGTGTGTGCAAAATTTCAGGTCATTTGGACATGTTCTGGTTAGGTTTTTGATCGAAAGTGTATTTTGATAAAACTGGAAGTTCTTAGGCTCAAATCCTTGTTTAATTCGAGTTTCCGGCGTTGTTTTAGGTGGTTTAAGGACTGGTACAAGTTTGAATGAGGTATTAGGTGTTATTGGTGCTTTTGGTTGATGCCCCGGGGTCCTCGGGATGATTACGGGTGGTTAACAGAAGAATTTTTGAAGTGTTGCAGCAGTTGGTTTTTCTCTCTTATGGTATTTTCGCTTCTGCGGCTTGGGAACCGCAGAAGTGGAGCCGCAGAAGCGGCCTGGTCATCGCAGAAGCGGTTGGACAGAGTTTTTCAGGTACCACAGATGCGGAGGAAATTCCGCAGGAGCGGCCTCGCATCTGCGAGAAAGTGAACCGCAGATGCGGAAACTTGGACTTTTAATTGGACCGCAGAAGCGACTTAAATTCCGCAGAAGCGGAACCGCATAAGCGGTTAATGGTCCACAGAAGCGGATATTGGCTCTTTAGGGAAAGTCGCAGAAGCGAATCATTTTCCGCATAAGCGGGACCGCAGAAGCGGTCCCTTGTCCGCAGAAGCGGAAATTCCTGTTCTGATATAGAAAATTCGAGGGTTTGATTTCATAAGTTAAAAAAACCAAATAGAGCTCGGGTAAGGGCGATTATCAGAGGGTTTTGAAGAGAAGACTATTGGGTAACGTTTCTTTAATCCCTTCTAGTTATATTTCATCATTTTGTAGTTAAATCCATCATTAAAAATTCGAATTTGGGATCAAAATTGGAAGAAATTGGGTAAAACTTCATAGGCTAAACCATTGAGTTTTGAGTGAGCATTTGACCTCCGATTTGGGAGACTTTTATATGGTTAGACTCGTGAGAGTATGAAGGTTCTGAAAATGTGAAAATTATTCGATTCCGAGACGTTGTCCTGAAGGGCATTTTGGTTATTTCACCTAATTTCACGCCGTAGCGTTGAATTAAATAGCAAAACCAGTTGTTTGCGATGTTATTTACAATGTGTAATTAAATTGAATAAATTTGGGCCATTTGGAGTCGGATACTCGTGGCAAGGGCGTGATTTCTAGTTGATTTTGAGCTGGTTCGAGGTAAGTGGCTTGTCTAACTTTGTGTGGGGGACCTTTCCCCTTAGGATATTGTTATTTGGTATTTTGAGTGCCTTGCACGCGAGGTGACGAGCACGTACTTGAGCCAATTGTTGGAAATTCGATTTTACTTAAGATATTGCGACTGGGTTTCTTTCATATTTGCTTTATTCTACTTGCAACTATAACCTGTGCTAGATTAGGAAAGCATGCTTAGTTGATTTAACTTGCCTACTTGCTTAAGTTGCCTTGACTGTACTACGTGAAGCATGTTAGGCCAGTACTACCTGTTGCTTGTCTTTGTACTTCATTTCTGTGTATCTTCTGGTTGTGATTGTGCATTTACATTGGGACTACGGATGTGGGATTCCGGTAGCTCCCCCCCCTTTGTTTGTTTACTTTGGGACTACGGGTTCGATTCCCGGTAGATCCCCCTGCACTTTTACTTTGGGACTGCGGATTAGATTACCGATAGATCCCCCTGCACATTGATAGTTGGACTACGGGACGGTATCCCGGGAGATCCTTCGGATATACACCTATGATGGACTACGGGACGTTATCCCTGGAGATCCACTGGACAGTTGAGAAAAGGACTACAGGACGGTATCCTGGGAGATCCTCATTGTTGCCATTGGTATTTGAGCTGTACTTATTCTGTGGTTGTTCCGTTCTTTGTGTATTTGCTATTGCCTTGTTTAACCTGTCTTATCTCACTGCTGTACTCACTATTTCTGCTTATTTTTCATACTGTTAATTTATTATTATCTTTTAGCCTCAGTAGGGCCTTGACCTTCCTCGTCACTACCCAACCAAGGTTAGGCTTGGCACTTACTGAGTACCGCTGTGGTGTACTCATGCCCTTCCCGCGCATGTTTTTCATGTCCAGATCAAGGTACCTCCACTCAGGTGCACTATCCTTGAGGCGAGGATATACACGGAGACTTCGAGGTACATCTGCCGCGTCCGCAGACCAGGAGTCTCTATTCTGTTCCAGCTTTAGTACTTAGTTTATTCCTCTTCTCTCAGTTGTTTAGATATTCTGGAGTTAGAACATCGTACTATGTTTCTGTTAGCCTGTGGTTCCCGTGAGTTTCCGGGTTTTGGATTGAGATTTTTTTGACTTCCGCGATATATTTTTGAGTTGTATATGCCAGGTGGCACTTATATACCGTTTTCTTCTAGTTTTGCTTAATTCAATTAAATGTTTTCGCAAGTTATATGAATTTCCGCACTGTTAGGCTTACCTAGTTGTAGAAACTAGGTGCCATCACGACATGTTCATGGAGGGTGAACTGGGGTCGTGACAGAAAGCACTATGGATAATTTGAGACGGAGAGAGCATATTTTTTATTGGTTAGCGCGAGGCACATGTAAAACGCACGTGCACAAAAATTAGTATAGGAAAAAAGAGTATCGATTGACTATACTGACATACTGTTGTATATAGGGGGAAAAAGGGTACCCACATGGGCTTGTCCAGCTTCGAACTCAGGATGTCCTAAAAAAATTGAACCCACTTTGCCTGTCACGCCCCGAACCTGGGGAGGCGTGGCTGGCACCCGGTGTCGTGCTGGCCCGAGCGAACAACTCTGTAACTCATGATCGTTGTGATGACCCAAAAGGTCATCACTTGCTTTTAAATTAAATTTTGTGTTTCGAGGCCTTAAAAACCTCTTTTACCTTCACCTCGATTTGTGTGCACAGTCCGGGCGTGTAGCCGGAAAGTTGTTATGTGAAAAATTTGTGAAATATTGAAATTTTAACTTAAAATGCATTTAAGTTGACTTCGGTCAATATTTTTGGTAAACGGACCCGGACTCGTGATTTGACAATCCCGGACCCGTGATTTGATGGTCCCGGAGGGTCCGTAGGAAAATATGGGACTTGGGCGTATGCTCGGAATCACATTCCGAGGTCCCAAGCCCGAGAAATAAATTTTTAAAGAAAATTATTTTCTGAAATTGTTTAAAGGATTTTGAAATGAAACTTGATTAGAACATGTTGGTATTGGGCCCGTATTTTGGTTTCGGCGCCCGATACAAGTCTTATATATGATTTAAGATGATTCTGTGAAATTTGGTGAAAACGGATGTTATTTGACGTGATTCGGACCTAAATTGCAAAAGTTGATGTTTTATGAAGTCTGAGAAAAATCCTTTGATTTTGAGGTTTAATTCGTTGTTATTGAGGTTATTTTGACGATTTGATCGCACGAATAAGTTCGTATGATGTCATAGAGTTAGTATGTATGTTTGGTTAGGATCCCTGAGGGCTCGGGTGTGTTTCGGATGTATTTCGGAAGGTTTCGGACTTAAGAAAAATTGCAGGTTTTCAGCTGTTGGGTTTCTGATGTTTCCTTCTTCGCGTTCACGGGAGAACCCTCGCGAATGCAATGCATTAAATTTTGATGAAGGAAATTCCTTCTACGCGAACGCATAGCACAGGTCGTGAACGCGAGGCATGGGGGGGGGGTTATCCTTTCGCGAACGCGGTCCTGGCTACGTGAACGCGAAGGCCAATTAAGCCTGGACAGGGGGTGGGACAATTACCCTACGCGAACGCGAGGCTCGAGGAGTTTCTACTCCGCGAACGCGAGCCTTATTCCGCGAATGCGAAGGCTTATCAAGCCTAACCCAGCGAACGCGATGGACCTGTCGCAAACGCGATGAGTGTTTTCGCCCGGTGATTTTTAAAAGACCAAAATAGAACACTTGCGGGATTTTCATAAAATTGCATAAACCTCTTCTTCTCCAAAGCTCTTAGGCGATTTATGAAGAATTTCCTCACCATAATCTCTTGGGTAAGTAATTTTTAACTTGTTATCTTTCATTTTTATCAACACTCACTAGATTTCTAGGCCTAAAAATATGAGATTAAGGGTAGAAAATTAGGGATTTGGGTAGAGTTAGGGCTTTTTGATTAATTGTGATTTAGACCTCGTTTTGGGGTCGAATTCTAAAAATAATTATATATTTGGGCTCGTGGGTGAATGGGGGATCGGATTTTGGTTCGAACCTCGTGTTTTGACCAAGCGGGCCCCGGGTCGATTTTTTGGTTTTTGGGAAGAATGATTAGAAAGCTATAATTAGGCATTGGAATTGAATTGTTTAGCATTTATTGATGTTATAAAGTCGATTACGTATAGATACGATTGATTTGGAGCCGAATTCAAAAGGAAAGGCAGTGTTTGAGGCTTGAGTTGGCCGTGGAAGTTCAAGGTAAGTGTCCGGTCTAACTTTAGCTTGAGGGATTAGGAGTTGTGTCCTATTTGCTAATTGCTTCTTGTTGGGTACGACGTATAGGCATGGTGAAGAGTATCTATACGTTGGTGTCGAGCATGACCGCGAGTCTTGAATTGATAGATGTTGTGTTCTTAAATGTTAGTACGGATGCTTTAATTGAGGATTATCGATATTGAGCAAAGATTTAGTTTATTTTCGTGGATTTTATTTATGATTGAGTGTTGGTACTAATTGAGCTGAGTAGGAGTTGGGTTAGGATTGGTTATAGCTGATTCTCCCTTGCCGCGATGTTTGTCTTGATATTGTTGCTCCCTTGTCGGGAAGTTATTATATTGCTTTTGTTCCCTTGCCGGGATTCCTTGTGATTTTGTGTTGGCTTGTAAATGGGAGCGGGTGGTACGCCTACCACAAGATATAATTAAATGGGAGCGGGTGGTTCGCCTACCACGAGATATAATGAAATGGGATCGAGTGGTACGCCTACACCACGAGATATAATGAAATGGGATCGGGTGGTATGCCTACCACGAGATATAATGAAATGGGATCGGGTGGTACGCCTACCACAAGATATAATGAAATGGAAGCGGGTGGTACGCCTACCACAAGATATGAGAAATGGGATCGGGTTGCACGCCTGCAAAGAGATGTGAACTGAGAGTGAAATCTGCCTTTGTTTTCCTTATCCTTGTTAGAAGTAAAATTTTGGTTTCTTGATAATTCTCTTGAGATTCTGTTTTATCTGTTATTCCCCGAAGCATGTTTCCCCTTCCCAGCTTTGAATTTTTGTTCTAGTTTATTTTTCCGCTGTATATACATATATATATATATATATAACTGCACATGTTTATGTGGAGTCTGGTCCTAGCCTCGTCACTACCTCGCCGGGGTTAGGCCAGGCACTTACCAACACATGGGGTTGGTTGTGCTGATGCTACACTTTGCAGTCTGTGCAGATACCACAGCAGTACTGGGACAGCAGCAGTAGCTTGGGAGCCAGCCATCAGTCCACAGAGATCCCGAGGTAGTCCTGTAGGCGTCCGCAGGCCCGACGTCTCTTCTATCTACTATTATGTTCTGTTGTCACTTGTATCCGAGACATACTGAGTTTCTTTCCTTCTTTCAGACATTTGTATGTAGTAATCATAGACAGTCCGTGAATGTTGTGACACCGGTTTCTGGGTAGAGACATATGTTGGCTTTCGTATCGATTATGGTATTATGTTTATCTAAGACTTTCGCTTAAAACCATCTTTCGCTATTATTTAAATGTTGATCACCTGTTATTACAAGTTATTAGAAAAAGCATTAAAAATGAAAGAGTTAGAATTTCTGTATTTCGTGGCTTGCCTAGCTTCTTCGAGTAGGCGCCATCACGACTCCCGAGGGTGGAAAATCCAGGTCGTGACAATTGTTTGACCAAAACTAGAACATACATAGATCGAGTTAGCTGGACTCATTCCTTTTGTAACTATCATGGGCCAACATGGCCACAACTCGTAATGCATAACTATAAGTTGGCAACACCATACCAGTAAACTATCATTCTTAAAACATGAATACATATGGGCCGGCAAGGCCTCTGACATACTGTACAAAATGAACCTTTGTCTACAAAGCCTCTAAGATTATTTGACATCAGATGGGACAGGGTACCGGCCTACCCATAAGTCTGTGAAAACTTCTGACACGATGACTCATAGACTCGGATGTACTCCGAATGAGGTGGAGTCTTACCGATCCTTCGCTGAAGCCAATCTCGTCTACTATGAAGGCTCGTCAAACTGATTATCTATACCTGCAGGCATGAATACAGCGTCCCCAACAAAAGGACGTCAGTACGAATAATGTACTGAGTATGTAAGGCATGTAAATCAATATATAAAGGACATGGAAGAAACATGGAGTAAAGGGCTCAACCTGTAAGTCTGGATAGCTCTATAAATCATGAAATATTTATAATGTCATGCATATGCATATAAATGTCATGTAATGCATAGGTCTATACATACATAACATCATCAAGCCTTTAAGGGCATCTCGTAATATCATCTCGGCCACTGTGGGCAAATCATCAACGTATACCTGCTGTTCTTGTGGTGGTGCGTATATAACGCCATAACCTTTCCCATATATATATATATATATATATATATATATATATATATATATATAACGCCATCTGGTCATGGGTCAATGTGCATGTATAAATGCATGAAATGCATATGAAATATGTTAATAAAATCTCTCGGTACGTCATAAGACCATTATGTCTTTGCTTAATATCATGAAATAAACTTTATCAACTTACGTATTTTTTGAGACCCATGAACAGACGATAGAATAATAAGATACATGGGAATTCAAGAACATAGGCACCTCTAATACTTCTATGAATAGAGTAATTTATGAAAGTTGTGCATTTTCTCATTTCGTTTGTATCGTACGGATCATGCCAAAAAGAAAGAAGGGATAGCCTTAATATACCTGAGTCGATTCTCTTGCCAATCCCTCTAGCACACGTTAATTGCGATGAAACATGTAACGGTGAGACCGAAATAGGGAACAAGGACCCTTATGCACAAACCTTGAAAATGGGCATGGCTCCAGTGTAGTATTTCACAGCATCAGCATAGGCTTCTGATTTGATACACTTCGCTAACCTAGCGGGTAGATCATATATGAACGATCCTTTCCACAGAAGATCAAATCCGTGTAACTCACACCTCACCAGAAACTAACTTTTATACAATGCATAGCAGCACACTACAATGAAGTAACATGATGAACCTGAATAACAAGTCTATATGATGGCCAAGGTAATAAGACATTTTATTTTCTTCAATTAACATTAGTATTAATTTACAACTTCACCAATCCTATTTTTGGCAGTGGACTATTTACCAGCTCCAAAGATCTGGTGGCTAAAATATGGAATGGCTTACTCGTTCCCCTTCCTAAGAACAATTTTCAGTTTTTCACTTCATAAGTAGAATTTGCTCTACATATCCCCATAAATAATGAATGTTATCTTAACTAATTGCCACCTAACCAATCATGACTAATAAGTCATTTGGTTTGGGTGGTGGCTTGCTGCCACGTGGGGTGGGGGAGGGGTTTTAATATTATCCTATAACTAATTAATTAATTAGGTAATATCCCGCTATCCGGTAATTAACCAATTACCCGCATAATTAAGAATTATCTCAAATTACTTAAAATACTACTCACTTATACACATTATATAACTTACTATCATGGTCATGTGGTACCATACAAAATAAATACATACACTATTATTTCATTAAAACATCCATGTAAAAAAATGCATATATTTTCTCAACTTCTAATTTTCCTAATGTCATATAAAGAGTAAAAGTTTTCGTACGCTTAATTCTTAAAATGGTAAAAATATAACCTTCTTTTCTTGTGAGAAAGTAACTTCTATCTTTACAATAAACAAAGTCTCATAAACTTTCTTATATTATGAGTATAATTTACCATATCCAAAAATAGTAATAATGATAACTATCCAAAATTATTATCACGACGCTAAAACCGACCCGGTCGTGATGGCGCCTATCGTGAAACTAGGCCAGCCAACTAAATTTCCAAACACTCAAGATTTCAATTAAAACTTAAGTAAAACCATATTTTAATAGAGTTCCAATAGAAGACATAAAGTAAAGATCAAAATAAAGCGGAAAATACATGCCCGGCCTCGGATGTCACTAGTCATGAGCAAAATACTACAATGATTTGAAATAAGACAAGACTAACATAGTCCGAGAATAGCCAACAACACAATGAAAGGAAGATAAGGAAGGAGAAGGCGGGACTGCGATCGCCCAGCAGCTACCTCGCTATCTCCAAGGAAGTCTGCAAATAAAATGATCAGCAACCGCTACCGTGACCCAAGATACCTGGATCTGCACACAGGGGTGCAGGGGATAACGTGAGTACACCAACTCAGTAAGTAACAAGTCCAAACTATGGACTGACAGGTAGTGACGAACCAAACCTCAACAGGTAATATAAATTAAACTGTACAGAAAAGTAGACATGCTTGCAGATTCAAGTAATATCTCAACAGTAAATAAATGCAGTCTAAACAGTACGGAGTATAATGCTCAGGAAATCTCTATGTACCAAAGCACATATAACATGATCAATGTTCCGTGTAACTCCACTCACAAGTGCTCAACCACTCGGTACTGTATATGGACATCAGGCCCAGGGAAGATCCATCCTGGAATATATATATATATATATCAGTGACCGCAGTCATCCAGTACCGAGGAAGGCCATTCCATCCCTATGGAGAAGATCCATCTCCAAGTATAAATACTTCGGACAAGATCCATGTCTAGGGAAGATCCATCCCTCAATATCATCAACTGCGCTCACTGGGGGTGTGTTACAGACTCTGGAGGGGCTCCTACAGCCCAAGCGCTATCATAATCATCAACATAACCGCTGCGGCGTGCAGCCCGATCCCATATACTGTCACTCACAATCAGGCTCTCGGCCTTACTCAGTCATCACTCTCCAGTCTCACTCACACGGGCGCAAAATGTCATGATACTAGCCCGAACAATGATATGATATGTCAAATAACAATAATCGAGATTGAGGCATGATATAATATGCATGAACAGGAATGAGTATAAAATATCAATAAAGCAAGTAACATGACAACAAGAATCGACCCCTAGAGTCTCAACAGTATTGGCGTGAGGCCTTAACATGATAATTAGCATGATTTACAGCTCATCAACTTAATCACATAAGTGCGACACAAATATCAGCAAGAAAGAGTCATTAAGCGGGGCCATGGAATGACCCAGGCCGCAATTCCCACGGTGCACGCCGCACGCCCGTCACTTGGCATTTGCGTCACCTTAATGGTAATCATAAAACACATAGTTCAGGGTTTTGAACTCTCAGAACCAAGTTTGGAAGCGTTACTTACCTCAATCCAAGCAAAACTCTAGCCCGCGACGCCCTTGCCTCTTGAATCAGCCTCAACACGCGTCGAATCTCTCAAAATCGGAATCATAACATCAAAATAGGCTAAAGGAACAAAACCCACTCGCAAATAACCAATTTACACGAAAAATCCCAAAATTGACCAAACCCGACCCCCAGGCCCACGCACAAATTTCATGTTTAAACCAGTAAGAATCAACATAGGGTCGAGTTTTAGGTTCAATAATCTTACCTCAAAGAAGTTCTCTTGAATTCCCCCTTCAATCTCCCCCAAGAAGCTTCAAAACCGACTCAAAAAGGGTGAACTACAGCCAAAAATCGCGAAAATGGCTTTTTAAACATTCTGCCCAGCAATTTAAAATTCCTTCACCGCGATCGTGGAAATAGCCCTGCAATCGCGAAGCACAAATGATGACTAGCCTCATTTAACCCTACGCAATCGCGAACACCTCCACGCGATCGTGAAGTATTGGCTTCACAAACTCACGCGATCGCAGCCTCTCCCACGCGATCGCATAGAACAACCTGCCTACTCCTCACCAGCTCCTTTCCTTCTACGCGAACGCGACCCTGACCCCGCGTTCGCGAACAATAACTTCCCAGCAAAACGCGATCGCGCCCTTACCTGTGTGATCGCGTAGAACAAATCTCACCCCTGCTTGACTAAGCCTACGCGATCGCGGACCATTCTATGCGGTCGTGAAAAACAAAAATGCCTGCAACAGAGCTAAAGAAAATCTGCAACTTTTCAAACATGAATTTGATCCGTTTAACCACCCGAAACTCACCTGAGCCCCCGGAACCTCAACCAAACATGCCAACACATCCCATAACATCATTCAAACTTGTTCCAATCTTCGGAACACTCAAAACAACATCAAAACGTCAAATCAACCACGGATTCAAGCCTAAGAACTCCAAAAACTTCCGAATTACGATTTTGACCAAAAAGTCTATCAAACCTCGTCCGAATGACCTGAAATTTTGCACACACGTCCCAAATGACACAACGGACCTACTCCAACTTTCGGATTTCCATTCTGACCCCTATATCAAAATCCCTTCTACCAACCGGAAAATACCAAAATTCCAATTTCGCCAATTCAAGTCTAAATCTACTCCGGACCTCCAAAACACATTCCGATCACGCTCCTAAGTCCCAAATCACCTCCCGAAGCTATCCGAATCATAAAAACCAAATTCTGAGATCGTTTGCTCACAAGTCAACTTCCGGTTGACTTTTCCAACTAAAAGACCAACTTAAGAGACTAAGTGTCTCAGACCTTTCCAAAACCATTCCTAATTCGAACCGACTAACCCGATACCATATAACACAGATGAACAACGCATAAAGAAGCAGAAATGGGGGAAATTGAGTGGTAACTCATGAAACGACCGGGCGGGTCGTTACATCCTCCCCCTCTTAAACAAACATTCATCCTCGAACGAGTCAAGAAACATACCTGAAGCCTCAAATTCGTGAGGATATCTGCTCCGCATCTCCCACTCGGTCTCCCAGGTAGCCTCCTCCACGGGCCGACCTCTCCACTGCACTTTCACTGAAGCTATATCCTTCGATCTCAACTTTCGAACCTGACGCTCCAAAATAGCCAATGGCCCCACATCATAACTCAAATCACTATCTAACTGAACTGTGCTGAAATCCAAAACATAAGAAGGATCGCTAATATACTTCCGGAACATAGGAACATGAAATATCGGATGCACACTCGACAAGCTAGGTGGCAAAGCAAGCTCATAAGCCACCTCCCCAATCCTCCGAAGCACCTCAAAAGGCCCAATGAATCGAGGACTCAATTTACCCTTCTTCCCATATCTCATAACACCCTTCATTGGTGAAACCTTCAATAGAACCTTCTCCCCAACCATGTAGGACACATCACGAACCTTCCAATAAGCATAACTCTTTTGTCTCAACTGCGCTGTACGAAGCCGCTCCTGAATCACCTTCACCTTGTCCAAAGCATCCTGCACCAAGTTAGTACCCAAAAGCCTGGCCTCGCCCGACTCGAACCATCCAACTGGAGATCTACATCGCTTCCCATATAGAGCCTCATATGGAGCCATCTCAATACTCGACTGATAGCTGTTGTTATAAGCAAACTCCGCGAGCGGTAGAAACTGATCCCATGAACCACCAAAGTCAATCACACAAGCACGCAACATGTCCTCCAATATCTGAATAGTGCATTCGAACTACCCGTCCGTCTGAGGGTGAAAAGTTGTGCTCAACTCAACCTGAGTACCCAACTCTCTCTGCACGGCCCTCCAAAACTGCAAAGTAAACTAAGTGCCTCTATGCGAAATGATGGAAACTGGGACATCATGCAAGCGAACAATCTCTCGGATATAGATCTCTGCCAATCGCTCCGAAGAATAGGTAGTACAAATAGGAATGAAGTGCGCGGACTTGGTCAGCAGATCCACGATCACCCAAATAGCATCGAACTTCTTCATAGTCCGTGGGATCCCAACTACAAAGTCCATGGTGATCCGCTCCCACTTCCACTCTGGAATATCCATCTGCTGAAGCAAGCCACCCGATCTCTAATGCTCATATTTCACATGTTGACAATTGAGACACCAAGCTAAAAACCCTACAATATCCTTCTTCATCCTCCTCCACCAATAATGCTGTCTCAGATCCTGATACATCTTTGTGGCACCCAGATGAATGGAATACCGAGAGCTATAGACATCCTCCAGAATCAAATCCCGAAGCCCATCCACATTGGGCAAAATATAAGGCCCTGTATCCTCAAAACCCCATCATCACCAATGGTCACATCTCTGGCATCGTCGTGCTGAACTCTGTCCTTAAAGACAAGCAACTGAGGATCATCATACTGGCGCTCTCTGATGCGATCAAACAAGGAAGATCGAGAACACACACTACTAAGACTCGACTGGGCTCCAAAATATCCAACCTCACCAACCGGTTGGCCAAGGCCTGAACATCAAATGCGAGAGGTCTCTCCCCAACAGGGATAAATGCAAGACTATCCATACTTTAAATCTTCAACGCGTGAACAATGACAACCAACTCTAAATCATGAACAGGGTAGTTCTTCTCATGGGGCTTCAACTGACGTGAAGCATAAGCAATAACTCTACCCTCATGCATCAACATACACCCAATACCCACTCTCGAAACATCACAATACACTGTGTATGAACCTGAAGATGATGGCAACACTAACACTGGAGCTGTGGTCAAGGCAGTCTTGAGCTTCTGAAAGCTCGCCTCACACTCATCCGACCACTGGAATGGAGCACCCTTGTGAGTCAACTTGGTCAATGGTGATGCAATAGATGAAAATCCCTGAACGAACCGACGGTAATAGCCTGCCAATCCAAGAAAACTGTGAATCTCTGTGGCTGAGGAAGGTCTGGGCCAACTCTGAACCGCCTCTATCTTCTTCGGATCAACCTGAATACCTTCACTGGACACCACGTGCCCCAAGAAAGCCACCGACTTGAGCCAAAATTCACATTTGGAGAACTTTTCATAAAGCTTCTCCTCCCTCAATCTCTGCAACACAACTCTCAAATGCTTCGCGTGTTCCTCCTGACTACGCGAGTATACTAGAATATCATCAATGCAAACAATAACGAACGAGTCGAGATAAGGCCGGAACATGCTGTTCATCAAATGCATAAACGCTGCTGGGGCATTGGTCAGCCCAAAAGACATTACAAGGAACTCGTACTGACCATATCGGGTCCTAAAAGTTGTCTTAAGAATATCCGAGTCCCTGATCTTCAACTGATGATACCCTGAACGGAGATCAATCTTGGAGAATACCCTCGCTCCCTGAAGCTGGTCGAATAAATCATCAATGCGAGGTAGGGGATACTTGTTCTTAATTGTAACCTTGTTCAACTGCCTGTAATCAATGCACATCCTCATAGTGCCATCCTTCTTCTTCATGAACAGAACAGGCGCACCCCACGGCGAAATACTAGGCCGAATGAACCCCTTATCAAGGAGTTCCTAAAGCTGCTCCTTCAACTCTGCTGGTGCCATACGATACAGTGGAATTGAGATGGGCTGAGTGCCCGGCACCGGGTCAATACCAAAATCAATATCCCTGCCTGGGGGCATGCCCGACAGGTCTACAGGAAACACATCGGGAAAATCCCTTACAATCGGAACAGAATCAATACTAGAAGCCTCTGCACTGACATCCCTCACGAAGGCTATGTATGAAAGACAACCTTTCCCAACCATCCGCTGGGCCTTCAAGAACGAAATCACCCTACTAGGGACAAAATTAGTCGAACCTCGCCACTTAATCTGTGGCACACCCGGCATCACTAACGTCACTATCTTAGCATGACAATCCAAAATAGCACGGCACAGGGATAACCAATCCATGCCCAAAATCACATCGAAATCCACCATACAAAGTAACAGAAGATCCACTCGGGTCTCCAGACCCCCAATAGTCACCACACACAACCAGTACACACGGTCTACAACAACAGTATCACCCACCGGATTAGATACACGAACAGACGAACCAAGAGACTCACGGGCATATCCAAATAACGAGCAAAATATGATGACACATAGGGAAAGGTGGAACCAGGATCAAATAACACAGAGGCATCTCTGTGGAAAACTGAGACAATACCTGTAATCACAGCATTTGAAGCAATAACATCGGGTCTAGCTGGGAGTGCATAGAAACGGTCCTGACCACCACCTGAACCTCCCCCTCTGGGGTGATCCGTAGCTAACTGTCTTCCACCCCGAGCTGACTGAGTAGGTGGGGAAGTAACTGGTGCTGAAACCGAAGGCTGACTCCTCTGCTTGGATGAACCTCCCGTGAGACGAGGATAGAACCTCTTGATATGATCCAAATCTCCACACTCAAAGCAACCTCTCTCGAAAAATGGCGGCAGGGACTGAAGGGAGCCCCGAGCAAGGGGATGCCCACTAGAAGAACCAGGCATAGATGAGCCCTGAAGATGGTGCCTGAGTCGAACTCTAAGCTGGAAGGGCATTGAGAGATGAGTGACCCTAATGGGAACTATGAGAACCATGCCCAGATGATCCACCACGGTGGCCTGAACGGGCTGGATGAGCATGCCTGAATGGACGACCTCTACCGTGCTGAAATTGATCTCTCGAAGGAGCACCACCAAAACTACCAGATCCCCGAGGCCTCTTGGCCTCCCTCTCCTCTCGCTCCTGGCGACGAACCGGCTCAATCTCGCGAGCAATGTCAACAACCTCCTCAAACGTAGCACCTGACACCCTCTCTTTGGTCATGAGAATCCGAAGCTGATAAGTGAGGCCATCCACGAATCTCCTGATCCTCTCCCGGTCTGTGGGGACAAACCATACAGCATGACAGGCTAACTCAGAGAACCTCATCTCATACTGCGTCACAGTCATATCATCCTAACACAACTGCTCGAACTGCCTGCGCAGCTCCTCTCTGCGGGACTGCGGCGCATACTTCTCCAGGAAGAGAGCGGAGAACTGCTGCCAGGTAAGGGGCATTGCACCAACAGACCTACGCCTCTCATAAGCCTCCCACCAGGTGAAGGCAGCTCCGAAAAACTGAAATGTAGTAAATGAAACCCCACTAGTCTCCAGAATACCCGCTGTACGTAGAATCCTCTGACACTTGTCCATGAAACCCTGGGCATCCTCGCCCTCTACTCTACTGAAAGTCGGAGGCTGAAGCCTACCAAATCTCTCCAATCGACGCTGCTCATCATCAGGCATAACTAGAACCATATAATCTTGAGCAGGTACAACCGGCTGGGCTGGTAGTGCCTCCAGCGTCTGAAGTCCCTGCACAACCTGCTCGGGTGTACGAGCGGAGGGAGTCTGAGTGCCTCCCTCGGCCTGACAAGTGGCTGAGGTAGTAGAAACTGCGACCGCCTGAGCAAGACTAGTGCACACGGTCAAGATCTAAGCCAAGGTCTCCTGAAGACCCGAAATGACAATAGGCACAGCCGGTGCCTGAGCTGGTGCTGCTGGAGCGTCCACAACTGGGACCTGATCCTGAACTGGGCTACTGGAGGATCTGCTGGTGCTGCCCTAGCTACTGTGCGGGCTACACCCCTACCCCTACCACGGCCTCGACCGCGTCTTCGGCCTTTAGTGGCCCCAGTTGGTGGTACTGGTGGTCGTCAGTCCTAACTGGTAGCACATGTCCTCACCATCTGTGAGAGAATAGAATAACAAAAGTCTAGTTACCAGAATCAACGCACTCGCACGATAGGAGTTCAAAAATTGTGAAGTTTTTCCTAAAGGTTCCGCAGCCTCCCGAGGATAAGTACACACATCTCCGTACCGATCCGTGAGACTCTACTAAACCTGCTCATGACCCGTGAGACCTATATAACCAGGCACTGATACCAAGTTGTCATGACCCTAAAACCGACCCGGTCGTGATGGCGCGTATCGTGAAACTAGGCCAGCCAACTAAATTCCCAAACACTCTAGATTTCATTTATAACTTAGGTAAAACCATATTTTAATAGAGTTCCAATAGAAGACATAAAGTAAAGATCAAAATAAAGCGGAAAATACATGCGCGACCTCGGGTGTCACTAGTCATGAGCAAAATACTACAATGGTTCGAAATGAGACAAGACTAGCATAGTCTGAGAATAGCCAACAACACAATGAAAGGAAGATAAGGAAGGAGAAGGAGGGACTGCAATCTCCCAGCAGCTACCTCGCTATCTCCAAGGAAGTCCGCAAATAAAATGATCAGCAATCGCTACCGTGCCCCAAGATACCTGGATCTGCACATAGGGGTGCAGGGGGTAACGCGAGTACACCAATTCATTAAGTAACAAGTCCAAACTATGGATTGACAGGTAGTGACGAACCAAACCTCAACAGGTAATATAAATTAAATTGTATAGAAAAGTAGACATGCTTGCAGATTCAAGTAATATCTCAATAGTATATTAATGTAGTCTAAACAGTGCGGAGTACAATGCTCAGAAAATCTCTACGTACTAAAGCACATATAACATGATCAATGTTCCGTGTACCTCCACTCACAAGTGCTCAACCACTCGGTACTGTATATGGCCATCAAGCCCAAGGAAGATCCATCCAGGAATATATATATATATATATATATATATATATATATATATATATATATATATATATATATATATATATATATATCACTGACCGCAGTCATCCAGTACCGAGGAAGGCTATTCCAGACCTAAGGAGAAGATCCATCTCCAAGTATAAATACTTCGGACAAGATCCATGTCCAGGGAAGATCCATACCTCAATATCATCAACTACGCTCACTAGGGTAGTGTTACAGACTTTGGAGGGGCTCCTACAGCCCAAGCGCTATCATAATCATCAACATAACCGTTGCGGCGTGCAGCCCGATCCCATATACTGTCACTCACAATCAGGCTCTCTGCCTTACTCAGTCATCACTCTCCAGTCTCACTCACACGGGCGCAAAATGTCATGATACTAGCCCGAACAATGATATGATATGTCAAATAACAATAATCGAGACTGAGGCATGATATAATATGCTTGAACAGGACTGAGTATAAAATATCAATAAAGCAAGTAACATGACAGCAAGAATCGACCCCTAGAGTCTCAATAGTATTGGCGTGAAGCCTTAACATGATAATTAGCATGATTTACATCTCATCAACTTAATCACATAAGTGCGACACAAATATCAACAAGAAAGAGTCATTAAGCGGGGCCACAGAATGATCCAGGCCGCAATTCCCACGGTGCACGCCACACGCTCGTCACTTGGCATTTGCGTCACCTTAATGGTAATCATAGAACACATAGTTCGGGGTTTCGAACCCTCAGAACCAAGTTTGGAAGCGTTACGTACCTTAATCCAAGACAAACTCTATCCCGCAACGCTCTTGCCTCTCGATTCGGCCTCAACACGCGTCGAATCTATCCAAAATCGGAATCATAACATCAAAATAGGCTAAAGGAACAAAACCCACTCGCAAATAACCAATTTCCACGAAAAATCCCGAAATTGACCAAACCCGACCCCCGGGCCCACGTCTCGAATTCTGACAAAAATCATAAAACTAGAATCCTTACACTCTCACGAGTTCATACATATCAAATACATCAAAATCGAACCACAAACGACCCCTCAAATCCTCAAATCAAAGTCTCCAATTTCAAGCCCTAACTCCCCAATTTTGTGCTTTAGATTCCACAAATTTCATGTTTAAACTAGTAAGAATCAACATAGGATCGAGTTATAGGTTCAATAATCTTACCTCAAAGAAGTTCTCTTGAATTCCCTCTTCAATCTCCCCCAAGAAGCTCCAAAACCGACTTGAAAATGGTGAACTATGGCCAGAAATCGCGAAAATGGCTTTTTAAACATTCTGCCCAGCGATTTAAAATTCCTTCACCGCGATCGCGGAAATAGCCCTGCAATCGCGAAGCACAAACGATGACTGGCCCCATTTAACCCTACGCGATCGCGAACACCTCCACGCAATCGCGAAGCACTAGCTTCACATACTCACGCAATCGCGGCTTCTCCCACGCGATCGCATAGAATAACCTGCCTACTCCTCACCAGCTCCTTTCCTTCTACGCGAACGCGACCCTGACCCCGTGTTCGCAAACAACAGCTTCCCAGCCAAACGCGATCGCGCCCTTACCTATGCGATCGCGTAGAATAAGTCTCACCCCTGCATGACTAAGCCTACGCGATCGCGGACCATTCTACGTGGCCACGAAGAACAAAAATGCCTGCAGTAGAACTGAAAAAAATTTGCAACTTTTCAAACATGAATTTGGTCCGTTTAACCACCCGAAACGCACCCGAGGCCCCTAGGACCTCAACCAAGCATGCCAACACATCCCATAACATCATTCAAACTTGTTCCAACCTTCGTAACACTCAAAACAACATCAAAACATCAAATCAACCACGGATTCAAGCCTAAGAACTCCAAAAACTTCTGAATTCCGATTTCGATCAAAAAGTCTATCAAACCTCGTCGAATGACCTGAAATTTTGCACACACGTCCCAAATGACACAACGGACCTACTCCAACTTCCAGAATTCTATTCCGACCCCTATATCAAAATCCCCGCTACCTAGCAAAAAATGCCAAAATTCCAATTTCGCCAATTCAAGCCTAAATCTACTTCGGACCTCCAAAACACATTCCGATCACGCTCCTAACTCCCAAATCACCTCCCGAAGCTATCCGAATCATAAAAACCAAATTCTGAGATCGTTCGCTCACAAGTAACCTTCCGGTTGACTTTTCCAACTAAAAGACCAACTTAAGAGACTAAGTGTCTCAGACCTTTCCAAAACCATTCCGAATTCGAAGCGACTAACCCGATACCATATGACACAGATGAACAAAGCATAAAGAAGCAGAAATGGGAGAAACAGAGCGGTAACTCATGAAACGACCGGGTGGGTCGTTACAATTATACTTATAAAACTTTTACTAAAATACTTTACTTAAAAGAAAATACCACACTAACATAATATCTAACGGTATTAAGGTTGTTAAAATTTTGGGATCTTAATCCCTTCAACCTCATATGGATTACTAGTACTTATTCTAATATTAAAGTACGGGGAGTAACATTGCCAGTGGGCTAGACATAGTCTTTGTGTTGAGCGGAGTCAACAGAACTGTTACAACAACATTTTATCCAAGAAAGAAATAATATACCTATATATATCGTGTTATTTTTTTGCGAAGCGGGTTCATATGAACCCTCTTGACCCCATGTGGGTTCGCCCCTGCGCTTTTTCAAGCATAAATGGTACCACATTAAGCAAATGAGCTCCAATTTTTATTTTGATTGAAACATTATATCTGTATCATAATTTTGGATCTATAGCAACTGGAATCATCAAGTTTTGACATCGTATGAGGAGTTTATGGTCATTTTGTTAAGAATTAGGCTGCTAGAATTTTCAGATTAATTATGAAATTACCACTGAATTCATATTTAGAAAACTGCACTATTTGCAAAATATTGAAACCAACATATCAACTTCATTATAAGGTCAAATAGAGTGATTCAAATGCCTAAATTGACTGGAATTTCACAAGGAATCTATTGGAGGCATCAAAAGTTAGTTTTGAGATTGTTTGGAATAAGAAACGAGGTAGAGCAGCTGGGCAGAAGCATATAAATCAAGGGTTTGTTCATTTGATCATATTTTGAGTTGGGGAACTCGGATATGGAGCGATTTTGGAGGCAAATTTCACCCCGAGGATGTAACGACCCGACCGGTCGTTTTGGGCCCTAGCACGTTGTTCGACAGTTTGAGGCCGTGAGCAGCTTCACATCAGGTATTATGACTTGCGCGCATGGTCGAAATTGAATTTCGAGAAGTTCGAAATTTATTTGGAAAGCAAATTCTCACTTCGGAAGCTTTAAATTGAAAGAATTGACTAAGATTGGATTTTTGAGTAAACGACCTCAGAGTCGGGATTCGAAGGTTCTAGCAGGTTCGTATGATGATTTCGGACTTGAGCGTATGTTCGGATCGGGTTTTGGAAGACCCGGGGAACGTTTCGGCACCTATTGTGGAAGTTAGCATTTTGGAAAAATTTTATAAGTTCGGGTTGAAGTGCATATCAGTGTTATCAATGTCCGTTTGGGATTCCGAGTCTGGGAATAGCTCTGTTTGGTGATTCTGGTGTTGGGAGCGCGATCAGAAGTGAATTAGGAGGTCTGTGGATCATTTTGGAGTCATTTGGCTAAAGATAGAAATTTAAAGATTTTTGAGAAGTTTTACCGAAAGTGGACTTTTTGATATCGGGGTCGTTTTTCCATTCCGGAAGTTGGAGTAGGTCCGTAATGTCGAATATGACTTATGTGCAAAATTTGAGGTCAATCGGACGTGATTTGATAGGTTTAAACATCAAAAGTAGAAGTGTGAAATCTTAAAGTTCATTAAGCTTGAATTGGAGTGTGACTCATGGTTTTAGCATTGTTTGATGTGATTTGAGGCTTCGAGCAAGTCCATGTTATGTGTTTAGACTTGTGCGCGTGTTTGGTTTGGAACTGCGGGGGCTCGGGTGAGATTCGGGATAGCTTCGAAGTGATTTGCTAAGAAATGGGATTGGTGGTACTGGTATGGCCGCATTTGCGGTGTTTTGGTCGTAAATACGACCATCGCATTTGCGAGAAGGAGCTCATATTTGCGAGCCTGGGCTGCTGTGGGAAAAGTTTGCATTTGCGAACTAAGGGACGCTTTTGCGAGGCTGTCACCTTCGCATCTGCAAAGAGTCTGGTCGCAAATGCGACCTGGGCAGGGATGGTTTGGCTTCGCATTTGCGATGCCTTTGTCGCAAATGCGACCATCGCATTTGCGAGCCGGATGTCGCAAATGCGACATCTGCGACTGGAACCCAGGGCTTTTATCCCGAGACTTAGCCCATTTCCCTCATTTTCCACTTGGTCTTAGGCGATTTTGAGAGCATTTGAGAGGGAGTTCCATCATCATCAAAGAGGTAATTGATTTCTTCCAGTTATGGGTTAAATGCAAGTGTTATATATGGATTTAAACATGTAAAAATTGTGGAAATTTAGGGATTTTGAAGAAAAACCTAAAAATTGAGATTTTTTGGATTTTGACCACGATTTTGGGCATGGAATTGAGAATAAATTATATAATTGAGTTTGTGAGGTCATGGGTAAACTTTATCTTCAAAAAATTTCGAAATCCGGGCACGTGGGCCCGAGGGCAATTTTGTCAACTTTTCAATCGGGGTTAGGAATTGTTATAAATTGGATTATAATGAGTAATTGAACACATATTAATGGGTTTACATAATTATTGACTAGTTTTGGAGCATTTTTGCATCGAATTGAGTCTTCGGAAGGGCGTGGAATGCCGGTTATGGAACTTCGGAGCGAGGTGAGTGTCCTTTCTAACCTTTTAAGAGGGAATTGTCCCCATAGGTGAGTTAATTGGATATGTGCTGCTATTTGTGGGGGCTACATACGCACTAGGTGACGAGAGTCCGTGTGTAGCTACTATTATGCTTATAATCCGGGTAGTCTAGGACCCAAAAGCATGCTTTACTTGTAATACTTGTAGCCTTATTGATAGTTTAAGTTGCATAAATCATATCGAAGTGGCAAATGACTTTCTAAAAGAGTTAAACTTCATTTTCTTGACTTGTACAAGAGAAATTTACACCTCCTTGAATAATTGTTTTCCTGATGAAGTCTTGATTGACTGTTTAAATGTGTGTTTCTATGTGTACCTGCGTCGCATGTATGATTCGCGAGTAGGGTGATTGTTTATTTATATTTGACCGTGTCGCATGTATGATTCACAATCGGGGTAATAGATGCATCTATGGTTCGCGCCATTCGATCCTCTGGCAGTGGTACAGTTTAAATATTGTTGGATCGGGTTGTACGACCTCGGCATGATTTGGGCATGCTTGTAATGTTTTGCTTGAGATTTATATATGTTGATATTCGTTCTCCCTTGCCTGAGATAAATGTATAAATAATGAAAAGGAATTTGGATATTTCCTATGAAAGAAAGAACTGTTTATTTGCTTTATTCAATTGAGTTGCAACAATGTTTATAAAATCTTTGATTTATTATATTATTGGCGTATCATTATTGGACCACTAGTAAGTGTCGAAGTCGACCTCTCGTCTTTACTTCTTCGAGATTAGACAGGATACTTACTGAGTACACGTTGTTTTTGTACTCATGCTACACTTACTGTGCATTTTTGTTGCACAGGCACATGTATCTCTAGTGGCCTAATAGGTGTAGCAGCATGGATGATACAAAGACTAGGTGAGCTGCATTCCTCGAGGCGACCCGCAGCCAGTATAGTCTCTTTCAGTGTATTGTATTTACTTTCTGTCCAATTTGTATTCTGGACAGTTATTGTACTTTATTTGCTTTCTTTGTGATTGCTCATGCACTTGTGACAACGAGTTCTAGGATGATTATGGGATTATTTATTATTAAGTTTGTTAAAGACATCAATATCTATTCAGTGAAATTCATTACTTATTGTTCAATGTCTAAAGGAAACGATTTCAAAAATATTAAAACAAGAAATTACTAGTAAATTGGTATTGGCTTGCCTCACAATGGTGTCTGGCGCCATCATGACCCTTAGTGGATTTTGTGTCGCGACAGAAGATTGAGGTAAGTGTTCTAAACTTGGTTTTAATTTTGTTTCATGAATCTATCTTTATTTTTGGCAATTGGTCGATGAATTTTAAAGAGAAATTGGAGTTTTTGACTAAAGTTCCATAGAGCGAATTCTTGGGTTTTGAACATCGTTTCGGATTTGAGTGAAACTAGTATGGTTGGACTCGTAATTGAATGAGTTGTCAGATTTTGTGAGTCTTGTCAGGTTCCGAGGTGCGGGCCCAGGTTGGAAATTTGGGCCTTGATTAAAGATTCGACCTTTATCGATTGGGTTTGTTTCCTTTGGCATTATTTGGTGTATTTGAGTTGCTTTTGGCTAGTTTTGATCCGTTCGGAGGTCGGTATGCGCGGGATGGTACTTTTGGAGAATCGCTTTGCTTGCTCGGGGTAAGTTACGCTTTTAATCTTGGTATTGAGGGTATGAAACCCTGAATTACGTGTTATGTGTTTGGTGTTAAGGTGATGCACATGCAAGGTGACGGGTGAGCGGGCGTGCACCGTGTGAATTGTGATCCCGTTATTTTTGCGGTACTGTGTAGTTACCTGAGCTTACCTGTAACCATGAAATCTCTACGTACTAGAGCTATTGAGGTGTGATCCATGTTAGAAACTATGTCAAGGCTACATGGTTATTCTGTTGGGACCGACTGAGGTCATTTCTGCTGTTGAGTTATTTGCTTGCATTGCAATTACATACTCAGTCGTACGCATTCATATGCATATTATATATCCGTCTTTGTTACCATTTATTGATACATCACATTATTATTTTGGGTTGATTTTCATGACATTGTGAGCCCGAGATACTAGAGAGAGTGGTGATTGAGTGAGGCTGAGGGCCTGATTATGAAGATATTTATGGGATCGGGCTGCATGCCGCAACATGTTTTATTAATTTATGTCATGATTAACTTGTTATAGCGCTTGGGCTGAAGGAGCCCCTCTGGAGTCTGTACACACCCTAAGTGAGCGCATGTACCTATTGAGTGTGAGTGCCGAGTGATTGTGACTGTGAGGACTGAGTGACTGTGAGGACTTAGTGGCTGTGAGGACTGAGTGATTGGGAGGACTAAGTGCATTGATGCACCGAGAGTATGCATATGGTTTTATCACTACATGGTATTACAATTGGCATGCATACATTGATATGTAGGCATAGAGATGTATATTCCTCATGCTATTTGAAAATGAAACATTTACCTGTTGAAGGTTTTTGGGAAAAATTGCAGTTTTAAACTTACTCATATATTTGGTGATTTCGATAAAAGATTTGGGTTTTCACTGAGATACTTGTAAAGCATGCCTATTTTCCGGAACTGTGAAAGAGTTGAGCATTTTATCGCTGAGTTACTTCGTTTAACACTATTATTATGTTATGAATTGTTATTGGCTATCGGTGTTGGGCTCCGACCTTTGTTCCAGGTCGTCACTGCTCAACCTAAGGTTATGTTTGTTACTTATTGAGTACATGGTGTCGGTTGTACTCATACTATACTTCTGCACCTTGCGCGCTGATGTTGGATGCTGATGTTGCTACGTACGACGGGAGCTGGATCGGAAGATGTACCTGCGTTCCGGTCATAGCTGTCTCTTGTCCTTGGTAGCTTTAGCATTTTAATCTGTTCATGTATATTTCAAACAGGTGATGTATTTATTTCATACTAACTTTGTAAATTCTAAATCTTAGAAGCTCATGATTTGTACTACCAATCCTTGGGAAATTCTTTGTATATAAGTAATTGTATTATAATTCTTTTCTTAATCCTCATTAATATGGAAATGTTGTTAGTTGGCTTACCTAGCGCGTTGGGTTAGGTGCCATCACGACTAGCTGGATTTTGGATCGTGAAAAGTTGGTATTAGAGTTCTAGGTTCATAGGTTCTACAAGTCATGAAGGGGAGCCTTGGCGTAACTAGTAATATTGCTGCCATGTGACCAGGAGGTCACTGGTTCGAGCCGTGGAAACAGCCTCTTGCAGAAATGCAGGGTAAGGCTGCGTACAATAGACCCTTGTGGTCCGACCCTTCCCCAGACCCCGCGCATAGCGGGTGCTTAGTGCACTGGGCTGCCCACATGTTCTACAAGTCATGAGCAAGTGTCTAGTAGAGTCTTGCGGATCGATATGATGACGTCCATACCTATCTTGTGAGGCTACAGGGCATTTAGGATAAACTTCTCAT
Organism: Nicotiana attenuata; assembly: GCF_001879085.1. Taxonomy (NCBI): domain Eukaryota; kingdom Viridiplantae; phylum Streptophyta; class Magnoliopsida; order Solanales; family Solanaceae; genus Nicotiana; species Nicotiana attenuata. Next base: position 17,907,964 of record NC_031999.1, read on the forward strand.
CTTTCTTTCCTTATTGTGCAACATTGATTCAACTTCAAGCGTATCTGTTTGAATTCCTTCCACATATTCGTATGCGCATGCGAGTGCTCGGTATCAGTTATGCACTGACGACTTGTGATTCCATAGATGAGGTGCTGTGATTTCTGTGTGGTGATGATTGGCCAGTCTGGAGGACTTGAGGCTAGGCTTTAGCTGTAGCTTGAGCACAGGGATGTCGGTATTGTGAGCACGTGCTTTTGGAACTATATGTCCGGTAGTGTCTGTCGCGCCCCATTTTCTCGCGAAATTGGGTTTCGACACGTGACAACTCTTTTAAAAAGGTGTTAAGAGAGAAGAGTCGCCACCTAACGATTTTAAGGTGCATTAGGGCACGTATTTGCAAATAACTCTGGTTTAACCAGTTTGCGTCACCAAAGATCGGGTAAGGGCTCAAATTACCTCGAAGAGAATGTGTTAGGCACTCTTCGAGGTCCACAACTGTGGGTCCCGGCCGAACTCGAGTTATATGAATTAGTCAGACAAACAAAGACAAAGAAAACAAGAATGACTCAAACAAAGCAGTATTAAAAGACTTTAAATTAATACAAACATTTGACTCACAGATAAATAGAAATAGGATGGGGGAGGGTCCTAAGTTTTTTAGCCTAAAGGATCACCCCGTGCAACATAAATAATATTTCGTAACTCCCTCTGAATAGGGTGTTACTCATATTATTTAGCGGGCACAAACTATCATCTCCTGCTACCCGATTACTATCTTCAAGTTGTTACCTAAAGAGCACTAGTTGAATTATAAATCATACCTTATGCGTGCACTACCCGTCCCATGTCTATGACCTTGGAGGCGTTTGGACCTCTATTTTGGATAGTTCTAGACTTAACTTAGGTTGATCAAAATGATAAAGCTAGGCGACATACAAGTTGGACTTCATGTAAAAGCAATTAAGGGCTCAAGTTAGCTTCCACACTTCTCACGACCCTAAACCCAGACCCGGTCGTGATGACGCCTCTCGTGAAGACAAGGCCAGCCGACACAACTCTCAATTCATATTAAACAATTATAATAACACAATTTAAGTCATTAAATGCTAATAATCCCAAAACATAAGTGAAACAATATAATTTGCGGAAAACAACCAACATAGCCCGACATCGAGGTGTCACCAGTCATGAGCATCTAACATAAGTCTCGAAATATGGAGAGAACACTACACAATCTATTACAAAATCCAGTACTAGGGAAAAGAAACAATGATAAGAGGGAGAAACACTAGGCTGTGAGTGCCGAGAAGCTACCTAGTGGACTCCTGAAATTTGCTAGAAGCTATCAACCCTCACTAGCAGGACCTGTAGCGCCTGAATCTATACATAGGGGTGCAGGGAGTAAAGTGAGTACTCCAACTCAGTGAGTAATAACAATAAATGAAGACTGAGCGATAAGAAATCACGTAAAACACAACAATATGCTATAAATAGGCAGAGTAAAATCAGTAAGGTACAATTAAATAGTGAAACCTCATAAAGCGCCTTTTTAAGTAGATAAACAAGTAAATGGAAGGCAGCTAGAAAAGATAGCACATAAGAACCGCCCCTTGGGAACAATAACAACAGAATCAGCCCCTCGGGCAATAACATAGAACAATACCAGCCCCTCGGGCTATATCTCATATCACAATGGGTACCCGCGCTGACGGGGGTGTACAGACTCCGGGAGGGGCCCCTTAAGGCCCAAGCGCAATATCAAGCCATCTCGTGGCATAATCAATAGGCTCTCGGCCTCATATCGACAAGGCACCTCGTGGCGTACAAATCTCAGGCCCTCGGCCTCATAATCATAATTAGTGTATCACCGCTGCGGCGTGCAGCCCGACCCAAAAGTATCCTCAGAACATAGGCCCTAGGCCTTACTCAGTCAGAATATCATAAGCCACTCGGGGAACGATAAAACATTATGCTCAGCTCAAAATATCTTTTGAAATATCATTGAAGGTGTTTAAAATTGAGTAAACATGGCTGAGTTATAAAAACAATAAAATAAAGCATGACTGAGTACAAGTATAAAGTCAAAATAGTGAGGAAATGGCAGTAAAAATCCCCTAAGGGTCCAAACAGTTGGCACGAAGCCCAAATATAGCATTTAGCCCAAAACATGATAACATCAAACATTTTGCATTCAAATGCATAGTAAAATAGTCATTCGGGATGGACCAAGTCACAATCCCCAACGGTGCACGACCCCACACTTGTCATCTAGCATGTACGTCACCTCAACATAGCACAACAATGTGTAATCCGGGGTTTCATACCCTCAGAACAACAGTTACAATCATTACTCACCCCAATCCGTCCCAAACTCTAGCTCGCGATGTCTTTTCCCCTCGAATCGGCCTCCGGATGCTCCAAATCTAAGCCAAATCAGAACGTGACCATCAAAATATGCTAAGGGGACAAAGCCCACTCAAAAACAATCGAAAAACAATGCAAATCCCGAAATTAACCAAACCCGACCCCCAGGACCACGTCTCGGAATTCGATAAATTTTACATCATTAGATTCCTTATCTTCCCACGAGTTCATACATATCAAAAGTTCTGAAATCCGACCACAAATGGTCCTTCAAATCCTCAATCAAAGGCCTAAGTTCCTAAGCCCTAGTTTTTCCCAATTTTCAACCCTTAATTTCCATAATTACAGATCTAATCCGCGAAATAATACTATAGAAACGGGTTTTCATGGTCCAAAACCTTACCTAAATGAAGTCTCCTTGAATCCTCTTTGTCAAAATCGCCCAAAACTCTAGAATTCGCGTTTAAAAATGGTGAAACCCTCTGAAAATCGTGAGGGAAAAATTATATACATTCTGACCCAGGCTTTTCGCACCTGCGGTCCAAATCCCGCTCCTGCGGTCCCGCTTCTGCGGTCTAGACACCGCACCAGCGGTCCTTACTTATTCCTCAATTTCCGCATCTATGTTGCCTAATTTGCACCTGCACCACCGCAGGTGCGGTCCTTCAACCGCTTTTGCGGTTCCTGCCTTCCTAAGCTCATTCCGCTTCTGCGACTGATCTCCCGCATCTGCGGGGTTGCACCTGCAATCCTCCAACAGCAGATGCGGTTATAACAGCAACAAAAATACTTCAGCTATCAAACTCAACTCCAAACCTTCCGAAATCACCCCGAAGCCCCCGGAACCTCAACCAAAAGCACCAACAAGTCTTATACTACCATCCAAACTTATACCAATCTCCAAAACACCTCAAATAACATTAAATCGACCAAAACCCATCGGATTCAAGCCTAAAGTTCTAAAAATCTTCCAAATTACGCTTTTGATCAAAAAGGCTACCAAACCACGTCCGAATGACCTAAAATTTTGCACACACATCACAAATGACACCACGGACCTACTGCAACTCCCGGAATTCCATTTCGACCCCTATATCAAAATCTCACCCATCAACTGAAAAACGCCAAAATTCCACTTTCGCCAATTCAAGCCTAAATCTACTACGGACCACCAAAACACATTCCGATCACGCTCCTAAGTCTCAAGTCATCTCCCGAAGCTATGCGAATCATCAAAATTCACATTCGAGCCCTATAACACATAAGTCCACATTCGGTTGACTTTTCCAACTTAAGCTTTCTTAAAAGAGACTAAGTGTCTCATACTTTACCAAAACCTCTCCGAACCGAAGCCAACCAACCCGATCATACATAGAACCGATAAACAAAGCAATAAGAAGCAGAAATAGGGGAAACAGAGCAGTAACTCATGAAACGACCGGCCGGGTCATTACATCCTCTCCCTCTTAAATAAACGTTCATCCTCGAACGAGTCAAGGAACATACCCGAAGCCTCAAATAGGTGAGGGTATATGCTCCGTATCTCCCGCTCGGTCTCCTAGGTAGCCTCCTCCACGGGCCGATCTCTCCACTGCACTTTTACTAAAGCTATATCCTTTGATCTCAAATTTCGAACCTGACGCTCCAAAATAGCTGCTGGCTCCACATCATAGGTCAAATCACCATCTAACTGAACCGTGGTGAAATCCAGAACATAAGATGGATCCCCAATATACTTCCGGAGCATAGAAACATGAAATACCGGATGCACACTCGATAAGCTGGGTGGCAAAGCAAGCTCATAAGCCACCTCACCAATCCTCTGAAGTACCTCAAAAGGCCCAATGAACCGAGGACTCAATTTACCCTTCTTCCCAAATCTCATAACACCCTTCATGGGTGAAATCTTCAACAGAACCTTCTCACCAACCATGTAAGACACATCCCGAACCTTCCTGTCAGCATAGCTCTTTTGTCTCGACTGCGATGTACGAAGCCTCTCCCGAATCACCTTCACCTTATCTAGAGCATCCTGCACCAAGTCTGTACCCAATAGCCTGGCCTCGCCCGGCTCAAACAACCCAACGGGAGATATACACCGCCTCCATACAAAGTCTCATATGGAGCCATCTGAATACTCGACTGGTAACTGTTGTTATAAGCAAACTCTGCGAGCAGTAGGTCTTATCCCATGACCCTCCAAAATCAATGACACAAGCACGCAATATGTCCTCCAATATCTAAATAGCGTGCTTGGATTGCCCGTCGTATGAGGGTGAAAAGCTGTGCTCAACTCAACCTGAGTACCAAACTCTCACTGTACAGACCTCCAAAACTCTAAAGTTAACTGAGTGCCCCAATCTGAAATGATGGAAATTGGGACACCATGCAAACGAACAATCTCCCGGATATATATCTATGCCAACCGCTCTGAAGAATAGGTGGTACAGATAGGAATGAAGTGCGCGGACTTGGTCAGCCGATCCACAATCACCGAAATAGCATCGAACTTCTTCAAAGTCCGTGGAATCCCAACTACAAAGTCCATGGTGATCCGCTCCCACTTCCACTCCGGAATATCCATCCGCTGAAGGAAGCCACCCGGTCTCTGGTACTCATATTTCACCCGCTGACAATTGAGGCACCGAGCTACAAATCCCACATTGTCTTTCTTCATTCTCCTCCACCAATAATGATGTCTAAGATCTTGATACATCTTCGCGGTGCCCGGATGAATGGATTACAGCGAGCTATGGGCCTCCTCCAATCAACTCCCGAAGCCCATCTACATTGGGCACACATACCGATAGTCACATCTCTGGCATCATCATGCTGAACTCTATCCTTAAGGACAAGCAAATGAGAACCATCATATTGGCGCTCTCTGATGCGATCTTATAAGGAAGACCGAGAAATCACACAAGCCAATACCTGGCTGGGCTCCAAAATATCCAACCTCACGAACCGATTGGCCAAGGCCTGAACATCAACTGCAACAGGTCTCTCCCCAACTGGAATATATGCCAAACTCCCCATACTCGCCGCCTTCCGGCTCAAAGCATCGGCCACCACATTGGCCTTTCCCGGGTGATACAAGATAGTAATGTCATAATCCTTTAGCAACTTAAACCACCTCCGTGCCTCAAATTGAGATCCTTCTGCTCGAACAAGTGCTGGAGGGTACGATGATCAGTAAACACCTCACAAGACACACCATACAAATAATGCCTCCAAATCTTCAACGCGTGTACAATGGCAGCCAACTCCAAATCATGAACAGGGTAATTCTTCTCATGGGGCTTCAACTGTCGAGAAGCATAAGCAATCACTCTACCCTCCTGCATCACAACACACCCAATACCAACTCTTGAAGCATCACAATACACGGTATAAGAAGCTGATGGCAACACTAACATTGGAGCTGTGGTCAAGGCAGTCTTGAGCTTCTGAAAACTCTCATCACACTCATCAGACCATTGAAATGGAACACCCTTCTGCGTCAACTTTGTCAAGGGAGATGCAATAGATGAAAATCCCTGAACAAATCGGTGGTAATAACCCGCCAAACTAAGGAATCTGCGAAACTCTGTAGCTGAGAACGGTCTGGGCCAACTCTGAACCGCCTCTATCTTATTTGGGTCAACCTGAATACCCTCGCTGGACGCCACGTGCCCCAAGAAAGCCAATGAACTGAGCCAAAACTCACATTTGGAGAACTTTGCATAAAGCTTCTCCTCTCTCAATCTCTGCAACACCACTCTCAAATGCTCCGCGTGCTCCTCCTGACTACGTGAATACACCAGAATATCATCAATGAAGACTATGACAAACGAGTCGAGATACGGCCGGAACACGCTGTTCATCAAATGCATGAACGTTGCTGGGGCATTGGTCAGCCCAAAAGACATCACCAAGAACTTATAATGACCATAGCGGGTCTTGAAGGCTGTCTTAAGAATATCCGAGTCCCTGATCTTCAACTGGTGATAACCTGAGCGGAGATCAATCTTGGAAAACACTCTCGCTCCCTGAAGCTGGTCAAAAAAATCATCGATACGAGGCAAAGGATACTTGTTCTTAATTGTTACTTTGTTCAACTGCCTGTAATCAATGCACATCCTCATTGTGCCATCCTTCTTCTTCACAAAAAGAACCGGCGCACCCCGAGGTGACACACTAGGCCGAATGAACCCCTTGTCAAGGAGTTCCTGAAGCTGCTCCTTTAACTCCCTCAACTCCGCTAGTGCCATACGATACGGTGGAACAGAAATGGGCTGAGTGCCCGGCACCAGATCAATAACAAAATCAATATCCCTGTCCGATGGCATGCCAGGCAGGTCTGCAGGAAACACATCGGGAAAATCCCTCACAACTGGAACAAAATCAATACTGGGAGACTCTACACTGACGTCCCTCACAAATGCTAAGTATGAAAGACAACCTTTCCCAACCATACGTTGGGCCTTCAAGAATAAGATTACCCTGCTGGGGATATAATCAGACAAGCCTCGCCACTTAATCTGTGGCATACCCGGCATAGCTAACGTCACTGTCTTGGCATGACAGTCCAAAATAGCCCGGCATAGAGATAACCAATCCATGCCCAATATAACATCAAAGTCCACAATACATAACAACAATAGATCCACTTGGGTCTCCAGACCCCCAATAGACACAACACACGACCGGTACAAATGATCTACCACAACAATATCGCCCACCGGAGTAGAGACATGAACAGAAGAAATGAGAGACTCGCAGGGCGTATCCAAATAATGGGCAAAATAAGATGACACATAAGAGAAAGTAGAACCAGGGTCAAATAACACAGAGGCATCTCTGCGGCAGACGGAAAGAATACCTGTAATCACCGCATCTGAAGCAACCGCATCAGGCCTAGCTGGAAGTGCATAGAAACGAGCCTAAACACCACCGGATCAACCTCCCCCTCTTGGGCGACCCCTAGATGACTGTCCCCCACCCAAGCTGGCTAGGTGGATGGTGAAGTAGCTGGCACAGAAGCCCTTTGCTGAGATGAACCCCCAAGACGATGAGGACACTGCCTCCATATATGACCCATCTCTGCACACTCATAGCAACTCCCGGGTGTCGGAGATGGGGACTAAAAAGAACCGCTAGCACCGGAATGACTAGCAGACGCACCTGGCGTGGAAGAATCCTGAACTGAGGGAGCACATGACGAACCCTGGGCTGAATGGGCACTGAGTGAAGAATGACCCAGCTGAGAACCATGAGAACCATGGCTCGATGACGCCCTACGATAACCTGGGCGAGCTGACTGGGCGTGCCTGAACTGGCGGCCTCTGCCATACTGAAACTGACCCCTCAATGGAGCACCCCCAAAACTACCATGTCCTCGAGGCCTCTTGGCCTCCTCTCCTCGCGCTCCTAGCGACAAACTGCCTCAATCTCACGAGCGATATCCACAACCTCCTCAAACGTAGCACCTGACACTCTCTCCCTAGTCATGAAAATCCGAAGCTGGTATATGAGGCCATCAACAAACCTCCTGATCCTCTCTCTCTCCATAGCAACCAACCAAATAGCATGACGAGCTAACTCTGAGAACCTTATCTCATACTGAGTAACAGTCATATCCCCCTGTCGCAACTGCTCGAACTGCCTACGCAGCTCCTCCCTGCGAGACTGTGGTACATACTTCTCCAAAAATAGAACGGAGAACTGCTGCCAAGTAAGAGGTGCCGCACCAGCAGGCCTACGCCTCTCATATGCCTCCCACCAAGTGAAGGCAGCTCCCGTAAACTGAAAAGTCGTGAATGCAACTCCGCTAGTCTCCAGAATACCCGCGATGCGAAGAATCCTCTGACATCTATCCAAGAAACCCTAGGCATCCTCGCCCTTTGCACCACTAAAAGTAGGAGGCTGGAGTCTGCCAAGCCTCTCCAATCTGTGCTGCTCGTCCTCTAGCATAACTGGAGCTATATAACCCTGAGCAGCTGCCACCGGCTGGGCTAGTGGTGCCTCCGGTGTCTGCAATCCCTGAGCAACCTGATCGGGTATACGGGCGGCGGGAGTCTGAGAGCCTCCCCCGGCCTGAGAAGTGGATGCGGCAGTAGAATAGAATAACAGAAGTTTAGTACTCGGGTCAACAGATTCGCACGACAAGAATTTCAAGAATATGGAATTTTCCTAAAGGTTCTGCAGCCTCTCGAGGATAAATACAGACGTCTTCGTACCGATCTACGAGACTCTACTAAACCTGCTCATGACACGTGAGACCTATGTAACCTAGGCTCTGATACCAACTTGTCACGACCCTAAACCCAGACCCGGTCATGATGGCGCCTCTCGTGAAGACAAAGCCAACCGACACAACTCTCAATTCATATTAAACAATTATAATAGCACAATTTAAGTCATTAAAATGCTAATAATCCCAAAACATAAGTGAAACAGTATAATTTACGGGAAACAACCAACACAGCCCGACATCGGGGTGTCACCAGTCATGAGCATCTAACATAAGTCTCGAAATATGGAGAGAAGACTATACAATCTATTGCAAAATCCAGTACTAGGGAAAAGAAACAATGATAAGAGGGAGAAATACTAGGCTGCGAGTGCCGAGAAACTACCTAGTGGACTCCAAAAATCTGCCAGAAGCTATCAACCCTCACTAGCAGGACCTGTAGCGCCTGAATCTGCACACATGGGTGGAGGGAGTAAAGGTACAATTAAACAGTGAAATCTCATAAAGCACCTTTTTAAGCAGATAAACAAGTAAATGGAAGGTAGCTAGAAAAGATAACACATAAGAACCACCCATCGGGCACAATAACAACAGAATCAGCCCCTCGGGCAATAACATAGAACAATACCAGCCCCTTGGGCTATATCTCATATCACAATGGGTACCCGCACTGACTGGGGGTGTACAAACTCCGGGAGGGGCCCCTTACGGCCCAAGCGCAATATCAAGCCATCCCGTGGCATAATCAATAGGCTCTCGGCCTCATATTGACAAGGCACCTCGTGGCGTACAAATCTCAGGCCCTCGGCCTCATAATCATAATTAGTGTATCACCGCTGAAGCGTGCAGCCCGACCCAAAAGTATCCTCATAACACAGACCCTCGGCCTTACTCAGTCAGAATCTCATAAGCCACTCGGGCAACAATAAAACATTATGCTCGGCTTAAAATATCTTTCAAAATTTCATTTAAGGTGTTTAAAACAGAGTAAACATGGCTGAGTTATGAAATCAATAAAATATAGCATGACTGAGTACAAGTATAAAGTCAAAATAGTGAGGAAATGGCAGTAAAAATCCCCTAAGGGTCCAAATAGTTGCCACGAAGCCCAAATATGGCATTTATCCCAAAACATGATAACATCAAACAATTTGCAATCAAATATGCATTAACACAATCATTCGGGATGGACCAAGTTAGAATCCCCAACGGTGCATGACCCCACGCTCGTCATCTAGCGTGTACGTCACCCCAACATAGCACAACGATGTGTAATCCGGGGTTTCATACCCTCAGAACAACATTTACAATCATTACTCACCTCAATCCGGCCCAAACTCTAGCTGGTGATGTCTTTGCCCCTCGAATCGGCCTCCGGATGCTCCAAATCTAAGCAAAATCATAACGTAACCATCAAAATATGCTAAGGGGACAAAGCCCACTCGAAAACAATCAAAAAACAACGCAAATCCCGAAATCAACCAAACCTGACCCCCGGGCCCACGTCTCGGAATTCGATAAATTTTACATCATTAGATTCTTTATCTCCCCACGAGTTCATACATATCAAAAGTTCTGAAATCCGACCACAAATGGTCCTTCAAATCCTCAATCAAAGGGCTAAGTTCCTAAGCCCGAGTTTTTCCCTATTTTCAACCCTTAATTTCCATAATTACAGCTCTAATCCGGGAAATAATACTATAGAAATGGGTTTTCATGGTCCAAAACCCTACCTCAATGAAGTCTCCTTGAATTCTCTCTTCAAAATCGCCCAAAACTCCAGAATTCGCATTTAACAATGGTGAAACCCTCTGAAAATTGCGAAGGAAAAATTATATACATTCTGACCCAGGATTTTCGCAGTTGCGGTCCAAATCCCGCTCCTGCGGTCCCGCTTCTGCGGTTTAGACCACTGCACCTGCGGTCCTCACTTAATCCTCAATTTCCGCATCTGTGATGCCTAATCCGCACCTACGCCACCGCAGGTGCGGTCCTTCAACCGCTTCTGCGGTTCCTACCTTCCTAGGCTCATTCCGCTTCTGCGAGTGATCTCCCGCATCTGCATATCCTCCAACCGCAGATGCGGTTATGATAGCAACAAAAATACTTCAGCTATCAAACTCAACTTCAAACCTTCCGAAATCACCCCGAGGCCCCCGGGACCTCAACCAAAAGCACCAACAAGTCTTATACTACCATCCAAACTTATACCAATCTCCAAAATACCTCAAATAACATTTAATCGACCAAAACCCATCAGATTTCACCATAGCCCAGAAGTCACAGTAAATCCAACACAAAATAGCCAAAACCCAATAGCCATAGTTGATCATAGGATCCAGAAAACAGCCATTTATTTATTGGCTTATTCAGTAGTTAGAAAGGGGGTAGAATGGAGCAGTTAGGACAAAGTGGTAAGGAACCTTAGACCCTAGTGTGTTAGAGTTCACAAGGGTCTCAATTGGACCCCGAGCAGTGCTCACACTAGATAGGTCAATGATAGAACCTAGGTAGCTGTGGCTTTCAGTCGGCTAAGAATGAGAACTCAAAATAACCCAAGTAACAAGTGAAAGGGAGTAAACTAAGGTTGAGGGACAACACTGAAGGATACAAACATAGTCAATTTGAGCACATAGGGCAGATAATCAAAAAGGCTTTAGGTTTTAAGAACAGACTTAGTAAAGATTCAGAAGAACAAGTTCAACACCTAGTGCATAAGTAGTCAACATTAACAAAACAAGTTTGCAGGATTGGTGTACACAGACTCATAGTAAGGAAAAGGTTCAAATTATGCTAAGTATAGGTCCTAGTGTTACAAGAAAGAATCATATTAATTGGCAATAGAATTTAGATAGGATGAGAACAGATCATTGCAACAACTAGAAGTCAAGACATGCTAGAAGCATAATAATATGGAACATGATCAAACATGCTATATAGGCAAGATATCATCACAGCAAATTCAGAATGGGATAGGAAACAGACTTGTGCCATATAGTGAATGTATACATTTGTGCTTTTGAACAAAATCAACTAGTCTATTAGAAGGGATACGAGTTATGTAGTAAACCATGTTCAAGTAACAGGATTGATAGAAAAATTAAACAACAAAGAGATGCTAAAAGACAAAGGTCCTAAACATCAGTAAGTTGCAATACATAGACTAGATAAGCTTTAAAGGAATCTAATTTACTCAAATCAGGTTTAGGCATGCTTTAAACTGTCAGTATGAAGCTAAGAGTTAAGGAGAGCTAAAATTGAAGTAGAACAAACAGAATTGCACACAAAACAACCCAGAAGAACACATTAAGCAAAACTTCAGGAGTGAAAACATATGCAAATCAGAGATACATAGGAATGAAACTACGAAGTCCAGTAACTCATCAGTTAAGTGAAAAAATAAGAGAGAAAAAAAGTCCACAGTATTCTGAATATCAACGGAGAGCAAGAACCAAGAATTTCAGTGGCCTTGGTTTTCAGCCGGCTAAGAACCAGAGTGTAGAACAAGAGAATTAGAGAACAAAGAGCAATAACTTCAGTTTTTAGTAAAGATTTTTACGATTCAGGTCTGTATTAAAGGGGAATAGGGAGGGGTTTATATAGCAGTAAAATCAGCTGCACAAACAAGGAAAATAATTGATTAAACACAGTTAACGAAAAAAATCAAGTAAACACAGACGAAGAAAAGGGAAAAATCTCGCATGCAAGTCAGTAAAACAACAGAAAAGGGAAAGTATCAAACTCCAAACCCTAGTTAGGTTTATAAACTCGAAATCGGACAACTGGTATGAAGGATCGAGTTCATCTCGCGTATATGGACGAAATATCACACAAATCTTCAAGATTGAGTCGATTCTCATCCGATATAGAGGTGGTATTTGCCAAAATTAGGGAAATACGTACGTAATACCAAAATCGAGTAACCAGTACCAAAGGAACCCAAATATGGTAAGCAAATAATAGTAAAATCCCATTATCAACGGGATTAGGAGAGGGCATTAAGGGGGAGGCGGCTAGGTTTCTTCAGAGAGAGAGAGGGAGGTGAGATGATTTAGGGGCGGCGGGTGGGGATTATGGGCTAGGTTTCTGGGTAGGTAATTAAAAGGGAGGGAATAGATGTGGGTCGTTGATCTCAGAGATCAACGGCCACGATTAAAAGGGGTTGGGTCGGGTTTAGTTAAGTGGGTTGCCACCGGGTTGGGTAATGGGGTTATTGGTTTTGGGCTGGGGTTATGTATTAGGTATTTTGGGCCATTGCTTGGTCCGAAAACGTTTAGGAATTTAGGCTAGTTTTAAATATCCAATATTCAGCAAAAATAATTTGTAAAAGTAATTAATAAATAATAAAAATATTATTTGTGCACTAAAAAGATTAAAAATAATAACTTAACGTTATAAAAATATAAAAAATTTACTTTTTTTGCATACATAATGTAATTATACATGAATATAGGCTATTATTGCAAAATGTGCAATTAGCCTAAAAATGTAAATTTAATTATGAAAAAATGAAGTAAAAATATGCATGTTGGTGTAAATGATAAGTTTGGATGATTAAAACACCATAAAAATAATTTGAAGGATAACTATTGAATATTTATACAATAAAAATGCAGAAAGAAGTTAATTTAAAGCCTTTAAAAATTATGGAAAATTATAAAAATGCTTGTATAGGTTTATAAGCTAAATGATGATGCAAAATATACTATTTTGAAAGTATATATATATATATATATATATATGTTTTAAAAATATGAGAAAAAAATTGGGTATCAACGGCTGCTCCTCTTTATCCGGAAATGATGAAAGAATTGTCGGGTAAAGAAATGATGACCGATTTTGACCGAATGGGATGTTTTTTAAATAGAGTCCGAACTACTGTTTCTGAGTTGCCTACATATCCCCAGTATTATGGGAATCATGCCATGTGTAGTTCTGGATCCAACGGTGGACGAAACCGATGGAGTTGTTGTAAGAATGGTCTTACGTTTCGGAAAGGGTTCTTTTGGGTAGGACAGTATCAGATGAATTTATGCGGAGTCATCAATGTGAATCTAAAACGTAACGGATGTATTACAGAGCAAGTATCTGAATAATCATAGAGTAAAAAAAATGGGTAATTGATGATGGTCAGTTATGTTTGAAATATTTGCAAGATGTGAATGTTATGAATGGGAACCAGAGCGAAGATTTCTCCCGTTTAAAGAACGGTTCCTTCCTAGACTACCTGAAAAACTTTAAACACGATGCATGCAAATATATATGGGTTATTGCAAGAATTAAAACATGATGCAAGTTCCCTTTGGACCATGAAGGTTGTCTTTGAATGGTGAGGATGATGTCCTTAGACCATGACGTCCTCGGCCATGAATCATGTGATAGGGGATTCACAGGCCATGAAATGACGTCCTCGGGCCATGAGGATGGTGCCTACGTACTATGATGCCTTTGAATAATTATGTGCAATATTGAGAGATCCTCGGGCCACGGAATGATGTCTTCCAGCTATGAGGATGATGTCTTCGCACTATGACGCCTTTGGACAAAATGACGATGTTTCAGCCCATGAAATGTAAAGATATGGTACTTGGTCATATGCGGGATGAAACAAGACAAGGCTTAGTCTTGTGTAAGGTGAGGGTAGTGCTTAGCCCCAGGTGAATAGAGGATAGTGCTTAATCTTAGATAGCGTAGTTAGGGAGGCAATGCTGAGCTTATGCAATTAGGGAGGCAATGTTTAACCTCATGCAGGAAAAGGCAGTGCTTAGCCTTATTCAATTAGGGAGGCAGGGCTTAGCCTCATGCAAATAGGAGACAATGCTTAGTCTCATGCAATTAGGGAGGCAATGCTTAGCCTCATGCCGGAAAAAACAATGCTTAGCCTAATGCAATTGAGAAGGCAGGGCTTAGCCTCACGCAAAATGGGAGACAATGCTTAGTCTCATGCAAGGAAAGGCAATGCTTTGCCTTATATAGTTGGGGCGGCAGGGATTAGCCTCATGCAAAATAGGAGACAAAGCTTAGTCTCATGCAAAAATAGGAGACAATGCTTAGTCTGATGCAAGGAAAGGCAATGCTTAGCCTTATGCAATTAGGAAGAAAATTCTTAGCCTCATGCAAAAAGGGAGACAGGGCTTAGTCTCATGCGATGGAAGGCAATGCTTAGCCTTATGCAATTGAGGAGGCAAGGGTTAGCCTTATGCAAAAATAGGAGACAATGCTTAGTCTCATGCAAGGAAAATAAACAGGGCTTAGTCTCATGCAATTAGGGAGGCAATGCTTAGAGCAAAATAGGAGACAGGGCTTAGTCTCATGCAATGGAAGGCAATGCTTAGCCTCATGCAAGGAAAGGAGACCGGTCTTAGTCTCATGAAATTAGGGAGGCAATGCTTAGCCTCATGCAAAATAGGAGACAAGGCTTAGTCTCATGCAATGGAAGGCAATGCTTAGCCTCATGCAAAATAGGAGACAGGGCTTAGTCTCACGCAAAGAAAAACAATGAATGATAGCAGAGTACTTCTTATCTGGAGACATGTTTGTGTTTGGAAATTTTGTCGTTATGAAGATAGTGATTTTGATATGTGTGTATTTGAGAATACTCCTGTTATGTTCATTGTGCCTGTATCTAAAGAAAAATCATGAGTTTGGCGGGGAAGGTTGGTTCGTGATTTTGTCTTCTTCTTGCCCATGCTCTTGTCTTGAGATCCAGTTTGAGTTACCTTGGGTAACATTTGGCTGTCATAGAAATAATGTTTTCGAAAAATATGCGTGCATTTGATGAATGTAGTTATTTAAAAACGTAGTAGCATGCAATATCAAGTAAATTAGATGAACCAATAACTCTGACACTTTTAGAGACATTGCGACCTCCTTGCATTGGAATTTTGAGGGTCCTCCTCAAAATTTTGCCCCAGTTTAATTAGCGAATCTTTGGCCGTTGCGCATATGATGAAATTGGCTGGACTTGCTTCGAAATTTTGAACCTCAAAATTCTGTCCTAGTTTCTGACCATGGGGAAAATGAAGATTTTATTAAGAAGTGAGCAAACCCACAGGGTTGCCTACGTATCCCCTCTTAAACGGGAATCAAGTTAAGCGTAGTTCAGTTACATCAGATGAAGAAATGCAAATAATCTAAACATAGTATCTTCTGACTGCGTCTGAATTGATAGGCTTTGGCCTAATCTCTCCATCCATTTCTGCGAGTATGAGTGCTCCACCTGTTAGTACTCTGTGAACCATGTAGGCCCTTGCCAATTGGGTGAAAATTTCCCTTTGGCTTCATCTTGATGCGGGAAGATCCGCTTCAGCACCAGCTGCCTCGATGAGAACTGTCGGGGTCTTGCCCTTTTGTTGAAAGCTCTGGACAGTGTGTTGTGATGAAGTTGATCATGGCATACCGCATTCATTCTTTTCCCGTCAATAAGAGCCAATTGTTCATAACAACTCCGTATCCATTTTGCATCATTGAGTTATGCATCTTGTATAATTCTCAAAGAAGGAATTTCGACTTCGGCGGGAATCAAAGCTTCAGTACCGTAGACCAGCAAGTAGGGGGTTGCCTCGGTTGATGTGCGGACTGTGGTACGGTACCCCAATAAGGCAAATGGTAATTTCTCATTCCATTGCTTGTGATTGTCTACCATCTTTCTCAATATTTTCTTGATATGCTTGTTTACGGCCTCCATGGCTCCATTCATTTAAGGCCTGTATGTTGTGGAATTCTTATGCTTGATTTTGAAGGTTTCACACATGGCTTTCATTAAGTCATTATTGAGGTTGGCGGAATTGTCGGTGATGATGGATTTTGGTACCCCGAATCGGCAAACAATACGATCCCTGACAAAATTTGTGATGACTTTCTTTGTTACAGCCTTGTAAGATGCAGCCTCAACCCATTTTGTGAAATAGTCTATGGCCACTAAAATGAACCTGTGCCCGTTCGAAGTGGCGGGCTCGATTGGACCGATGACATCCACTCCCCAAGCAGCAAAAGGCCAAGGTACACTTGTTGCATTGAGTTCATTTGGTGGTACCCGTACCATATTTGCATGTATTTGACACTGGTGACACTTTTGGACATACCTGATGTAGTCTGTTACCATAGTCATCCTAAAATATCCTGCCCTCAATATCTTCTTGGCTAGAATGAAACTATTCATTTGTGTTCTACAAGTCCCGGCATGTATCTCTTCGAGTAGTTTGGAAGCTTCCTTGGCGTCAATGCACCATAATAATCCTAGGCCTGGAGTCCTTTTGTACAGAATTCCTCCACTTTGGAAGAAATGGTAGGATAATCTTTGGAGTGTGCGTTTCTGAGTATGATTTGCCTGCTCCGGATACTTTCCTTTTGCCAAGTATTCCTTGATATCATGGAACCACGGATTCCCATTTGTTTCATTTTCAACATGAACGCAATTAGCTGGTCGATTATGGATTCTTACTGAAATAGGGTCGATGAAATTTTTGTTCGGGTGTTGTATCTTGGAAGACATAGTGGCCAATGCGTCTGCGAACTCATTTTGGATTCTCGGAACATATTTGAACTCTATCTTTGTGAACCTCTTCATCAATTCTTGCACATGATATAGATATGGTAATATTCTGGTATTCTTTGTAGCCCACTCTCCTAGAACCTAATGTACCAGAAGGTCTGAATCACCAATTACCAGCAATTCCTGGATATTCATGTCAATGGCCAAATTGAGCCCCAAGATGCAAGTCTCGTATTCTGCCATATTGTTGGTGCACAGAAACCTGAGTTTTGCGGAAACCAGATAATGCTGACCTATCTCTGACACCAAAATGGCTCCAATGCCTACTCCTTTGAAGTTCGCGGCCCCATTGAAGAACATTCTCCAGCCGTCGTAAGTTTCGATGATATCTTCTCCTACAAATGATACTTCTTCATTGGAAAAACACGCTTTCAGGGGTTCGTATTCTCCTCCTACAGGATTTTCTGCAAGATGATCTGCTAATGCCTGTCCCTTGACCGCCTTCTCAGTTACATAGACAATATCAAATTCACTTAATATTATCTGCCATTTTGCTAGTTTCCCTGTAGGCATCGGTTTCTTGAAAATGTATTTCATAGGATCCATCCTTGATATGAGATATGTAGTGTAGCCACAGAAGTAGTGCCTCAAGTTTTGAGCTATCCACGTCAGGGAACAGCAGGTGCATTCCAGAAAAGAATATCGTGCTTCATAGGGTGTGAACTTCTTACTCAGATAGTATATGGCCTGCTCTTTTCTCCCCGTCTCGTCGTGTTGTCCGAAGATACAACCGAAAGCCCTATCTAGTACGGACAAGTAGAGTATTATAGGTATCCCAGGTTCTGGCAGGACCAAGACTAGTGGTGTGGACAAATATTCCTTGATTTTGTCAAAAGCTTTCTGGCAGTCTTCAGTCCAACTCGTTGCGGCATCCTTCTTTAACATTTTGAAAATCGGCTCACAGATCACGGTCGATTGTGCTATGAAGCGGCTGATGTAATTGAGATGCCCCAAGAAACTCATCACATCTTTCTTGTTCTTTAGAGGTGGAAAATCCTAGATAGCCTTGACCTTTGATGGGTCTAGCTCTATTCCTCGACGGCTGACGATGAATCCTAACAACTTCCCAGCAGGGAACCCTAAAGCACATTTTGCGGGGTTCAGTTTCAGATTGTACCTTCGAAGCCGATCAAAGAACTTTCTCAGGTCTGCTATGTGATCTGTACCCTTCTTGGATTTGATGATGACGTCGTCCACGTACACTTCTATCTCTTTGTGTATCATGTCATGGAAAATGGTTGTCATGGCTCTCATATAAGTGGCCCTAGCATTCTTTAGACCAAATGGCATCATTTTATAGCAATACACTCCCCATGGCGTAATAAAGGCTGTCTTCTCGGCATCTTCTTCATCCATCCAGATCTGATGATATCTCGTGAAGCAATCCACGAAGGATTAGAGTTCATGCTTGGCACAGTTGTTGATCAATATGTGTACATTGGGCAACGGGAAATCATCTTTGGGAATTGCTCTGTTTAAATCCCGATAGTCTACACATACTCTAACCTTCCCATCCTTCTTCGGCACTGGCACGATGTTAGCCAACCAGATAGGATATTCAACCACTATGAGAACCTTAGCTTTGATCTGCTTGGTGACTTCCTCTTTTAGTTTCAGACCCATATCTGGCTTGAACTTTCTGAGCTTCTACTTTACAGGCGGACACATCGGATTGGTAGGTAGTTTATGAGCAACTATAGACGTGCTCAAACCAGTCATATCATCATAAGACCATGCAAAAAGATCTTCATACTCTTTCAGGAAACGGGTGTACTCTTCTTTCTCTGATGGTGACAGGTGAATGCTTATGCGAGTTTCTTTGACTGTTTCAGAATCTCCCAAATTGACTATCTCGGTTTCATCCAGATTGGACTTGGGTTTGTTCTCAAAATTTTCCACTTCTCTAATAATTTCTTCAGGTATTATATCTTCTTCTTCTATTTTATCTGAATCACTATCCTTATGTTGCGTTATCTCATTACATGTTACAGTCGTCGGTTCATCAGGATAAGTAATGATAATGTTGTAGAGAGAAAATGTAAAGGATAATAATAAATACTAAAATAGCAGTGCATTAAATAAATCCTGAAAACATCAAAACAAGTACGGCTCGATCACTCCAGCAATTATTTCAAAACAAAATACGTTCAAAACAAAATACTGAGAATGTCTTAAATGCTTAAAATTGCTTTTAAAAATAAATTGTGCTAATTGCCAGGCTACCCAGGAACTCGATGGGCCAGGGACAGTGTGGCAGTCCAGTTCTTGAGAATGACTCCTTTTCCCACAGTTTGAATAGTAAGGTCTTCCTCCTCCTCCTCCTCCTCATCCTCCTCCTCAACTATTGCACTGCAATCCATGTCTTCATCATCCGGAAATAGGTTTCTTAGGCCAGCTAAGGCTTCATCATCTTCAGATTCCCATATCATGTCAGTTTGTTGAAATGTCTGGTGAAAATGCGATATTGGCTGTTCAAGAGGGTAATAAGGACCACGCCATGGCGGCGACCAATCGTCATACTCTTGCCAGGTGTACTGGTATCTAAGCCCAAAGGTTGTGACGTGACGCTTTGGTTGTATTGGTTTAGTGATACATTGGAGATTCTTGCCGAGACCCTTGCCGGGTTCATTCCCTATCCATAACAATATGCTTTCAATCTTGTTACTGCACCATTTGTCTTTCTCAATTGCATTGACGCGCTCGATGCGATGGTACATTTCTCCTCCAAACTTCCTTCTATTCTCGACAACCGGAACAATTTGATTGGTGTAAATGGGATTACTTACGTCCCCGTGGATGATTACTTCCTGATGATTCCATTCAAACTTCACAGCCTGATTTAGAGTGGAGGCTACAGCCCCACCAGCATGTATTCAAAGGTCGTCCCAACAGCAGATTGTATGTGGCGGATATGTCTAATACTTGAAATTCAACGTCAAACCAAGTCGGGCCTATCTGTAAGCAGAGGTTGATATTCCCAATCGTGGCCCTTTGGGACCCATCGAATGCTTTCACGTTCATAGTTCCTGCTCGTATCTCATGCAAACCTTTACCCAACCTCTTCAGAGTGGTCAACGGACATATGTTGAGACTCGAACCCCCATCTATCAGGACCCCGGCGATGAATTTGTCCTCAAACTACACTGTGATATTTAGTCCCCTATTGTGACTCGGTCCTTCCGGTAGCAGTTCGTCTTCGTGAAAAGTGATCTTGTGGCTCGACAATACTTGCCCTATCGTGTTGGCCATCTCTCCACTAGTGATGTTATTGGGTACATAAGCTTCATTCAACACTTTCATCAATGCATTCCTATGTGCTTCGGAGTTCTGCGGTAGTGATAGAATGGATATCTGAGCAGGGGTTTTGTTCAGATAATCAACCACAGAATACTCTCTTGCTTGCACCTTTCTCCAAAGATCATCCGGGCTACTTTCAATGATAGGTTGGCTTCTTTGCTTGTTCCTCCTAAATACTCGGGCATGTAAACCCTACCAGTTCTGGTCATGCCTTGTGCTGCACCTGTTTCCTCCATTTTTCCCTTTTCTTTCCGTCTTGCTTCTGCAGTATAGTCCCAGGGTATAGCATTAGATTCAAAGGACGGTGTTGGTGCTATCGTTATGGTGAAGGGTGTGGTCACTTCCACCTCAAACGGAGTTGGCATGGCTGAGGGAGTTGTTATTTCAACCTCGAACGGAGTCTGTGTGGCTACCTTAACTTCAATCTGTGATTGTATCTGTACCACAATAGGTGTAAGAGTGACTGGAGGTATTTTAGGTTCTTCCCCTTCACGAATAAGTCCAATTGACCCTTCCGGATCCCATTCTTCATCGGTTTCTATCACATTTACCCCCTCACCCCTGTGACCCGGGAGAGGATTGTTGCGGACATTAGGTGTAGCATCTTTTGCTTGTATAACCTTGGTGTCAATCAACGTTTGGATCTTATCCTTCAATGTGCGACATTCATCGATAGTATGACCCTTCATGCCCGAGTGGTAGGCACATGTCTTGTTTGGATTGACCCACTGAGAGAAATGTTCCATGGCAAAAGCGGGAATGGGAGTGACATAACCGGCAGCCTTTAGTCTCTCATACAACTAGTCAATGGGTTCAGCAATATAAGTGTATTTTCTGGGTGGTCTGCGGTTGGAATTTGGTCTGGGTTTTTGGTAATTTGGCGGGCTGGTGGGGAGTGGTAGTATGCTGGCTAGGTGTTATAAGTATGGTAAACGGCAGTAGGTTGTTGGTATCTGGGAGGCGAAGGTTGATATGTAGGTGGGGGTGTTTTGTATGTGAGAAGAGACTTTGGACCTTGGGCCACCATTACTGCCCCTACTTCCTTCTTTTTTGAAATACCGCCCAACTGCAAGGCTTTGTTTGTAGCCTGGAGTGCCTCAAAATTTGTCACCATTCTGCTCTTGATACCCTCTTCTATTCTTTCTCCTAACTTGGTGATGTCAGAAAATTTATGGTTCTCAATAACCATCAGTCTCTCATAATACTGCGGATCTTGAGCTCGGACAAAGAACTTATTCATTTGTTCTTCTTCCAGTGCTGGCCTTACTTTCGCAGCTTCAGGCCTCCACCGAGTAGCATACTCGCGGAAAGTTTTTGTTGGCTTCTTCTTAAGATTCTGAATGTAGAAGACGTCTGGCGTATTTTTCGTATTGAACCTGAACCAATCCATAAAATCTAATGCCATAATTACCCAGTTAACCTATTTCTTTGGGTTTTGACTGATGTACCAAAACAGGGCGTCTCCAGTGAGGCTGCTCATGAACAGCCTCATGCGGATTCTTTCATCTTTACCAACCCTTACGAGCTTGTCATAATAAGTTCTCAAGTGTACCTTCGGATCACCTGTCCCGTCGAACATTTCGAACTTAGGAGGTTTGTAACCCTCTGGTAGTTCTACGTCCGGCTGAATACACAAATCCTTATAATTCAAACCTTCAACGCCGTTACTGCCTTCAACACCTTGGACTCGACTAGTAAGTTTCTTGAGTTCCTCTACCATGTTCTTGATGAGCAGGTCCTTCTCGACGGACTTCGTTGTGTACAAGGTCTGTTATGGAGTGTGGGGTAAGGTTTTCACATATATAGGGTTGCTTTGATGGACTCCAGGAATTTGGGCGTAGTGATGGTCGTTGGTTGAGTTCTGGGGATCAGGGGTAGGTTGTGGTGCATTTTGAGGATGGTTTGTGGCAACTGGGGCGGATGGTGATGATGTTGTGGAGGATTAGGATTTTGAAGAGGTGTGGCATACTAATGAGGTGCGGGAAGATTTTGTTGGTTTTGTGTGTTCTGGGGAGGTGCTTAGTTTTGGGCGTTTTGTTTGTTGACGTCGGGGACGTTTAGGGTAAGGGAAAGATTTGCCAAGTTCCGGACCTGCTCAAGTTCCCCTTGTAACTCCAGTATCTTCTGTTCTAACCGTAAGACCAAATCGTTTTGTGCCAGAGTACTCCGACCATCCGAAGTCTCAACATTCTCTACACGCGTAGCGTTGTCTTTCCTGATACCACTCATATAGTCCATTTTAACTTTTCCCTTGCTTTTAGGATCACTTGGAGGAGGAGGAGGTGGAGGACCTCTAGATCTAGTATGATATGCTGATGATTCCAGTACGCACGAACCAACCTTAAGGGATGGGAATAAACAAAAAAAAACAGGAAAACAAAAAGGTAAACAAGTTAGTAAGGGGTATTAAAAGGATGTTTGCGGTATTTAAACACATATTTCATAGTTATAAACTTTACATCCTAGTTTGGGGACCTCATTGTGCCCGAGGTAGGCTTAGGCAATTTGGAGAAAATCGATGCCAATAATTGTATCATTTCATTAATATGATAAATGAATCAAATCTCTACTACAACGACAATAATTATAAAGAGTCACTAATGTCATTTGCCTTATTACAACCAAAGTCTAAAATGAGTCTAGAAAGCAAGTAAAACATCATTCCTAATCTATTTGGTCCCAGAGGGACCTTCTCCATATTTGGCCTTCTTTGCTCCATCGATCAGATTCCCCAGGTTGCGCTTGTCCAGCAGCAGCTACGCCCTTGCTAGATGGCCTCCTTCGTTGCCCTCTGCATTCTGACAGTCCGAGATCATTTTCCTCATCTTCCGCTCAAGCTCCATCAACCCCTGCTCCAAATATTCCAGCCTCTCTGTTGATTTAGTAGCGATTCTTTCCACTCGTTAATTGCTTCCATGTCCACTTTATGTTGTTCCAAATGCCTGGCTTCAGACTCGAAAACCTTTTTGCGCAACATCCTGTATTTGACTTGTGCTTCAGCAACGTCGTCTATAACCTTATTCTTCATATTAATCCCTAGCTTGACATCCCCCACTATATCATCTACCAACCATGATGGATAGAAGTACACATGGCTGGCATGATACCGATCTGGCTCAATGGTATCTTTCTCTACAACGATATTTTATTGCCACATGTGTTGTGCCTCGAACTTGAATGGAATGGCATTCCCTTGGAAGTCCGCTTTGTACTGAACCATTTTTGAAACTCGTGGTATAACCTATTTTCTCCCAACTTGCATCATAACCCTGATAGGAGCATCAGGATAGATCCCCCTCAATCTGATTAGCACTAAATGAAGAGTACCTCTCGACCTGATGATGAATTCATTGCTAGGGAATCACTCGAACATCCAATGTACCTTGTCATCAGTCAGATTGTTGAAGAAATGTACCCAACTCACAGCGTTTTATGGTTGTGCAAACCTGTTTGTGATAAAATTCATTCTCTTCAGATGGTGATAGGCTATGTGGTCATTCCATGGTCGTCGTGGAAGTTCTTGACGGTGTTCTCTCCTCTGAAGGTGTTC
The DNA here is from genome assembly GCF_001879085.1 of Nicotiana attenuata. Lineage (NCBI taxonomy): Eukaryota > Viridiplantae > Streptophyta > Magnoliopsida > Solanales > Solanaceae > Nicotiana > Nicotiana attenuata. Next base: position 17,931,943 of record NC_031999.1, read on the forward strand.
AAACAACCATACTTGCAGCAACAGATTGCAACCCTCGAAATGCCTATACCCGTTTTTGCAACGGTCTAAAGCCTGGTAAATCTCAGCCAAAATCATAGGAACAATAGTGTAAGTTTGCCCCTCAATCCCTTCCATTAAGGTCTTAGTTACCATAGCTAGACGAGTGTGGATCCTTTCTCCCTGTATTGGAAATACCGACATCCCTAGAAAGCAGACAATGAATACAAAAACTCGGCGGTGAGTCCAACCCAAAGAAGTGATGGAAAACTCATCATGATAAAGGCGATATGACTTGTTGTGCCCATAACGCTCGTAAAGGAAATCGAACGGCATGTAAGACTTTTTCACACAGACTAACTCACCATTTTTCCTAAAACCCATCATTTTGAAGAAACCTCGAGAAGTGCAATTTTTTGGTACCAACAAACCAAGGCTATCCCATGGGATCCCAGCGAAGCCTCCTATTTCTTCTAAAAGGAGATTCATTTCTATGTCACCGAAACGAAAGACGACTCTCTTCTCATCCCAAAACATGGTGGCGGCCTCAATTAATGCATTGTTTGTTTGAATGTCTAACAAGGAGGGTAGACTTCTGAGGACCCTTTTCACATGATTTTTGTCACTTGGTGAGAGATTTTCCCACCAATCTAGCAGCAAAGGTGGGATATTTTGAACCATGCCAAACCTGGGGACTTCGTGCCTCATTTCTGCAATACAAATAGAGTTAGCCATTTCCTCCTCCGGATTTGGCTATTTACACATATCGTGATTTTGTCCATTTGGATTATGGAAATCCCGGTGGACTTTGGACAAGGCTTGCTTTAGCGAGTTATTACGCGGACAGCATTCTAACCCATACTAGGTTTGGACATGATGCATGCACTGTTAATGTTAGAGTGGGGGTTTCTAGAAGAGTCTAGACTGGTACCCTCAAGAGGACAACTTGAGAGGGAAAAGCACGGAATCGTCGACTGCACCGTTGATCGACTATTTTTACCGCAAATAAGCCTTTCCAAATTTAAAGGGTGATTTAGGAAGAGAGCGGACACTCATCAAGCACCACTATGGTATTAATTACGCACGAGTGGAATATGATGTGGAGCATGCTTTATGCAAAGATAAAACAACACGTTTTCAAATATTTTGCATGATGAAAACAATAAATGCAGTATTAAATGAAACGTAAAGACATAAAAAGAAAGGAAAACAAGGAAGAAGTTAGTTCGTGCAATGTGGAAATTGTAATAAAGTAAACGAGGGAGTGAGGGTGGGGAGAGACATGATGTAGCAAATTTTTTTTTAAGAAAATGTCTTGGAGCAAGCAGCCTTGAAAGGAAAATGCATGTTATGACCAAATTGAGCAGAGATTTGCATACTAATGTGAATTCAAATAAAGGGAAAATGGAGGAAAGGGTGTGCATGCAGAATTGAAAGGGAAACAGGAGCGAGATATTCATGTAGCCGCAAAAACAATAAAAGACATGTTTGTCAGAGAAGACTAATTACAAATCAAATTCGAAATGGTAAGAGCCTAAAATATCCCTAGCAGAGTCGCCATGCTGTCGCGCCCCATTTTCTCGCAAAATCGGGTTTCGACATATGACATCACTTTTAAAGAGGTGTTAAGAGAGAAGAGTCGCCACCTAACGATTTTAAGGTGCGTTAGGGCACCTATTTGCAAATAACTCTAGTTTAACCAGTTTGTGTCACCAAAGATAGGGTAAGGGCTCAAATTACCTCGAAGAGAAGGTGTTAGTCACTCTTCGAGGTCCACAACTGTGGGTCTCGTCCGAACCCGAGTTATATGAATTAGTCAGACAAACAAAGACAAATAAAGCAGGGAGTTTGGAAAAATTCATTATTAAAAGGCTTTAAATAAATACAAACATTTGACTCACAGATAAATAGAAACAGGATGGGGGGGGGGGGTCCTAAGTTTTTTAGCCTAAAGGATCACCTCGTGCAACATAAATAATACTTCGTAACACCCTCTGAATAGAGTGTTGCTACGTACGATGGGAGATGGATCGAAAGATGTACCTGCGTTCCGGTCATAGCTGCCTCTTGTCCTTGGTAGCTTTAGCATTTTAATCTGTTCATGTATATTTCAAACAGATGACGTATTTATTTCGTACCAGCTTTGTAAATTCTAAATCTTAGAAGCTCATGATTTGTACTACCAATCCTTGGGAAATTCTTTGTATATAAGTAGTTGTATTATAATTCTTTTCTTATTAATCCTCATTAATTTGGAAATGTTGTTAGTTGGCTTACCTAGCGAGTTGGGTTAGGTGCCATCACGAATAGCTGGATTTTGGATCGTGACAAGTTAGTATCAGAGTTATAGGTTCATAGGTTCTACAAGTCATGAAGGGGAGCCTTGGCGTAACTAGTGAAGTTGCTGCCATGTGACAAGGAGGTCACAGGTTCGAGCCGTGGAAACAGCCTCTTATAGAAATGTAGGGTAAGGCTGCGTACAATAGACCCTTGTCGTCCGGCCCTTCCCCGGACCTCGCGCATAGCGAGTGCTTAGTGCACTGGGCTGCCCACATGTTCTACAAGTCATGAGCAAGTGTCTAGTAGAGTCTTGCGGATCGGTATGATGACGTCCATACCTATCTTGTGAGGCTATAGGGCATTTAGGATAAACTTCTCATCTTTCTTTCCTTATTGTGCGACATTGATTCAGCTTCAAGCGTATCTGTTTGAATTCCTTCCAAATTTCTTCCACATATTCATATGCGCATGCGAGTGCACGGTATCGGCTATGCACCGACTGCTTGTGATTCCATAAATGAGGTGCTGTGATTTCTTTGTGCTGATGATTGGCCAGTCTGGAGGACTTGAGGCCGAGTTTTAGCTGTAGCTTGAGCACAGGGATTTCGGTTATGTGAGCACGTGCTTTTGGAATTGTATGTCCGGTAGTGTCTGTCGCGCCCCATTTTCTCGCAAAATTGGGTTCGACACGTGACAACTCTTTTAAAGAGGTGTTAAGAGAGAACAGTCGCCACTTAACGATTTTAAGGTGCATTAGGGCACCTATTTGCAAATAACTCTGGTTTAACCAGTTTGCGTCACCAAAGATCGGGTAAGGGCTCAAATTACCTCGAAGAGAATATGTTAGGCACTCTTCGAGGTCCACAACTGTGGGTCTCGGCCGAACTCGAGTTATATGAATTAGTCAGACAAACAAAGACAAAGAAAGCAAGTAGTTTGGGAAAATTCATTATTAAAAGACTTTAAATTATTACAAACATTTGACTCACAGATAAATAGAAATAGGATGGGGGTCCTATGTTTTTTAGCCTAAAGGATCACCCCTTGCAACATAAATAATACTTCGTAACTCCCTCTGAATAGGGCGTTACTCATATTATTCAGCGGGGACAAACTATCATCTCCTGCTACCCGATTACTATCTTCAAGTTGTTACCTAAAGCGCATTAGTTTAATTATAAATCGTACCTTATACGCGCACTACCAGTCCCATGCCTATGATCCTGGAGGCGTTTGGACCTCTATTTTGGATAGTTCTAGACTTAACTTAGGCTGATCAAAATGATAAAACTAGGTGGCATACAAAACAAGTTAGACTTCATGTAAAAGTAATTAAGGGCTCAAGTAAGCCTCCGCACTTTAGACACCAAATGCACGCGAACAAATTCTCACAGTAGGTGTTAGACAGTTTCAGAATTGAGCCAAATTAAAGCCATTAAGCCCTATAGACATGGTTTCTATGTGACCTCGTGCAGGAAGTTTCAGATATAAGATGCAATCTTATAGTTGTGATTTCTAAACAACTATATAGTTTAGGGAAATCTGGTATTGCATGATAATTATTGACATTACAAATTATGCGTGATTAAACCTATAGACATGATCTCTAGGTGATTTACGCAGTAGCTGGCAGTGATAACCATTGGAAATACTTAGAATTACTCAGTTTTATCCTATGGACATGCTTTCTAATGATGGCATAACTAAGCAACGAAACAGTGTTTGAAAGTTCAATATTAACACCTTAAAGTGAGTGGTAATGTCCTACATGCAGGATTTATAATGATCAACGGTTGAAATTATTTTTTTATACTTAACTCCTGTAGGCATGTCTTTTAGGTGAGCAGTATAACAACAGCGAATTGATCAATTAAAGACCTATTGGCATGATTTCTACATGAAGATCAGTAGAAAATTATCCTATAGTCATAGAATCTGAGGAATATGCTGTAGTTATGCAAATTGAAAGAATGGTCATTGACATTTTATTTCCTATAGGCATGATATCTAACAAACATGTAGAAGCAGAGTAAGTTGAACAAATTAAACACTCAGGTCCTATAGGCAGGTTATCTAACAAACACATAGGAGCAGAACATTCTGAACGAATTAAATACCTATAGGCAGGATTCCTACCCGTTTCATGCAAATATAAGAATAGATCCATTTTCCCAATCTTACTAACACCCCAATTATTATTATAGCATTATAACAGGCCCAATGAATGAAATAAACTACAAAGTTATAAAATAACTATAGTGGACCTAAGATAGGCCCAAAGTATACCCAGCCCAGCCAGGCCTTCAATTTCGTATCTATACAGGTTTCACCATAGCCCAGAAGTCACAATAAATCCAACACAAAATAGCCAAAACCCAATAGCCATAGTTTATCACAGGATCCAGAAAATAGCCATTTACACAAGCCCATTGGCTTATTCAGTAGGTGAAAAGGGGGCAGAATGGAGAAGTTAGGACAAAGTGCCAAGGAACCTTAGACCCTAGTGTGTTAGAGTTCACAAGGGTCTCAATTGGACCCCGAGCAGTGCTCACACTAAGGAGGTCCATGAACCTAAGTAGCCTTGGCTTTCAGCCGGCTAAGAATGAGAACTCAAAATAACCCAGGTAACAAGTGAAATGGAGTAAACTAAGGTTGAGGGACAACACTGAGGGATACAAACATAGTCAATTTGAGCACATAGAGCAGATAATCAAAAAGGTTTTAGGTTTTAAGAACAGAATTATTAAAGATTCAGAAGAACAAGTTCAATACCTAGTGCATAAGTAGTCACACATTAACAGAACAGGTTTGCAGGATTGGTGTACACAGACTCAAAGTAAGGAAAAGGTTCAAATTATGCTAAGTATAGGTCCTAGTGTTACAAGAGAGAATCTTATTAATTGGCAACCGAATTTAGACCGGATGAGAACAGATTATTGCAACTACTAGAAGTCAAGACATGCTAGAAGCATAATAATATGGAACAGGATCAAACGTGCTATATAGGCAAGATATCATCACAGCAAATTCATAATAGGATAGGAAACAGACTTGTGCCATATAGTGAATGTATACATTTGTGCTTTTGAACAAAATCAACTAGTCTATTAGAAGGGATACGAGTTATGTAGTAAACCATGTTCAAGTAATAGGATTGATAGAAAAATTAAACAACAAAGAGATGCTAAAAGACAAAGGTCCTAAACATCAGTAAGTTGCAATACATAGACTAGATAAGCTTTAAAGGAATCTAATTTACTCAAATCAGGTTTAGGCATGCTTTAAACTGTCAATATGAAGCTAAGAGTTAAGGAGAGCTAAAATTGAAGTAGAACAAACAGAATTGCACACAAAACAACCCAGAAGAACACATTAAGCAAAACTTCAGGAGTGAAAACATATGCAAATCACAGATACATAGGAATGAAACTACGAAGTCCAGTAACTCATCAGTTAAGTGAAAAACCAAGAGAGAACAAAAGTCCACAGTATTCTAAATATCAACGGAGAGCAAGAACCAAAAATTTCAGTGGCCTTGGCTTTTAGCCGGCTAAGAACCAAAGTGTAGAATAAGAGAATTAGAGAACAAAGAGCAATAACTTCAGTTTTTAGTAAAGATTTTTACGATTCAGGTCTGTATTAAAGGGGAATAGGGAGGGGTTTATATAGCAGTAAAATCGGCTACACAAACAAGGAAAATAATTGATTAAACACAGCTAAGGAAAGAAATCAAGTAAACACAGATGAAGAAAAGGGAGAAATCTTGCATGCAAGTCAGTAAAACAATAGAAAAGTAAAAGTATCAAACTCCAAACCTTATTTAGGGTTTTAAACTCGAAATCGGACAACTGGTATGAAGGATCCAGTTCATCTCGCGTATATGAACGGAATATCACACAAATCTTCAAGATTGAGTCGATTCTCGTCCGATATGGAGGTGGTATTTGCCAAAATTAGGCAAATACCTAAGTAATACCAAAACCGAGTAACCAGTACCAAAGGAAGCCAAATATGGTAAGCAAATAATGATAAAATCCCATCATCAACGGGATTAGGAGAGGGGATTAAGGGGGAGGCGGCTAGGGTTCTTCAGAGAGAGAGAGAGGAAAATGAAAGGATTTAGGGACGGTGGGTCAGGGGGATTATGGGCTAGGGATTTTGGGTAGGTAATTAAAAGGGAGGGAATAGATATGGGTCGTTGATCTCGGAGATCAACGAGCACGATTAAAAGGGGTTGGGTTGGGTTTAGTTAGGTCGATTGCGACTGGGTTGGGTAATGGGGTTATTGGTTTTGGGTTGGGGTTATGGGGCTAGTTTATTAGGTGTTTTGGGCCATTGCTTGGTCCGAAAACGTTTAGGAATTTAGGCTAGTTTTTAAATACAATATTTAGCAAAATTTGTAAAAGTAATTAATAAATAACAAAAATATTATTTGTGCACTAACAAGATTAAAAATAATAACTTAAAGTTATAAAAAAAAAATTCTTTTGCATACATAATGTAATTATACATGAATATAGGCTATTGTTGCAAAAATGTGCAATTAGCCTAAAAATGCAAATGTAATTATGAAAAAATGAAGTAAAAATATTTAAAAACATTCATATTGGTGTAAATGATAAGTTTGGATGATTAAGACATCATAAAAATAATTTGAAGGATAATTATTGAATATTTATAAAATAAAAATGCAGAAATATATTAATTTAAAGCCTTTGAAAATTATGAAAAATTATATAAAAGGCTTGTATAGGTTTATAAGCTAAGTGATGATGCAAATATATTGTTTTGAAAGTATGTATGTGTGTTTGTGTGTGTGTATGTATGTATATATATATATATATATATAAACTGGGTAAATTGGGTATAAACCGCTGCCCCTCTTTACCCTAGAATGATGAAAGAGTTGTCGGGTAAAGAAATGATGACCGATTTTGACCGAATGGGATGATTTTAAAAATATAGGCTGAACACTGGTTTCTGAGTTGCCTACATATCCCGGTATTATCGGAATTAGACCGTGTGTAGTTCTGGACCCAACGGTGGAGGAAACCGATGGAGTTGTTGTATGAATGGTCTTACGTTTCGGAAAGGGTTCTTTTGTGTAGGACAATATCAGATGAATTTATGCGGAGTCATCAATGTGAATCTAAAACGTAACGGATGTGCTATAGAGCAAGTATCTGAATAGTCATAGAGTAAAAAAATGAGTAATTGATGGTGGTCGGTTACGTTTGAAACATTTGCATGATGTGAATGTTATGAATGGGAACCAGAGCGAATATTGCTCCCGTTTAAAGAACGGTACCTTCCTGGACCTCCTGCAAAATTTAAAATACGATGCATGCAAATATATATGGGTTATTGCATGAATATAGGTTATTATTGCAAAAATATGCAATTAGTCTAAAAATACAAAAGTAATTATGAAAAAATGAAGTAAAAATATTTAAAAACATGCATGTTAGTGTAAATTATAAGTTTGGATGATTAAAACATCATAAAAATAATTTGAAGGATAATTATTGAATATTTATACAATAAAAATGCAGAAAGAAATTAATTTAAAGCCTTTAAAAATTATGGAAAATTATAAAAAATGCTTGTATAGGTTTATAAGCTAAATAATGATGCAAAATATACTATTTTGAAAGCGTGTGTGTGTGTGTGTATATATATATGTATATATATATATATATAAGGGAAAAATTGGGTATCAACAGTGTCCCTATGAATGAAATTTGTGGCTTAATGAGTGGTTGGATGACCATATGATGAGTATGATGTGACTGCGGGAAGTATTCAGATGGTTTGAATGTGACAGGAAGAGTTTGTTTGGGATGTGAAGAGGACTATTGGGTGCTTGATTTCTGTCTTTATGCGACGTATAGTCTCGAGTTATGAGTGTATTGAATGATCTTTCAAGTTGTTTATTGCGGAAAAAATTAGATTCCCATGTCTTATTGATTAGTTCAGACTCAGGAATATTAAGTGATTGCGTTGTACTTGTGGCTGTGAAGGGGTATAGAGAGATGTTAGTTTAAGGATGGACAGGTGTGTTATAACTTGCGAGGTAATCTACAGATGTGTGATTTTTTATGATGTTGTGTGGAGGCTTTCTTTTCTACTAGTGGGTTATATTTGTATGATTTTAGTTTGGATCGGTTGTAATTGTTGACCTAACCATCACGAGGATGAATGCGAGATTTGCAAATAATTGTTCTCTCGAGCTCTCTATTGAATTTTGGAATTATGAAATCAAACCCTCATTTTTGAACATTAAACATCCTTCCCAGATGTTTCCTCTTTGCGAACGTGGTACTGTCCTCGCGTTCGCGAAGCACCTGTTGCTTCAGACCAAAAGTCCCTCCTTCGCGAACGCGATGACCCACTCGCGAATGCGAAGCCTTAGCTGGCTGACCCTACGCGAATGCGGAACAGACCTCGGGAACGCATAGCCTTAAGTCCTACACCTTCGTGAATGCGAGAGACACATTGCGAACACAAAGAACAACTCAACTGTCCCTCTCAAAATCCCTTCGCAAACGCGAGAGCCCTCACGCGAACGCGATGAAGGAATTCTCTACAGCAAAATACCAGAAAATTTGCCAACTTCCAAAACAAGAATTGATCCGTTAACCACCCAAAACTCACCCGAGGCCCTCGGGACCTTAACCAAACATGTCAACACATCCCATAACATCATTCAAACTTAGTCAAGCCTTCGAATCACTCAAAACAATACCAAAATACCAAATCAACCTCGGATCCAAGCCTAAGAACTTATAAACTTTCAAATTTCACAAACGACGCCGAAACCTATCAAATCACCTCCGAATGACTTGAAATTTTGCACACATGTCACAAATAACACTACGGACCTACTCCAATTTCCAGAATTCCATTCTGACCCCGATATCAAGATTTCCACTGCCAACCGGAAAATGCCAAATTTTCCATTTCGCCAATTCAAGCCTAATTCTACCATGGACCTCCAAATTATATACCGAACATGCTCCTAAGTCCAGAATTAGCTAACGGATCTTTTCCAACTTAAGCTTCTAGATAAGATACTAAGTGTCTTATTCCACTCCAAGACCACTCCGAACCCCAACCAACCAATACGATACGATGAAATACAACTGAACAACACATAAAGAAGCAGAAATGGGGGAAACAGGGCTGTAGTTCATGAAACGACCGGCTGGTTCGTTAGATATTATGACTTGCGTGTGCGGTCGAGTTTGATTTTTGGAAGATTCGCAATTAAATTGAAAGAACAATTCTCATTTTTGAAGCTTAAATGATAAGAGTTGGCCGGAGTTTGACTTTTGAGCAAACGACTCCGCAATCGAGTTTTGATGATTTCAATATCTTCGTATGGTAATTTCGGACCTAGGCGTGTGCCCCAAATTGGATTTGGAGGTCCGTAGAATAAATTGAAGCATTTTGGCGAAAGATGGAAAATAATGGAATTCAGAAGTTTGACCGAGAGTAGGCTTTTTGATATTGAGGTCGGAGTCGAATTCTGGAAATTAGAATAGGTCTGTTATGTCATTTATAACTTGTGTGCAAAATTATAGGTCAATCGAATTTGATTTGATAGGTTTCGGCATCAAATGTAGAAGTTGGAATTTCATAGTTTCATTCGGCTTGAATTGGGGTGTGATTCATGTTTTTAGCATTTTTGATATGATTTGAGGCTTCGACTAAGTTTGTGATATGTTTTGAGACTTTTTGGTATGTTTGGACGGGGTCCCGAGGGGCTCGGGTGAGTTTCAGGGTGGTTTTTGACCATTTCTAGGCCATTTGTTGTAATGACCTGACCAGTTGTTGTGAGCTCTAGCGCGTCGTTCAGCGGTTTGAGGCCATGAGAAGCTTCACTTAAGGTATTATTACTTGTACGCATGGTCGGAAGTTAATTTCGAAAAGTTCGGAGTTGATTTAGAGAGAAAATTCTCATTTCGGAAGCTTTAAGTTGGGAGAATCACTAAGGGTGATTTTTGAGTAAACAACCTCAGAAGCGGGATTTGAAAGTTCCAACAGGTTTGTATGATAATTTTGGACTTGGGCGTATGTCTCGATTGAGTTTTCGATGACCCGGAAGCATTTCGGCGCCTATGGTGGAAGTTAGCATTTTGGGAAGAATTTCATGATTTTGGGGTGGAGGCGTATTTTTATGTAGTCAATGTCTCTTTGGGATTCCGAGTCTGGGAATAGCTCTGTATGATGATTCTGGTATTGGGGGTGCGTCCGGAAGTGGATTTGGGGGTCCCTAGGTCATTTTGGAGTCGTTTGGCGAAAGTTAGAAATTTGAAGGTTTTTGAGAAGTTTGATCGGAAGTGGACTTTTTGATACCGGGCTTGGATTACGATTTCGGAAGTTGGAGTATGTCAGTAATGTTGAATGTGACTTGTGTGCAAAATTTGAGGTCAATCGGACGTGGTTTGATAGGTTTCAGAATCGAATGTAGAAGTTTGAAGTTCTAAAGTTCATTAAGCTTGAATTGGGGTGCGATTCATGAATTCGACGTTGTTTGATGTGATTTAAGGCCTCGAGCAAGTTTGTGTTATGTTTCTNGTTATACATGTGCTTGGTGGCGGTACTTGCGAGGTGTGATAGTCGCCCTAATTGATTTTATTTGGAGGCTTTCGAGTATTATGGCATGTTATGTGCAGATGGATCCCGGAAGAGTTATGGTGGTTTAGACCACTACTTGAGGCTAGTATTTTCTGCGGATATGAGAATTCAGTCACGTGATGCAATGGTCCTCCTGAAATGAGTTAAGTGAAAGGTTTCTATATGATGAAGTGTGTAATCTATTAGTGGTTCAGTGGTTATGATGAAATTCTTGTACTACTGCGTGTTGGCATGTTAGGTGCAGTGAGCGACATGAGATTTCGAGGTTGAGGATCAAGGTTGCGGTTTGGTGTTGACAAAGATGTCACGAGCTCGGATGAGCAGGAAAAGATTCAGATGTTTAGAGTAAGCTGATATTGTCTTCAGCGTCACCAAAGATCGGTGTCTTGTGTAAGAGGCCTTGCGTCCTGGTTGCGGATTCTTGATTGGCTTGACAGCATTAGTGCGGCCGGTGGTTGGATGTGCAGACTTGTTACTTGGTGCGGAAGGTCGTGGGTGAGTGTCCCAAGGGAAGACTATATAAGTGTGACATGTAGTCACTTGATTGATTGGAGATTGAAACCAACTATGAAGATTGTGGTAATATCACTAATTTGGGAATTTATGTCTAGAGGGCTCTCGGTTCATTTGGTTGTGGACTGTGGAAGTTTGTTCCAGTTATGACGGTTGTTCTTGTGTGTTATGGGAAAAAGGGTTATTATGGACCCTTGAAAGGTTATTATCCTAGTATGGTGTGATCAGAATCGGCTTGAGGTCCGTGGATGGATTTATATATGAATATGGGGTCTATAACAGGCCGGATGTATTCATTTCAGCATAGCGCTCCTTATGGAGGAGTATTCGGACATTGGATGTTATTTCGTCGTCGACTATTTCGTGCAATACTATATTGTGTTGTGTGAGTTGTGAAATAGCTTGATAAATTTCATATGTGTTGAGGTTCCACGTAGCGATGGTGTTATGGGAGCAGGATGGCTCTCGAGGTTCAGATCATATATCGCACCTTAGTTGTGCTTGAGTTTTGTAGCGTATGGCGCTATATGTCTCCCCAGGGATGGTATTATGAACTTGGCGTGCTTGTGGCTTATATTCTGGTAATTTTTGAGTAATGAGCATGCTAGCTCAGTAAGTATCTCCTTATATAGATTCTATGAGTGGATCGGGTTGCACGCCGCAACAGTGTGATGTTGAGTACAATTTCCCCTATCTCTATTATTGTGTGTTTTGTTTCCCATTTTCTGAGAAAGGCTCATAACATCTTTCGTTGGGTTAAATTAGTTACACGGGTTAAGTAATCCTTTCCAAAGTTAATTTTCCTTGTTTATCACGTTCGGGTTGTAGCTTATTGGAACATTATGGCATCATATGAGACTTTTGGCAGCGTCTGAGGTGGCTTATTACCTGAACAGCTTATACTGGGTGATACGAAATTATTGATCCAGGATCAGTTCGATCGGATTATATAAAGTATATTGTCGCGCCCCCTTTTTTCCCTTTTGACGGGGAAGTCCAGGTTTCGATATTCATGGGGGTAATAACTTATTTCCTTTTGGGAATTGGGTATTTGAAGAGTCGCCACCTAACGGATTATGGTGCGTTAGAGCACCTAGAGCGATTAACTCTTAGACTAGATTGCATTACCAGAGATTAGGGTAAGGGCTCGAAATAACCTTGAGGGGAAGGTGTTAGGCACCCCTCTCGGTCCACAACTATGGGTCCCGGCCGAACTTATACTTACGAATTAGTCCATTAACAAATAAATAGTTGAAGCAAATAATTGCAAATAAAGCATGTTGGGCATTGTATAACTCAAATAATAAGACAAGAATTTAAACAAGTTATGTGCATAAATAGGAAAGTAAAGTTTTCAAGTAAAGAGGATTTGGGAGAGAGGGGTCCTAGGTTGGTTAGCCTATAGGATCATATCAGTACAATGCCCGGTAATCACTCCTTAGAAAGGGTCTACGCGTGGCATTAGCGCACCGGTCATCATATCCATATCTATCCTTCCCACCCCTAAATGGTTATTAACGCGAGTGTTGGGTAGCGATCTCTATTGCGTGCTGTTACCCGTCCCTTCTTAATGATCCTGGAGGAAATTTAGGACCTCTACCTATAGGTGGTTCTAGACAAACCCTTAAGGTTTTAAAGGAGAAAATACTAAGGCGACAAGCAAGAACACATAGGACTTTGCCAAATAAAAGCATGAAATAGCAGATAGGGGCTCAAGTTCACCTCCACAGATAATGCATGTAAAACAACACGACTCAAACACAAATAAAGGCCATATTGTTAATCAGTATCCTAGGACATGATATCTAAGCAAATATCAAAACACACGAGACATGTAGTTTATAAACTCAGGAGTAGGAGCCCTATCAATTTGTCTACCGATTTTTTAAGCCTGTTAGAACGACATTAAGCAGTAAATACAAAGAGGCAGTTTCCAGTTTTATAAGAGATTTGATTACCTAAGGCTTGCCTAGGCATAGGGTGATGCACAACAATTATCGGAGTTATTAAAATAGTTTAGAAGTTATTTTACCTAAAGCATGATGTTCTACGTGTTGCAAAGATATACAGGATTATGACCGGTTTTACTTAAGCAGGATAATCAAACGCGAGACTGTTTTTATGTCCTTTTTTCATGCGTCAGTAGTTCAACTAGGTGTGACTGAGCGAGTGTGAGCGTGATCCTAAAAACAGGGTATCTAATATGCACATAAAATGCAGAATGATTTATATGCAAAATTCCTAAATCGGGATTTCTAAATGCACAGCATGATTGCAGAATTTCCTAAAGCAGGATTTCTAAATGCATAAAGGTTACAGTATTGTAGAGCATGCGGTCAAGCGTACAGGAGTAGCAGTTTTGTTTTAACGCCATTTTATCCTAGAAACAGGATTTCTAAAGGATGGCAAGAATATCATAATGAGATGCTGAAACAGTAAACCTAAGAACATGATGTCTAATGCGTGACATGCTTAGAATGTGTTGGTCCTAGACATGGATTCTAATGCGCATATAGGAAACGTAAACATAAGGCATGGTTTCTACCATTGATATTGATAACATAAGTAACTATCCTCCCCTTTTCACTAGCCAACCCCAATGTCTGTTTACAAATAATGATTACAAACCAGATGAACAAATTACATACTGTAGATAAGAAAAAGAAGAAGTTGCACTATAGGGAGCCTGAAGCAGGCCCAAGTGATTTCCCCAAACCTCCAATAGCCTCAAATGCCAATTTTAAAGACAATATCATTGTTTAGGTGCGTCAGAGTTCCCTAAGGATCTCAAGGATCCTGGGCAACGCTCACACCTAGACTTGGTAACCAAATTGAGTAAGTGCAGTGTGGAAGGGCCAGCCTCAATGTGCCAGAGTTCAGAGGGTTCTCAAATGGATCCTAAGGCAGTACACACACTGGAGGGGGCAGAACCTAGGGACTTAGGAATAGAGTGAGAGTGCTTGACATAGTTTTGAAAGGGTTTTAGTAAGAAAACAGTGTTAAAAGAGACTTGTTTGAAACAGTTTTGTGGAGTAAAAGAGAGAATCATGCATTAATACAACTTTGAAAAGGGAGAGTTACATAATTAGACAATAGCAGATCAAACATGGAGCCAAACCAACTCAGCAATACTTAAGGAACACAAAACAGAAGGAACAAACCTACACACATGGGTGATAGGGATTGGGGACACATAGAGCGCATGATGGTAAACACACAACAGGCAGAGGTCCACATAGATACAGAATCAGAAGCTCTTAAGAGGTTCATGGGATTGGGGCATAGCATGATCCTTTAGAATTAACACAGAACCAAATAACTTTAGGGTACAAATTGTTGTCAAAGAGGGATTCATACTAAACCAGTTAGACATAAAGGGGATCAAGTCACATTGACTACAGAAGATAAACACGTTGATCGTAAGGGGTAGTATATGACTAACATAAAGAGATTAATTACATGTTGAACAGCAGAAACATAGGTAGAAACAAATTAGGAACATGATGAACTGAAGGAGGAAAAGAAACATATTATTTTTTGAGACTTAAATTGAAATCAGGACATACCAGTATAGAAGACAGTAAACACAAAAGTGAAGGGGCAGGAGAGCACAATAGTCTGTCTTGGCTTGCAGCCGGCTAACTCAGAATAATAGCAAGTAACCAAAGAAAGAGAGCAGAAAGCTTTTGAGTGTGAGAGAGAGTTTTCAAACCAAAGTGTTCGTTTCCTTGAGTTAATGAGAGAGTATGTATATATAGTAGTTCGAAACTAGGTAAAATAAGGCAAGAATCACAATAGCACAGTAATTATGGAACTCAGAACCAATTAGAGCAAAATCAGTACAAGTACTCCCTTAATTTAAGGGAATCAGTTCAAACGGTAAGAACAAGTAACAAATAAGGGAAGAAATCAATGTACAACCAATAAGGAAAGATTTCAAATATAGTAAGTATAGGGTAAACAATTAGGGCTAAGTTTAGAAAAAACTCTAATTAAGGAGATAGTCAGTAAGAATAAAGTACCAGTGCAGACAAAGTAGGCGAATCAATCAAATTGAATAGAAAGGGTAGGAATCGAAGGTTTAAAGGAAGGTCTTCTAATCAAACCATGAAACAGGGGATCTAGAATCAATCAAAGAGAAAGTCATGAGTCATGTTTTAGCAAATAAATAGAGTTAGATAGGAGTAGTCAGACATATGAAGCAAAGAGGCAAGTCTTGAACAGTCAAGATGAACACAAACACATAGAGATATAAGTTAGGCATAAGAAACTCAATAGAAACACAATCAAGGCAAGATAGTCACAGAAACTCAAACGAGAACAGGCCAGTCACAGAAATCAAACGGAGAAACCTAGAAAACTAAGGCTCTCAACATAGGCGAGTCAAAGATGTGATATACTCATAGAATCAGTAAAAATAATACAAGAAATAGAAGTTTAAACACAAAGAATCAGTTAAAAAAAGTTGTAAAGAACTTCCGAAACCCTAATTTTTAGAAGAAGGTGAAAATCACTCGAAATCAACGATTCTTGTAAAGAGTTCTAAGAAAAAAACTCAAATCGTCCTAGATCTTGTACAGATCTAGGAGATATAGGCAGAAATTAGGGTTTCAGATTGAATCCATATAGAGATGAAAGAACCTGTCTAGAATCCCAAGGATTGTAACAAATATCGCACGATATTGCCTGAAATCACATTGAAGTAGCCAAGAACAGACAAGTGACGAACCCTAGATGCAAGTCGGCATGGCCCTGGGCCCTTGAAGACCTTAGAAAAGGCAAGCATGGCATGAGAGAAGCCATTGGAGGTTTAGGAGTTGACGGGAGATCGCCGGAGAAGACCGGAGAAGAGAGGTCGGCGCTTAAAGGGGCTAGGGTTTGGTTGAGTTACTGAGAGAGGAGAGGAGATGAGAGAATACAGAGGCGGCGGGTTTGGGAGAATGAGTTAGGGTTAGGGTCGTTTAGGATTAAAAAGGAAAGGGTTAATACGGGTCGTTGATCTCTCAGATCAACGGCCATGACTTAATTGGTTCTGGGTCGGGTAGGCGGGTTTAGGGTTTGGGTCGGGTAATTTGGTTAGAAATTGGGCTGGGGTTGGGTTAAAAATTGCGGCTAAGATTGAAATGCAATTTGGCTATATTTTAAATAGCCAATTTATCCCTAATATTTATATAAATTGTAAACAATTTCTACAAAATAATTTCATGTACTAAAATGATTTAAAATAGATTTTCAACATTTTAAAAATATAGAAGGTCAATTCTATGCATACAAATGTAATTATACATTAATAGGTCTAATATTGCAATTATATGCAAATTAGTTTTAAAAATATAAATGCAATTATAAAAAATGCACAAAAAATATTTTAACCATATTTTGGCATAAACATAGAACTTAAATGACTAAATTACCACAACAATAATTTGAGGGATAATTATTGAGGATTTTATGAGTAAAATGGAAGGAAATAAATCAATTTAAAATCCTTAAAATTATAGAAAAATTATAAAAATCTTGTGCATGCTTATATATGCATATATATGCTATTTTGAAAGTATTTATGCATATAAAAAATATAGGGAAAAATTGGGTATCAACAGCTGCCCCTCTTTACTCGGGAAGAATGGAAGAGTTTTCGGGTAAAGAAATGATGGCCAATTTCGACCGGACGGGATGCTTTGAAAGACAGGGGCCGGACTCCGGTCGAGCTGCCTACATATCCCTAGTTTTGAAGGAATCAGGCCATGTGTAGTTCTGGATTCGTTGGTGGAATATACCGATGAAATTTTTGCAAGAATGGACACGAGATGTGGAAGCGGCCATGGTGAGCGATTAAGGTTCGAGATAGTGGGAGGAACCGGAGCGAGATTGCTCCTGCTAGGATAGCGGTTGCTCACTGGTTACCTGCAGATAAAAGATGCTACAAACATGTACGTGTGCGGAAATTTAAACATGATGCAAATTCCCTTTGGACCATGAAAGTTGTCTTCGGACGGTTTAAATATGATGTCGCCATGAATTATTTAGTGAGGAATTCGCAGGCCATGAAATGATGTTCTCGGGCTATGAAAATGGTGCCTCCGAACCATGATGCCTTTGAATAATGATATGCAAATTTGAGAGATCATCAGGCCATGGCATGGTGTCTTCCGGCTATGAGGATGATGCCTTTAGAATATGACGCCTTTGGATATGTTGGCGATATTTAAGCCCATGATATGCAATAGTATGATGTTAACAAGACAAGGCTTAGTCTTGTGAAATGGAGGGCAGAGCTTAGCCCGATCGAAAAGCAAATAAATAGTACTAAAAATTGGGAAATATTTGTGCAAGGAGGGACAGTGTTTGCTTCCATGCAGATGGGGAGGCAAGGATTAGCCTCATGCAAGTATGGAGGCAGGGATTAGCCTCATGCAAATAGGAGGCAAGGATTAGCCTCATGGAGTCAAGGATTAGACTCATGCAAATAAGGAGTCAGGGATTAGACTCATGCAAGTATGGAGGCAGGGATTAGCCTCATAGAGTCAAGGATTAGACTCATGCAAATGGGGAGGCAAGGATTAGCCTCATGCAGGCATAGAGTCAAGGATTAGACTCATGCAAATAGGGAGTTAGGGATTAGACTCATGCAAATAGGGAGTTAGGGATTAGACTCATGCAAGTATGGAGGCAAGGATTAGCCTCATGCAAATATGGGGAGGCAAGGATTAGCCTCATGCAAATATGGGGAGGCAAGGATTAGCCTCATGCAAATGGGGAGGCAAGGATTAGCCTCATGCAAATATGGAGTCAAGAATTAGACTCATGTAAATATAGAGGCAAGGATTAGCCTCATGAAAATGGGGAGGCAAGGATTAACCTCATGCAAATCGGGGAGGCAAGGATTAGCCTCATGCAAGTCGGGGAGGCAAGGATTAGCCTCATGCTAGTATGGGGAGGCAAGGATTAGCCACATGCAAATATGGAGTCAAGGATTAGACTCATGCAAATATAGAGGCAAGGATTAGCCTCGTGCAAATGGAGAGGAAAGGATTAGCCTCACGCAAATCGGGGAGGCAAGGATTAGCCTCATGCAAATATGGGGAGGCAAGGATTAGCCTCATGCAAATATGGAGTCAAGGATTAGATTCATGCAAATATATAGGCAAGGATTAGCCTCATGCAAATGGGGAGGCAAGGATTGGCCTCATACAAATCGTGGAGGCAATTATTAGCCTCATGCAAATATGGAGGTAGGGATTAGCCTCATGGAGTCAAGGATTAGACTCATGCAAAAGGGGAGGCAAGGATTAGCCTCATGCAAATCGGGGAGGCAAGGATTAGCCTCATGCAAATATGGAGGTAGGGATTAACCTCATGGAGTCAAGGATTAGACTCATGCAAATGGGAAGGCAAGGATTGCCCTCATGCAGGTATGGAGGCAAGGATTAGCCTCATGCAAGTATGTGGGACAGGGATTAGTCCCATGCAAAGATCAAGAAGCAAATAAGAGTAGTATATGTCTTAGCTGGAGATGTATTCGGTGTCTGATGGCCTGAATGATGGCGATCTTGCTACGTAGATGTTACCGTTACGTCAGATGTGTCTATGTCCAAAGAAAAATTATAAGTTTTATGGTGGGAAGGTTGGTTCGTGCTTCTGTCCGCTGGCCTTGCTTTGCTCCATTTTGAAAGCCTTTCGAGTTCCCTTGGGTGATACCTGACTGTAATGGAAATAGAGTTTTCGAAAATATGCAATTATTGGTGAAAGTAGAGTTATTTTAGAAAACACGGTGAAATATCACATTATTTTAGATGAACTAGTGACTGTAACACATTTCAGAGACATTGCAACTCTCTCGTATTGGAATTTTGAGGGTCCTCCTCAAAATTCTGCCCCAGTTTCTTAACCGATTTTGATTGTCTGACACATGTTAGCGTTGGCTGGACTTGCTCCGGAATTTTGAGGGTCCTCCTCAAAATTCTACCCCAGTTTCTGATCTTGGGGAAATGAAAATTTTATTGTGATATACCGAACCCATAAGGCTGCCTACATATCCCCTCTTAAATGGGAATCAGGTCAAGCGTAGTTCAATACATCAGATGAAGAAATGCAAAATATCTAAGCATAGTATATCTTGACTGCGTCTGAATTGATTGGTTTTGGCCAGATTTCTCCATCCATTTCTGCAAGTATAAGTGCTCCTCCTGTCAGTACCATGTGGACCATGTACGGACCTTGCCAGTTGGGAGAGAATTTCCCTTTGGCTTTATCTTGATGCGGGAAGATTTTCTTCAATACCAGCTGCCCTGGCGCGAACTATCTTGGTTTGACCCTTTTGTTGAAAGCTCTAGACATTCTGTTCTGGTAAAGTTGACCGTGACATAATGCGGTCATCCTCTTTCCATCGATAAGGTCCAATTGTTCATAGCGACTCCCTATCCACTATGCATCGCTGAGTTCAGCTTCCTGTATGATTCTTAAAGAAGGAATCTCCACCTCGGCTGGGATGACAGCCTTGGTACCATAAACCAACATGTAAGGAGTTGCCCCGGTTGATGTGCGAACCGTGGTGCGGTACCCCAACAAGGCAAAGGGTAACTTCTCATGCCATTGTTTGTGGTTCTCTACCATTTTCCTTAGTATCTTCTTGATGGTTTTGTTGGCGGCTTCTACGGCTCCATTCATCTGAGATCTGTAGGCTGTGGAATTCTTGTGCTTGATTTTGTAAGCTTCACATAGCTTTCATTAGATCACTGTTGAGGTTGGCGGCATTGTCGATAATAATGGACTCGGGAACTCCGAATCGGCAGATAATACGATCCTTGACAAAATCTGCGATGACCTTCTTGGTTACAGCTTTATAAGACACAACTTCGACCCATTTTGTGAAGTAATTGATGGCGACCAGAATAAACCTGTGTCCATTTGAAGTAGTGGGCTCAATTGGACCAATAACATCCATTCCCCAGGCGGCGAATGGCCAAGGTGAGCTTGTTGTATTGAGCTCGTTTGGCGGCACGTTTATCATGTCGACATGCACTTGACATTGAAAGCATTTGCGGACATACTGAATGCAATCCGTCTCCATGGTCATCCAAAAGTAACCTGCCCTGAGTATCTTCTTAGCCAAGACGAAACCATTCATGTGCGGACCACTTGTCCCAGCATGCACATCCTCAAGTAGCTTAGAAGCTTCCTTTGCGTCAACACATCTTAGTAGACCCAAATGAGGAGTTCTTCACAAGTTCCCTCCGTTGTGGAAGAAGTGATTCGACAGTCTCCGGAGTGTGCGTTTCTGAGTGTGATTTGCATGCTCCGGGTACTCTCCTTTTGATAAGTATTCTTTGATGTTGTGGAACCAAAGCTTTCCATACGTTTCTTCCTCGACATGAGTACAATATGCTGCCTGATCATGGATCCTCACCGGGATGGGATCAATGTAATTCTTATCTGGATGTTGTATCATGGATGAAAAAGTGGCCAATGCGTCGGCAAACTCATTCTGAATTCTGGGCACATGTCGGAATTCTATCTTTGTAAAACCTTTTCTCAATTCCTGCACATGGTGCAGATATGGCAATATCTTGGAATTCTTGGTGGCCCACTCTCCTTGTACTTGGTGCACGAGCAGATCTGAATCTCCGATCGCCAGCATCTCCTGAATGTTCATGTCGATTGCCATGTTGAGTCCTAATATGCAGGCTTCATACTCCGCCATGTTGTTAGTGCAGGGAAATCTGAGTTTAGCAGATACCGGATAGTGTTGACCTGTCTCTGATACCAAAAGTGCTCCTATACTCCTTTGGAATTTGCAGCTCCGTCGAAAAACATCCTCCAACCATCATATGTTTCAGTAATGTCTTCTCCTATGAATGATACCTCTTCGTCAGGAAAATACGTTTTCAAGGGCTCGTATTCTCCTCCCGTTGGATTTTCATCAAGGTGATATGCCAATGCTTGTCCTTTGACCGCCTTTTGAGTTACGTAGACGATATCGAACTCACTTAATAGTATCTACCATTTGGCCAGTTTTTCCGTCGGCATGGGTTTCTGGAATATGTACTTCAGAGGATCCATCCTGGATATGAGGTATGTGGTGTAGGCACAGAAGTAATGCCTCAATTTCTGAGCCTTCCAGGTCAAAGCACAACAAGTGTGTTCAAGCAGAGAGTACCGTGCTTCGTAAGGTGTGAACTTTTTGCTCAAGTAGTATATGGCCTGCTCCTTCCTTCCTATCTCATCATGTTATCCCAAAACACATCCGAAGGCCCCATCCAATACTGATAGATAAAGTAGCAAAGGTCGCCCCGGCTCTGGCAGGACCAGCACTAGCGGTGTGGATAAGTACTCCTTGATTCTCTCAAAGGCTTTCTGACAATCCTCGGTCCAGCTTGTTTCGGCATCTTTCCTTAGCATCTTGAAGATGGGTTCACATATGATTGTGGATTGTGCTATGAAACGGCTAATGTAGTTGAGACGTCCTAGGAAGCTCATCACATCCTTTTTGCTTCTAGGAGGCGGTAACTCCTAAATAGCCTTGACTTTTGACGAATCTAGTTCGATCCCTCGACTACTGATAATGAATCCCAATAATTTTCCCGCGGGAACCCGAATGCGCACTTTGCAGGGTTCAGTTTCAAGTTGTACCTCCTTAGCCTGTCAAAGAACTTCCTCAAGTCTGCTATGTGATCTGCGGCCCTCTTGGATTTGATAATGACATCGTCCACATACACCTCTATTTCTTTGTGTATCATATCATGGAAGATAGTTGTCATGACTCTCATGTAAGTGGCCCCAGCGTTCTTCTAACTGAATGGCATCATCTTCTAACAATATACACCCTATGGTGTAATAAAAGCTGTCTTCTCTGCATCTTCTTCATCCATCCAAATCTGGTGATAACCCGCGAAGCAATATACAAAGGATTAGAGTTCATGCTTGGAGCAATTATCGATCAATATGTGTATATTTGGCAGTGGGAAGTCATCCTTGGGACTTGCTCTGTTTAAATCCCGATAGTCAACACATACTCTGACCTTTCCATCTTTCTTTGGAACCGGCACAATGTTAGCTAACCAAGTCGGATACTCAACCACCCTGAGAACTTTGGCTTTGATCTGCTTGGTAACTTCCTCCTTGATTTTTAGGCTCATGTCTGGTTTGAACTTTCGGAGTTTCTGCTTGACTGGCGGGCACATGGGATTAGTGGGCAACTTGTGAGCCACTATGGATGTGCTCAAACCGGTCATATCGTCGTATGACTATGCAAAAATATCCTCATATTCTTTTAGGAAACGAATGTATTCCTCTTTCTCTGCTGGTGATAAGTGAATGTTGATGCGGTCTCCTTGATGGTCTCGGTGTCTCCCAAATTTACTGCTTCGGTCTCGTCCATATTGGACTTAGGCTTATTATCAAAATTTTCAGCCTCCCTGACAATTTCCTCAGGTATCTCGTCTTCTTCATCCGAATCACTATTCTCATATTGCGTTGCCTCATTACATGTCACAGCCACCGGTTCATCAGGAAAAGTAATAATAACGTTGCAAAAAGAAAAAGCGTAGAAAATAATAATGAATAATAAAGAGCAAAGCATTTGATTAAAACTGAAAAACATCCAGACAAGTACGGCTCGATGAATCGAGCGTTTATTTTGAAACAAATAAGTCTTTTAAAACAAAGTTACTGAAAATCTTAAATGCCTAGAATGGCTATAGAAATAAAATCTGCCAAGCTACCCAGGGACTCGGCGGGCCCGGGATGGTGTGACGGTCCAGTTCCTGAGAACAGCTCCTTTCTCCACGGTCTGAATGGTGAGGCCTTCATCCTCCTCCTCCTCAATTATTGCACTACATTGTATCATTTATTCTGATTGTTCCTTTGCTTTTAGGATCACTTAGAAGAGGAGGGTGTGGAGGACCTTTAGGTATGCTGATGATACCAGTATGTGTGAACCAACCTTAGGGGATGGGAATAAAGAATGAAAGGAAAACAAAAAGGTAAACAAGTCAGTAGGTGTTCTGAAATGTTTGTAGTATTTAAACTCATATTGCAAGAATGTAAATTCGTGTCCTAATTTGGGAGCCTCGTTGTGCCCGAGGTAGGCCTAGCGACAAATAGATTTGGAGAACTTTTAATGCCAATAAATGCTTCATTTCAAAATATAAAATAGACGAATCCCAAAACGACACTAAGATAATAATAAGTACTACTGGCACTTAGCCTTATTAAATTTTTAAGAAAAAGCAAAAATAGATCTAGCCTATATGTCCTAGAAGGGCCTTCCCCAGATTCGATCATCCGGACTCCATCATATAGATCCCCCAAGTAGGCTCTGGCTAGATGTCCTCCTTCAACTCCTTCAGCGTTCTGGAAATTTTCAACCCTCTTTATGACTTTACCTTCCAGCTCCACTATTCCTCGCTCCAGATATTCCAGTTTCCTGTTGGAAGTGACCGCCATCTCATTCCATTCCTCGATCAACCTTACATTCCTCTCATGTATTTCCCGGTGCTCATTCTCAGAGTCGTGGACCCTTTTTCGCAGCCTGTTGCACTTGACTTGAGCTTCAGCTTCTCATCCATGATTGTGCTCCCTTGACCGGCCCCTGGCGTCACCATTCCTTTCATATTGTCCTCTAACCATGCCGGGTAAGAGGCTCGCACCCTGCATGATACCTGTCTGGCTCGACGGTAGTCTTCTCTACAATGATTTTGCAGTGACACATGTGCTGAGCTTGGCACTTGTAAGGGACGTTGTTGTCTTGAAAGTCTGCCCTGAAATGACTCATCTTGACAACCCTTGGTACAACCTGCTTTCGGCCTACTTGCCTCATAACTCGTATAGGGACATATGGGTATATCCCTCTCAACCTGATCAGCACCAAGTGCGGAGCATCCCTAGATCTGATAATAAACTCGTCTGTTGGGAACCACTCAACCATCCATTACACATGTTCCTCGGTTAGATTGTTGAAGAACTCTACCCATTCTTTTGCGCTTTCCAGCTGAGCAAATCTATCCGGAATGTAAGTCATCTGCTTGGGGTGATGGAAGGCAATGTGGTCGTTCCAAGCCCTTCACGGAAATTCTTGGCGATAGCGACCCTTTTGGAAATGCTCCAATAACCACAACTGCAGCAGTAAGTTACAACCTTCGAAATGATTGACCCCTCTTTGACAATGCTCCAGAGCCCTATAGATGTCGGCTATGATCATGGGGACTATGGTATACGTTTGTCCATTAATCCCTTCCATCAAAGTCTTTGCAACCATGGACAACCTAGTGTGAATTCTCCCCTTTTTCATTGGGAACATTATCAGGCCTAGGAAGCACACAATAAATACAAATACTCTGCGGTGGATGTGACCCAGAGAAGTGAGAGAGATCTCATCATGGTAGGTGCGGAAACATTTGCTATGGCCATACCTCTCGTATAGGTATTCGAAAGGTATGTAAGATTCCTTCAAGCACACTAAGTCGACATTCTTCTTCAGCCCCATCATCTTCAAAAATCCCCTGCCCGTACGGTTTTCTGGTACCAATAGCCCAGGACTGTCCCAAGTCAATCCCGCAAGCCCTCCAATTTCCTCCAGAAGTGGTGTCATTTCTATGTCACCGAAACGAAACACAGCCCTCTCATTATTCCAAATAAGGTGGCAGCCTCGATTAGTTTGTTGTTTGGCTCAATATACAGCAAGGAGGGCAGGTTACCCAGGTACTTCCTCACATGTTTCTTGTCACTTGAGGAAAGGTCCTCCCACCCATCTAACATCAATGGTGGGATGTTGCTAACCATATCGAATCTGGGGACCTCGTGCCTCATTTCCTACAAAACAAAGGTTAGACCTTACCCCCACCAGACTCGACTATTTATACATTCGTGATCAACAAATCAACATTTAGTTCTCCAAATTAATGCACAGAATGTGGTTGTGTCCGTTGGGATTATGAAAAACCCGATGGACTTTGGATGAGGCCTATCTTAAAGGATCATTATGTGGAAAACATAACTGATCCGACTAGGTTTGACCATGATGGATGTACAATTTTAACCAGAGTAAGGTTTCTATGGGGTTTTAGACTGGTACCCTCAAGCGGACAACTCGAGGGGGAAGGCACGGGACCATCGACTGCACCGCTGATCGACTAGTTTTACCACAAATAAGCCTTTCCGAATTTAAGGGTAGTAAATAGGAAGAGCGCAACCACTCATTAAAGCGTTGCTATAGGATTTGATACGCACGAGTGGAATATGATGTGGAGCATGATTTATGCAGCAGTTGATAACATGTAGTCAAGTATTTGCACGTAAGGAAAAATAAATATAGTATTTAAATATTTGAAAGACGGTTACAGGAAAAGGAAACAAAGAGGCAAGTCAGTTTCAGGAATAAAGAACCATAAGTTCTTAAAAGAAAACGGACAGTCAAATTAAAATAAGGGAAAAGGGTACGGGATAAAACATGCTTGGATTAATTCATAAGAATAAGTTCGTTATGGTAAGAGCCTAATTGTCCCCAACAGAGTCGCCATGCTGTCGCGCCCCCTTTTTTCCCTTTTTAATCCTTTTTAGAAAACAAATGGATTCGGTCTTTGACGAGGAAGTCCGGGTTTCGACATTCATGGGGGTCATAACTCATTTCCTTTTCGAAATTGGGTATTTGAAGAGTCGCCACCTAACGGATTATGGTGCGTTAGTGCACCTAGAGCGATTAACTCTTAGACTAGTTTGCATTACCAGAGATTAGGGTAAGGGCTCGAAATAACCTTGAGGGGAAGGTGTTAGGCACCCCTCTCGGTCCACAACTGTGGCTCCTGGCCGAACTTATACTTACGAATTAGTCCATTAACAAATAAATAGTTGAAGCAAATAATTGCAAATAAATCATGTTAGGCATTGTATAACTCAAATAATAAGACAAGAATTTAAACAAGTTGTGTGCATAAAAAGGAAAGTAAAGTTTTCAAGTAAAGGATTTGGGAGAGAGGGGTCCTAGGGTGGTTAGCCTATAGGATCATATCAGTACAATGCCTGGTAATCACTCCTTAGAAAGGGTCTACGCGTGGCATTAGCGCACCGGTCACAATATCCATATCTACCCTTCCCACCCCTTAATGGTTATTAACGCGAGTGTTGGGTAGCGATCTCTATTGCGTGCTGTTACCCGTCCCCTCTTAATGATCCTGGAGGAAATTTAGGACCTCTACCTATAGGTGGTTCTAGACAGACCCTTAAGGTTTTAAAGGAGAAAATACTAAGGCGACAAGCAAGAACACATAGGACTTTGCCAAATAAAAGCATGAAATAGCAGATAGGGGCTCAAGTTCACCTCCACAGATAATGTATGTAAAACAGCACGACTCAAACACAAATAAAGGCCATATGGTTAATCAGTATCCTAGGACATGATATCTAAGCGAATATCATAACACACGAGACATGTAGTTTATAAACTCAGGAGTAGGAGCCCTATCAATTTGCCTACCGATTTTTTAAGCCTGTTAGAATGACATTAAGCAGTAAATACAAAGAGGCAGTTTCCAGTTTTATAAGAGATTTGATTATCTAAGGCTTGCCTAGGCATAGGGTGATGCACGGCAATTATCAAAGTTATTAAAACCGTTTAGAAGTTATTTTACCTAAAGCATACTGTTCTACGTGTTGCAAAGATATACAGGATTATGACTTTTTTAATCAAAAAGTTATTTTATCAAATGTGAGACTGTTTTCATGTCCTTTCATGCGTCAGTAGTTCAACTAGGTGTGACTGAGCGAGTGTGAACGTGATCCTAAAAACAGGGTATCTAATATGCACATAAAATGCAGAATGATTTATATACAAAATTCCTAAAGCAGAATTTCTAAATGCACAGCATGATTGCAGAATTTCCTAAAGCAGGATTTCTAAATGCATAAAGGTTACAGTATTGTAGAGCAATCGGTCAAGCGTACAGGAGTAGCAGTTTTGTTTTAATGCCATTTTATCCTAGAAACAGGATTTCTAAAGGATGGCAAGAATATCAAAATGAGATGCTGAAACAGTAAACCTAAGAACATGATGTCTAATGCGTGACATGCTTAGAATGTGTTGGTCCTAGACATGGATTCTAATGCGCATATAGGAAACGTAAACCTAAGGCATGGTTTCTACCCATTGATATTGATAACATATGTAACTACCCTCCCCTTTTTACTAGCCAATCCCAATGTCTGTTTACAAATAATTATTACAAACCAGATGAAAAAATTACATATTGTAGATAAGAAAAAGAAGAAGTTACACTATAGGGAGCCTAAAGCAGGTCCAAGTGATTTCCCCAAACCTCCAATAGCCTCAAATGCCAATTTCAAAGACAATATCATTGTCTAGGTGCGTCAGAGTTTCCTAAGGATCTCAAGGATCTTGGGCAGTGCTCACACCTAGACTTGGTAACCAAATTGAGCAAGTGCACTGTGGAAGGGCCAGCCTCCGGGAGATCACCGGAGAAGACCGAAGAAGAGAGGTCGGCGGTTGAAAGGCTAGGGTTTGGTTGAGTTACTGAGAGAGGAGAGGAGATGAGAGAATACAGAGGCAGCGGGTTTGGGAGAATGAGTTAGGGTTAGGGTCGTTTAGGATTAAAAAGGAAAGGGTTAATACGGGCGGTTGATCTCTCAGATAACCGGCAGTGATTTAATTGGTTCTGGGTCGGGTAGGCGGGTTTAGGGTTAGGGTCGGGTAATTTGGTTAGAAATTGGGCTGGGGTTGGGTTAAAAATTGGGGCTAAGAATGAAATGCAATCTGGCTATATTTTAAATAGTCAATTTATCCCTATATAATTTATAATAAATTATAAACAATTTCTACAAAATAATATCATGTACTAAAATGATTTAAAATAGATTTTCAATATTTTAAAAATATAGAAAGTCAATTTTATGCATACAAATGTAATTATACATTAATAGAACTAATATTGCAATTATATGCAAATTAGTTTTACAAATATTAATGCAATTATAAATAATGCACAAAAAATATTTTAACCATATTTTGGCATAAACATAGAATTTAAACAACTAAATCACCACAACATTAATTTGAGGGATAATTATTGGGGATTTTATGAGTAAAAGGGAAGGAAATAAATCAATTTAAAATCTTTAAAATTATAGAAAATTATAAAAACCTTGTGCATGCTTATATATGCATGTATATGCTATTTTGAAAGTATTTATGCATATAAAAAATTTAGGAAAAATTTGGGTATCAACATATATTAAAGAGAAAATATCGTTATTTGGTTCATAATGAGGTAATGGTTCCTGTCAGGAGAATAGACTCAATGATTTATTGACTCGGTAGTTGGTTATGAGTTTCTACACACCTCTTCTATCGTGGCAGTATTGCAAGAGTTGGAACATGTGATGACCTGATAGGTCACCTCATGTTTTAGAACAAAATTCTGCGTTCCAAAGCCTTATCTTAATTTAATCTTCCTCGATTTGCGTGCACGGACCGGGTATTTTTCCGGAAGGCTTATATGCTAAAAACTGATAAAAAATAAGAATTTTAGCCTTAAAAGTTAATTTTAGTTGACTTCGGTCAACGTTTTGAGTAAACGGATCTGGACCCGTGTTTTGACGGTCTGGATGGGTCCGTATTGAAATATGGGACCTGGGTGTATGCCCGGAATCGAATTCCGAGGTCTCAAGCTCACGATATGATTTTTTGTTGAAAATTGAAAGACTAAAAATTTAATGGTTTTAAGAATTTGGTTAATGTTTGGTCTCGTTGTTATTGGGTCCTTATTTTGATACCGGAGCCCGGTACAGGTCCATTATATTATTTAAGACTTGTTTGTGAAATTTGGTGAGAAACAGAGTTGGTTTGACGTGATTCGGACGTCCGGTTGTAAAATCGAAGTTTTAAAGTTTTCTTGAAAATTTCATTCGATTTGGTGTTAAATTCATAGTTTTAGGTGTTATTTTGGCGATTTGATCGCGCGAGCAAGTTTGTTTAATATTTTAGACTTGTGCACATATTTGGTTTGAAGCCCCGAGGGCTCGAGTGAGTTTCAGATAGGCTACGGGATGTTTTGGACTTAGAAAAATCTGGTTTTTTCTTCAGCTTCAGTGTTTTCTAGTTTCCTTCTTCGCGTCCACGAAGGTACTCACGCGAACGCAAAGGATGAGATGGGGCTGAGTGTGTTTTTCTTCTTCGCGAACGCGGAGGCTGGGTCGTGAACGCGGAGTGATGGGGGCTTTTCTGTCACGACCCAAAATCCACTAAGGGTCGTGATGGCGCCGGACACCACCGTCAGGCAAGCCAACCAAATTACTTAATTAAATCCTCGTTTTAATACTCTTGAAATATATGATTTTCCTCCAAATTTACAAATAAAAAGATGATCGCTTCAATTCAAATTAAATGATAAGCAATTAATACAAAATACTTCATAACCATCCCAGAACTCGGTGTCACAAGTACATGAGCATTTTCTAAGAATTTGAATAAAGTACAACAGCTGACCGGAGCACAAATGGACAGGAAGTAAATAAAATTCTGAGAGAGACTATACTAGCTGCGGGTCGCCTCGAGGAAATACAGCTCACCTAGTCTCCGAGTCGCCCGTGCTACTACACCCAATGGGCCAATAGAAATACCTGTACCTGTGCAACAAAATGCACAGCAAGTGTAGCATGAGTACGAAAACAACGTGTACTCGGTAAGTATCCCACCTAATCTCGAAGAAGTAGAGACGAGATGGCAACTTCGACACTTACTAATAGTCAAATAATAATATTATTAAAGCGATGACTCACGAATTTACCAAGGACAGCAGTAGACTCAAATGAATTACTAAACAGGTAAAAGTTGCTTTTTATAAAAAGTCTCTGAATTCATAATCCATTAATTAACAATTATCTCAAGTCGAGGAGAGCAAATGGCAATATCAATAAATCTCAAGACAAGCAATTCAACATGCGCAACTCATGCTGAGGTCGTACGGCCTGATCCAACATAAATGTAAAATGTGCACTGTCGAGGGTATAGCGGCCCGAACCATAGATGCATCTATTACCCCGCTCGCGAATCATAACGTGCGACGCAGTCAAATTTAAATAAACAATCATCCTGCTCGCGTACAATACATGCGACGCAGGTACACATAGAAATACATTCTCAAACAGCAATTTAAGAGTTTTACGGGTAACATTTATCCCATTAGAAGCCAATCCTCTTTTAATGATTTAAGAAAATAAAGTTTAATCCTCTTAGAAATTAATTTACCAATTCGATAGGATTTAAGAAATTCAACTGTCAATGAGATTACAATTACTCCAAGTATAGCATGCTTTTGGGTCCTAGACTACCCGGACTTACACGTATTAGTAGCTACGCATGGACTCTCGTCACCTCGTGCGTACGTAGCCCCCACAAATAGGAGCACATAACCAATTATTTTACCTATGGGAACAATTCCCTCTTACAAGGTTAGAAAGGAGGCTCACCTCGCTCCAAAGATCCATAACCGGCATTCCACGCCCTTCCGAACACTTGAATCGATGCTAAATACTCCAAAACTAGCCAATGATTATGCAAATTCACTAATATACGATAAACTACTCGTATTAATCCAATTTATAACAATTCCTAACCCCGATCGAAAAGTTGACAAAAACTCCCTCGGGCCCACGTGCCCGGATTCCGAACTTTTTCGAAGATAAAGTTTATCCATGGCCTCACGAACTCAAATATATAATTTACTCTTAATTTCATGCCCAAAATCGTGGTCAAATTCCAAGAATCTCAATTTTCTAGGTTTTCCTCAAACCCCCAAACTTCTACCAATTTACATGCTAAAATCCATACATAATCAATGTATTTAACTCAAGATAGGTGGGGATAGTTTACCTTATCGTTGATGGTGAAAATCCCCTCTTGAAACCCTCCAAGAATCGCCCAAGCCAAGAAAATATGAGAGAAAATGGCCAAATCCCGATTTTTAAAACACTCTCTACCTCCAGCACTTTCCGCACCTGCGGTTACTTGACCGTTTCTGCGATACCGCAGGTGCGAGCTTCCATCCGCATCTGCGATCCTCTCCTAGGCTCCGCTTGCGCATCTGCGCCTCCTCTTCCGCAGGTGCGGTCACGCATCTACGACGAAACGACCGCAGCTGTGGTCCCAACCTAGCCGGCCCCTTTCCGCTTCTGCGACTAGACCGTCGCAGGTGCGGTCCCGCTTCTGCGGCTGCTTGACCGCATCTGCGGTCCCTTCCCTCCTGATCCAAACCGCATTTGCGGCTCCTCTGGCCGCTTCTCCGGCTCCGCACCTACGGCCCAAGTCTCGCAAGTGCGGTTATACCAGCAACCAGCAGCTTCAGCCTTTCAAAAATTCCATTTTCAATCCGTTAACCACCCGAAATCCACCCCAGGCCCCCGGGACCCCAACCGGTCCCAAAACATATTACGGACTTGCTCGAGGCCTCAAATCATAACAAACAACGTTAAAACCAAGAATCGACCTCCAATCCAAGCTTTATGAACTTTAGAATTTCAAACTTCTACTTTCGATGTTTAAACCTATCAAATCATGTCCGATTGACTTCAAATTTTGCGCACAAGTATTTGACGGAATTTTGGAAGCTGAACATGCTCAAAAGATGCCTATAGCTTTTGGCTTTGATCATTCGACGCCGAGTGAAACGGTTCCTCGCTAAATAAAACCTACCCCAACTTTTGGAATCGGATTCCGACCCCGATATCAAAAAGTCCACCTCCGGTCAAACCTCTTAAAAACCTTCAAATTTCTATCCTTAGCCAAATGGCTCCAAAATGCTCCACGGACATCCGAATTCACTTCCGATCGCGCTCCAACTCCAGAATCACTATACGGAGCTACTCCCAGACTCGGAATCCCAAACAGATATTGATAACACTAAAATGCACTTCAACCCAAACTTATGAAATTTCTTTCAAAATGCTAACTTCCACAATAGGCGCCAAAATGCTCCCGGGTTACCCAAAACCCGATCCGGGCATACGTCCAAGTCCGAAATCATCATACGAACCTGCTGGCACCTTCAGATCCCGATTCTGAGGCCGTTTACTCTGAAATCCAATCCTAGTCAATTCTCTCAACTTAAAGCTTCCGAAATGAGAATTTCCTTTCCAAGTCAACTCCGAACTTCCTGAAATTTAATTTTGACAATGCCTGAATTGAAGCTGCTCATGGCCTCGAACTGCTGAACGGCGTGCTAGGGCTCAAAAAGACCGGTCGGGTCGTTACATTTTCCCTTTGCGAACGTGACCAGCTCAACGCGAACACGAAGCATTAGGGACCTGGGGAAGGGGTCAGTCGTTCTTTCTACACGAACGCGAGCACAGGCTCGCGAACACGAAGGTCGGGGGCATAGCCTTCGCGAACTTAATGAGGGTCTCGCAGTCGCGTAATCCTAGAAAGCGCAACTCTTCACAAATGCGACAGTGTCCTCGTATGAACACTATCTCCCAACTATTAAACAGTCCCATTATGGGACTTAAGCCATTCTTTCAAATTTTCAAAAGATAGACAGCCTAGAGGCGATTCTCCCAAGCTATTATTTCCCCTAAAATGTTGGTAAGTGATTCTAAACTAATTTCTTTCAATTACCCATTACATTTCATGAATTTTCAACCTAAAATCTGGAGTTTTCATGGTAGAATTGGGGGGTTTTGGGTAGAAACTAGGGATTTGGAAAATTGGGAATTTAGACCTCAAATTGAGGTCGGATTCAAAAACAAATTATATATCTGGTCTCGGGGGTGAATGGGTAAATGGATTTTGGTCCGAACCTCGGAATTTGACCAAGCGGGCCCGAGGTCGGTATTTTGACTTTTTGGGGGAGAATTTGGAAAATCTAAATTTATGCATTGTACTTGATTCCTTTAGTAATATTTGATATTATTGTGTTAATTGTGGCTAGATACTAGTGGTTTGGGGGCGAATTCTAGAGGAAAATCCCCAGT
Organism: Nicotiana attenuata; assembly: GCF_001879085.1. Classification (NCBI taxonomy): domain Eukaryota; kingdom Viridiplantae; phylum Streptophyta; class Magnoliopsida; order Solanales; family Solanaceae; genus Nicotiana; species Nicotiana attenuata. The sequence continues at coordinate 17,965,351 of NC_031999.1, forward strand.
AGAGCTTTGAATTGACCGTGGAGTGAGGTAAGTGTCATGGTGAACCTTGGCTTAAGGGATTACGTCTTATTTTCCAATTTTCTACATGTTTGAATGTTAGGTACAACGTATAGGTAGGGTGACGAGTACCTATGCGTTGTTGTCGATTTATAGCATGGGAGCGAGTCTTATTCTTGTAATTGTTGCTTTCGTTGACCGTATTATCTATTCTTAGACTAGCTACTCGTTATGTTGAGCATTCTTATCATGTTGACGTACCTTGGTATTGATAGAGTATTGACTCAAAGTTGAGGTTGGTATTGTGGAAATAAATGTTGAAGTAAGACTTTTTATTGTCATTTCTAGCTCCCTGTTATTATTGTTCATTGTTTTGGTGAGGGGGAGTGTTAATGCACGAAAGGTGATGTCGTGCCATATTTTGTGAGTGATAATGCATGAAGGGTGATGAAGTGCCATATTATGAGTGTTAATGCACGAAGGGTGATGCCGTGCCATGTTATGAGAGAGTTAATGCACGAAGGGTGATGTCGTGTCATTTCTATTATTTCATATGGTGAGGTCGAGAGTAAAAGCACGAAGGGTGATGTCGTGCATTTTCCTTTACCGTGTTTACTTGTTTCTATCCATCTAAGGTATATTGATTGAGCAAGATCTTATTACTGTTGTGATCCTTTATCTTATGCTCCCCTCTACATGTCGCCTCCCAATGTTTCTTGTCTTGTTTCTTTCATTGCTTTTAATGGTATATATATTGTTATACCGCACAGGTTTATTTGTAGGTGTCATGTCCTAGCCTCGTCACTACTTCGCTGAGGTTAGACTCGACGCTACCAGTACATGGGGTCTATTGTACTGATACTGCACTTTGCACTTTTTGTGCAGATTTCGGTACCGATCCGAGCTGATTCTGAGGTTAGCTGCTGGCTTCACTTGATCGGAGACCCAAAGTAGACCTATTGGCGTCCGCAAGCCCTGGCGTCCCTTTCTATACATTCTCTTTACTGTTTTTTTTATTTCGAAGACAGTTGTATTTCTTTCAGACCTTTACTTGTAGTTAAATCTTAGAAGTTCGTGAATTGTGACTCCAGATTCTGGGTAGTATTATATATTGAGGCTGTTATGAATTTCCGCATTCTTTTTTTTTAGACTTGGTATGGTTTAGTTGTTGTTAATCACTGAAAGGTTTGAGAATTGGCTTAATGATTCTCTAATGTTGGCTTGCCTAGTAAGTGAAATGTTAGACGCCATCATGGTCCCGACGGAGGGAATTTCGGGTCGTGATAGAACACGACTTATATTATCATGAGGTGTGTTGTGAGCATCGGATTCGCGGAATTTTGGCTATTGTTATCAAAGGATGTTATTATGGTCATGTAGGTTATGCAGTGTATAGTGTGGATTCAGTAAAGGTATGCAATCATGTATTGGTGCATCGTGTAGTGATTGATGCGGTGTTCGGATTATGGAAACAAGCCTGGCAGAGGATTCCGGATGTTGGAATTTGGCTCTAAGGCTAATTTGACTAAGCAAAAGAGGAATCTTCAGATTTGCTCAAGCAAATGTGCTCAACTGAGTTGTGGTAGCATGAGTAGGTGCACGAGGTGTTAAACATTGATTTCTGACAACTCCAGCGCAGTTCTTAGCACGTTTGAGGACAAACGTATGTTTAAGTGGGAGAGAATATAACGACCTGACTGGTCGTTTCGAGATCTAGCGCGTCGTTCGGTGGTTTGAGGACATTAGTAGCTTCACTTCAGGTATTATGACTTGTACACGTGGTCAAAAGTTAATTTCGGGAAGTACAAAGTTGATTTAGAGAGAAAATTCTCATTTCGAAAGCTTTAAGTTGGGAGAATTCACTAAGGTGTGATTTTTGAGTAAACGACCTCGGAAGTGAGATTTGAAAGTTCCAACAGGTTCGTATGATAATTTTGGACTTGGGCGTATGCCCGGATTGGGTTTTGGATGATCCGGAGCGTTTCGGCGCCTATTATGGAAGTTAGCATTTTGGGAAGAATTTCATGAATTTGGGGTAGAGGTGTATTTTTATGTTATCAATGTCTGTTTCAAATTTTCGAGTCTGGGAATAGCTCTGTATGGTGATTCTAGTATTGGGGGACGCGTCCGGAAGTGGATTTGGGTGTCCGTAGGTCATTTTGGAGTTGTTTGGTGAAAGTTAGAAATTTGAAGGTTTATGAGAAGTTTGACCGGAAGTGGACTTTTTGATATCGGGGTTGGATAGGTTTCGGCATCGAATGTAGGTCTGTAATATCGAATGTGACTTGTGTGCAAAATTTGAGGTCAATCGGACGTGATTTGATAGGTTTCGGCATTTAATGTAGAAGTTTTAAGTTCTAAAGTTCATTAAGCTTGAATTGGGGTGCGATTCATGAATTCGACGTTGTTTGATGTGATTTAAGGCCTCGAGCAAGTTCGTGTTATATTTCTAGGCTTGTGTGGGTGTTTGGTTTGGAGCCCCGAGGGCTAAGGTGAGTTTCGGAGTAGCTTCGGAGTGTTTGGTGAAGAAATGGGATTGTTGGTTCCTGTGTGATCGCATTTGCAATGTATTGCTCGCAAATGTGACCATCGCATTTGCGAAGGTAAGGTTCGCATATGCAAACATGGGGCTGCTGAGGGAAAGATCGTATTTGCGAAGTAATTATCGCTTTTGCGATAACTGTCCTCTTCGCATTTGCGAAGATCCTGGTGGCAAATGCGACCTCAGCAGGGACAGCTTGGCTTCGCATTTGCGAGCCACATGTCGCAAATGCGACATTTGCGTCTGAGCCAAGGGCTTTTTATTTCGAGACTTATCCCATTTCCCACTTGGTCTTAGGAGATTTTTGAGAGCATTCTGAGAGGGGTTCCATCATCATCAAGAGGTAAATGATTTCTACTAGTTTTGAGTCAAATACAAAGTTTTTATATGGATTTAGACATGAAAAAATGTAGAAATTTGGGATTTTGAAGAAAAACCTAGAAATTGGTATTTTTGGATTTTGACCACGAATTTGGGCATGGAATTGGAAAAAATCATATATTTGAGTTCGTGGGATTATGGGTAAAGTTTATCTTCGAAAATTTTCGGAATCCTGGCATGTGGGCCCGAGGGTGATTTTATCGACTTTTCAAGCGGAGTTGGGAATTGTTGTAAATAGGATTATAATGAGTATTTGAGTATATATTAATGGGTTTGCATAATTATTGACTAGTTTTGGAGTGTTGGGCATCAGTTTGAGTTGTCAGAAGGGCTTGGGAGCCGATTATGGAATTTCGGAGTGAGGTAAGTCTCCTTTCTAACCTTGTAAGAGGGAATTTACCCCATACGTAAAATAAATCAATATATGCTTCTATTTGTGGGGGCTACGTACACACGAGGTGACGAGAGTCCGTGCATAGCTACTATTATGCTTATGTCCGGGTAGTTTCGGACCCAAATCATGTTATATTTGCGATGCATGCATCCTACTTGTTAATATAACCGTTTAAAACAAATTGGAACTTGATAAAGGAAATTTCAAAAGGTTAAAATTCACCTACTTGAGTTTTGGACGGGTCACTTGACCGTTAAATTCCACAATTGATGGTTCTTTGAATATTAAACCTAAATACTTCTTGATTTGGTTGTTTGAATGTGTCTATCTTTTGTGGAACGGGCCGAACGCCTCGGCAGATCAAATAGATGCATCTATGGTTCGCGCCGTTCGGCCCTCCGGAAGTGCACAGTTAAATATTACATTGGATCGGGGCGTACAACCTCGGCATGATTTGCTCATGACTTAATTGATTGTTTGGAATTATTGATAATTGGTGTGGCCTCATTGGCCGGAGATATAAATTGTTAAAAGATGAAAATAAATTTGGAAATCTCCTATTAACAAAAGAATTGTTTACTTGTTTCACGTTATTGAGTTTACAGTCATTTTATAAAATCCATGATTAATTATATAATCGGCATATTATTGTTGGCCATAGTAAGTGTCGGAGTCGACCTCTGGTTACTACTCCTTCGAGATTAGATTGGATACTTACTAGTATGCGTTGTTTTTGTACTCATACTACACATGCTGTATATTTTGTTGTGCAGGCACATGTATGTTTAGTGGCCTTGTGGGCGCAGCGGCGTGGTTGATACGGGGACTTAGGTGAGTTGCATCTTATGAGACAATCCGCAGCCAGCAGAGTCTCCTTTAGAGTACTTGTACTTTCTTTTCTATCCAAGTTTGTATTCCGGACAGTTATTGTATTTTATTTTATTTCATATTAAATGCTCATGAACTTATGACACAGGGTTCTGGGATGATTATGGGATATTCAGTATAGAAATTGGAAAACATCATTAATTACTCTGTAAAGTTCACTTTTTACTAGTTAAATTGAAGGAAATTTATGATTTCGAAAATATTAAAATGAGGATTTAATTAACTATTTAGCGTTGGCTTGCCTGACAGTGGTGTCCGGCACCATCACGACCTCTAACGGATTTTGGGTCGTGACATTTGTAGCTGCTGGTTTTAGGCTGCAGCAGTGAGCTATGTGATCGCGTGGAATTGGCCGCAATCGCGGTGAGTAAATGGGAAAAATTAGCAAGTGATTCGCGATCGTGGAAGACCTTTCGCGATCGCGTGGAGGAAACTTTCTGCTGCGCTGACCCGACTGTGGAAGCTTATATCTCGCAATCTATAAGGAAATTGGAGATAATTCAAAATAAAAGTTGTAGCCCTTTGTGTATAATTTTCAGAAAACCAAACCATTTGGCATTTGGAGTTGTGTGCAAAAAGTTATGATTGGTACACCACAGCCTATCCGGGAAGAGTTTGGAAATCACGAAGAAGAAATTTGTGTTGCACAGAGCTGACTTTGGCAGCTCATATCTCGTAATCTATAAGGAATTGGGAGATGAGCAAAGCATGAAAGTTGTAGCACTTGGTGTCTAGTTTTCAAAAAGTTAAACCATTTGCAATTTGGGGTTTGTACAAAAACTAATGACCATTATACTTGAGGCTATCTGGAAGAGCTGGGCACTTGTTCTTCGCGATCGCGAAGCATTTTCCGCGATCGCGAAGGGCAAACTTTGGGCTGAGAAAAGTTGTGCTTCGTGACCGCGAAGCATTTTTTGCAATCGCGAAGAGTAAATACCTTGGTAGTAGCTATATTTCGAGGTTTCGGCCATTTTTAATATATTTGGAGCTCTGAAGCTCGGATTGAAGCGATTTTTGAGGTGATTTTCACCATATGGATTGCGTAAGTATTCTATATCCTAAAGTGATTATACTTCATGATTCTATGATTATATTTATAATTTATTTCAGATTTAAATGGAAGAAATCAAGATTTTTGCAAAACTTTTCAAGAACGAAAATTTAAGATTTGGAGGTCAAGTTGTTATCGGATTTGATAAAATTGGTATGGTTGAACTCGTATCGAAATGGGTGTTCAGATTTCGTAAAAATTATGTCGGGTTCCAAGAGGCGGGTCCCACATTAACATTTGGTTGTCTTTTTAATGTGAAATGTTAAGTCAACATTTTATTATCCGGAATTGTTTCCGATGAATTTTAATGAAGTTATACAATTAATTTGGATATATTTGGGCTGTCCGAGGTCAATTCAAGCGAGAATACTATTTTGGAATATCGGCTTAATTCTGTAGAGGTAAGTATCTTGTCTAACCTTGGGTGGGGGAATTACCCCTTAAGCATTAAGTATTATGTGCTATTTGTGAAATGTGAAAAGCCGTGTACGCGAGGTGACGAGCACATACTCAGGTATATATGTGCAAAACTTATTGGTTTATAGTCTTAAGCATTTTTACGTATTAAACTGAACAATTGTGGGCATTTATTTAATCCTCTATTTGACATGCCTCAAATCCTAATTTGTCGAAAAATTTTATATATAATAAATTAGTGTGATTGCTACTTGAACTTTTATGTGAATTCTCTGTGTTTGTTGATTTGATATTCCCCGAAAATGATTATATTATGGATTTCACTATCTGCAAATAATTAAGTAAATAAGTTTAAAAGGAGGCATTAGATATTTATTGAAAATTTGGATTAAAGAAGGCGTTGTTCTATGCTGATTTACTTTTCCATCCTTGTGGTTGTTTTTGAGGTTTTATATACCTTGTGTGGAGCATTGGGTTAATTGCTGTGGAATTAATTATTTTTGTCATATCTTTGGAATTGGTGTTGGCCTATGGGCAATTTATGAAATATTGTAATATTTGAGCACTTGATGTGCAATCTGTGACATGTTGTAATATTTGAGCACTTGAGGTGCAAGTGATATTTACTTTGGGACTATGAGGCAGTACCTCGGGAGTTCCCCTTGCCTTGCATATTTACTTTTGGGACTACGAGGCGGTACCTCGGGAGCTCCCCCTGTCTTGCAACTTTTGGGACTACGAGGCGGTACCTCAGGAGCTCCCCTGTCTTGCATATTTACTTTTAGGACTACGAGACGGTACCTCGAGAGTTCCCATGTCGTGCATTTACTTTTGGGACTACGAGGCGGTACCTCGGGAGTGCCACTGTTGTATTGTGTTGGCTTTTCGTACGACACTCTGAGGATTTGTATTTCTGGTTTGTACTTGTTTTCGATGAATGAGTTGTTTTAAAAAAAGAAATTATTATTATTATGTTTTAATTTAATAAGTTTTACATCCAAATCAGTAGATTATCGGATGCTTTATTTTAATTGAAATATCATTTTCTTCACTCAAACTATTTCAAAAATAAATTCATTTTTTTGCTGATTTCTTACTTGATTTAAAAATTGAAACCTTACTTTAATGAAAATAAATTGATCGTGCAGATTTTATATTTTGATATTTTTGGCACGTGAGTTATCCGTTGTGATGACCCAAAGGGTCAACTTATATTTTAGAACTTGATTCTATGCTCTTAAGCCTTAAAAATCTCATTTTTACCGTCCTTGATTTGCGTGCGCAGTCCGGGCGTGCTTTCGGGAAGCTTTTATGTTAAAAGTTGATGAAAGTAATAATTTTTGCCTTAAAATTGATTTTTCGTTGACTTCGGTCAACATTTTGGGTAAACGGACCCGGACCTGTATTTTGACGGTTCCGGTGGGTCCGTAATGAAATATGGGACCTGGGCATATGCTCGGAATCGAATTCCGAGATCCCTAGCTCGAGATATGAATTTTTGTTAAAATTGAAAGACCGAAAAATCTAATAGTTTTAAGAATTTGGTTAATGTTTGATCTTGTTGTTATCGGGTCCGTATTATTATTCCGGAGCCCGGTACAGGTTCATTATGGTATTTAAGACTTGTCTATGAAATTTGGTGAGAAATGGAGTTGGTTTGACGTGATTCGGACGTCCGGTTGTGAAAATAGAGGTTTTAAAGCTTTCTTGAAAATTTCATTCAATTTGGTGCTAAATTCGTAGTTCTATGTGTTATTTTTGCGATTTGATCGCGCGAGCAAGTTCGTATGATATTTTAGGACTTGTGTGCATGTTTGGTTTGGAGCCCCGAGGGCTGGGTGAGTTCCAAATAGGCTATGGGATGTTTAGAACATAGAAAAAATCTGGTTTTTGGCTTCAGCAGATATCTGGTGTGTCCTTTATCGCATTCGCGGAGGTACTCTCGCAAACGCGAAAGGTAAAATGGGGGCAGGGTTACTTTCTTTTTCGCGAACGAGAAGACTTGGTCACGAACGCGGAGCATTGGGGGCATTACCCTTCGCGAACGCGACCAGCCTCTCGCGAACGCGTAGGCATGGGACCTGGGGGAGGGGAAGTGACCTATACTCTTCGCGAACGCGGCGCATGGCTCGGGAACGCGTAGGCTGGTGGGAATAAGCCTTCGTGAACGCGAAGAGTATATCGCGAACGCGTAGGCTACTTGAGCCGCTGCTTCGCGATCGCGGTAGACCCTTCGCGAACGCGAAGAAGGTCTAGCGCATGTGATTTAAAACAGAACAGTGACGGGATTTTTCTAAAATTTCACAACTCTTTCGTTAGAACTCGACCTAGGAGCGATTTTGATAGGAAAATTCAACACCAACTCATAGGTTTGTATTCTTTAACCCATTTTCTTCCATTTCTAACATCACCCATTGAATTCCTAGCCGTAATCTTTGTTCTTTCATGGTAGAAAACTAGGGATTTTGGAAGAATTGGGGGCTTTTGCAAATTGGAAATTAGACCTCAATTTGAGGTCGAATTCCAATACCAATTGTATATCCAGGCTCGAGGGTGAATGGGTAAATAGATTTCGGTCCGAACCTCGGCTTTTGACCAAGCGGGTCCGGGGTCGACTTTTTACTTTTTGGGGGAAAGTTTGAGAAATCTAAATTTATGCATTGTAGTTGATTCCTTTAGCAATAATTGATGTTATTGAGTTGATTATGGCTAGATACGAGTGGTTTGGAGGTGGATACTAGAGGGAAAATGGTAATTGAGTATTGAGTGGCCTGCGGAGCGAGGTACGTGTCGTGTCTAACTTTGACTCGAAGGATTAGGAATCCTTGACTTATTTGCTATAAGAAATCCATGTGAGCGGTGTATAGGTGAGGTGACGAGTACCTATGAGCCGCCAATTTATCTGTTTGCCTGTTTCCTTCCCGTTCTTCTTATATTGTCTTTTTCTGTCTTAACTGCTACATGCTTTACTTGTATTTCCATGCCTAGTTGTTGCTTGCTAGACATTGTATCTCTTTGTTGAAAGTATTAGTTCTTACCTAGCTTTATTGTCTCATATTATTGTTTGAGCTGGTTATTGGTATTTTCAAGTCATCTTTTGGATTGGTCTCGCTGAGTAGTGTTACTTGCGTAAAGTCTCATAGTGTATAATCTTCCGAAATGTTTTGGTTTGAAGATGATCCTTGTGAAGAGTTATGTGATTTGAATTGTGTAATTTATGTACTTGCTGAGTAAATGATATTGATATGGTGGGATCGGGTTGCGCGCGCAACAGGTGGAATAAGGGTGATATATTGAGGAGGAATAAGGGTGAAATGCTATGTACGGTAGGATCAGGTTACACGCCGCAGCAGGTATAATAAGGGTGGATTGTGGTGAAATAAGGGTGAACTGTGATTGTGATTATTGTGATATGGTGGGATCGGGTTGCACGCCGCAACAATCTTTATGTTTATATGTTTCCTTGAATGTGTTTGCTGAACAGTAGTCTTAAACTGTACTTAAGGATTGGTAATAGTTGAGCACTGATGATACGCTTCGAGAACTGTATTCATTCCTTGCAAGTTACTGCCCTATTTTATCCTTCTGCTTCTATTATACACCGTATGCAGGTTATATTGTGATTGCCCCGCCGTAGCCTCATCACTACCTCATCGAGGTTAGGCTCAATACTTATTAGTACATGGGGTCGGTTGTACTGATACTGCACTCTGCACTTCTTGTGTAGATTTTGGAGCAGGTTCGTGATGATCGAGAGGTTGGCTATAGGATTCACTTGCTTGGAGACCCAAGGTAGACATATTGGCGTCCGCAGGCCCTGGACAAATGCTTGTAGTAAAATCTTAGAACGTTCGTGGACTGTGACATCGGATTCTGGGTAGTAATAGTAATTGTAATAGTAATATAATATAAACAAAGAGGCTAATTACTTACTTCCGCATTTATTTCGACTCGTTTAGTTTGTTTATTGTTAATCACTGTAACGTAAAGGAAATTAGCTAATAAAACTCTAACGTTGGTTTGCCTAGCAAGTGTGATGTTAGGCGCCATCATGGTCCCGAAGGTGGAAATTTCGGGTCGCGACATCCGTGCGGTTATGATAGAAATATCGGCACGAGGTGCCGTGAAAATATGAAAGTGGGTTGAGACCCGTATTTTTACGATTATGAAATGAGGTGTCACAAGGTGACTTTTATTTGAAAGAATTATACTCAAAAATATCATTTGAAAGAATTATAGAGAAGGATATTTATTGGAAAGAATTATATTCGAAAGATGTTTATTTGAAGGGAGTATATTCGAAATATATATTTATTTGAAAGGATTATATTCTAAAGATTTTTATCTGAAAAACTTATCTTTGAAAGATTTATACTTGAAGTACTCACATTTGAAAGATGTATATTTGAGGGACTTGATTAATTGGTTATATCTGTGTTTCTTATTCGTTTGAGCAATATTTATGGTGTTCTTGTTGCCTTGCTGTTTATATCACTGGTTGATTATTGTTGTTATCACTGCTATTAGCTTCCTATTATTTTTATGCTATATTGCACAGGTAATTAGACTAGTGAGTGTCTTGACTGTACCTCGTCACTACTCCACCAAGGTTAGTCTTGATACTTACCGGATACTGACTGTGGTGTACTCATACTACACTTCTGCATATTTTTGTGCAGAGCCAGGTAATTGAGATATCGGACTTGGACAGAGTTAGAGTGTGATCGCAAGGACTTAGGTAGAGCTGCTTGGTCATTGCAGTCACTTGGAGTCTTTCCATTTTATTGTATTGTCAACTTTTATTCGAACAGTATGTATATTCGATCCTTGAGATCAGTACATGTTTTCAGTTAGAGTTCGTGACTCAGTATTACCAGTCTTGGGAGGTTGTATCGCTATTTTCGCTGTTGGTTTTAACACTTGTATTAAATTCTATTTCAAAAAAAAGGGTTTGAATTGTTATTATGATCGGCTTACTTAGTCTTAGAGACTAAGTGCCGTCACGACGCCTGTGATGGGACTTTGGGTCGTGACAATATATATATATATATATATATATATATATATATATATATATATATATATGTGTGTGTGTGTGTGTGTATGTGTATGTGTGTATATGTGTGTATGATAAGCATATGAAATTATTTTAAGCTAAAGATGTGAATGGACACTTAGTGTTAAACGAAAAATCATATATAAAGTAAAGCTGTAATGAAAACTCATAATTGAAAGAACATGATGCAATGATTGCTTAAATAAACTATTGCAAATAAAAACTCACAATAGTCTTGTTCTCTGAAATAAAATTGTGTTCCGACGAACAGTTGTCCAAAAGGTTTTCTATCGAAGATAATTGTTCGTTAAAAAGGAAAAAATGGATGTTGGCGACAAAGTATATCTACAAAAATTTGAGGTAAGTATTTCAACAAAAGTAGAAGTCAGAAAGAAGTACTCCAACACAACAACAGTAGCAAAAAAAGTCAGACGTATAGAACTTTGAATTACGGGAAAATATTAAAAATTAATTCAAAGTTGTAATAGAAAATCAAATTATCTAGGATTCGGTATTTACAAGTTTATTTAATTCTTGTCTAGTTAGATTGAAGTCAAATTAATATAGGAATAAATTTTTCTACTTCTAGTTAAAATAGGTTGGTACTATTACAAATAACTAGTATTCATACTCGTGCATTGCGCGGAGAATATTACATATAATTTTTTTATAAAATAATATTACTTGAAAAATATGATATACACAAAGAAACATGTAACTGATATTACTTTATTATAATATAAATACACTGGATATCCATACATTCATGTCTATCCAAATTCCACTATATTTTCTTGAATTACAAATTTATTATCTAAGTACTTGAAGAAATTAAAAAAAAAATTCAGGATAAAGTTTGCACTTAAAATATTTAAAAATATTTATCATTTTTTATTTTTTTTCATAAAATATTAGATAATATTATTATATAAACCCGTCAATGGATAAATATTGGTGCAGATATGAAAATAGATAAGTAATAATATAATTAATAGGTTGAAATTTTGCATATTTTGATGAATATATATTCATTGGAGAATATTTTGGTCGAGCAAAACCTTGTTATTGTGCACAATTTTATTTGTACATCGTTCACACTGATTATCACCATTTGTGAGAATGCTTAAATCTGCTAGCACAGTTTGGATCAAATAGAAATTCTGAGAATAATAAGTTTTTAATTAAGAAGATGTTGGTGATAGAGTTAAGGGCAGTAGTTCTTTTTTTTTTTTTTAAACGTGGGTTTTGGGGTTGGGTGTTTTATAAGTATAAGGTTAATTACTTACCCTTTTAAATTTAAATGCTAAATTAACTTTTTATGCATTTTGCCGCTTGAATAATTTTACAGATTTTTTTGTTGATAGTTATAAAATTACATCCAACTTCCACATAACTTGGCAACAAATATTAAAAAACTTTCACACCTAATATAATTAGAAATGCCTTATTTCTTAACCATATTAGCAAAATTAACCCCACTAATTCTAAACTAACTAATTTTATTAAATTATTCATTTATCTTATCCTAATATTGTCCATTGTCTTGAGCAATGTCAAAAGACTTATTATTAGGCTACCATTTGGCTAAATGTGAAAGCTTGAAAGAAAAAAATGCATAAATAATTATTTGCATAGAAAAACGTGAGTAAGAATCAATTATGGAGGTACATTAGAATCATTTTTCCAAGCTTACGTTTAGAAAGACACCAGTCATAAGGTAGAAACTTTGGGTGATTTATTTATTTTTTTTTTTTTTTATGGTTCTGATTTAAAAAAGTATTAAGTATATAAATAAATTACAAAACTGCAAGTCTGCAACACACAAAAAAAAAGGAAGAAAATATTATAATTTCTTTTTGCATTGGAAGGTTTAATACATAATTCGAAAAATATCAAAACAAACGTTGAGAAAGTATTAATTTTTTTTAGACGTGGGAGGAAGTATTAGTTTTTTAAAATTGGCAAGCTTAATTTTTTTTTATCTTCTATTTTAAAATAATTTGAAACTTTTCTTTGAGTTTTGTCCTAAGAATTTAAACTTGACATATTATAGTTATGACACTTGGCATAGAATTCATCGAAATAGTATGAAAAATTTAATTAATTCAAATTATAAATATCCTAACATTATATTTATTCCTCTTTTCATATTATTTTTTCTACGGCTGTATTTGATTAGTTTTTTTATTTATAATTAAGATACCCTTATTTTTTAATTAAATTATAATTTTAAATTCATTAAAAGTATACAGAGAGAAACCTTTTATTATTTTGTTTAAAAGTCTAAAAGAGAAGCCTTCTATCATTAACATTTATCAATTTGCCTAAATTTATATATAATATTTTTGTATATTATTTTATGAATCATTATAAAATTTATCAAGTGGCTTTGTACTATCTTGACACTTGGTTTAATCTTATACATAACTATTCTTATATATAGATGGTATTGCTAGCGTATTTTCTGTGTAGACATTTATGAACACAAGTTTAAAAAAGTGCAAAATAATGATGTCTTGTGGGGAAAAAAAGAGCCGGTTCTGGTGCTTGAACGTTCAAGCTTATAATAATTATGTCTTACGTGAGGAAACAAATTGACTTTAGAATAACTATATATTGTATTTCAGAAATTTATGTTTACAATTATTGAAATCTTTGTAGACTTGTACACGCTACATAGTTTCTTTAGAAAATCACTATTTTTACTTGTACAGTATAAAAGAGAAAGAACTAAGAATTCCTCTTAGGATGTGCTTGCACACTCTTAACCACTCCAATAAGTTGTTGAACTGATCAGGAGTAAAGGCTATTATTGGGAAGTCTGTGGAATAAGCTGAGTTGGCGGAATGTACTCAAATCTGTTATAACTGACTTTGTGTGACGACCCGTCCAGTCGTCTCATGAGTTACCACTCTGTTTCCCCCATTTCTACTTCTTTATGCTTTGTTTATCCGTGTTTTGTGATATCGGGTTAGTCGGATAGAATCCGGAATGATTTTGGTAAGGATTGAGACACTTAGTCTCTTTTGAGAAAGCTTAAGTTGGAAAAGTCAACCGGATGTTGACTTATGTGTTAGAGGGCTCAGATGTGAGTTTCGATGGTTCGGTTAGCTTCAGGAGGTGATTTGAGACTTAGGAGTGTGATCGGAATGGGTTTTGGAGGTTTGGAGTAGATTTAGGCTTGAATTGGCGAAGTTGATATTTTGGCGATTTTCGGTTGGTAGGCGAGATTTTGATATAGGGGTCGGAATAGAATTTCGAGAGTTGCAGTAGCTTCATTATGTCATTTGGGATGTGTGTGCAAAATTTCAGGTCATTCGGACGTGATTTGGTTGGGTTTTTGATCAAAAGCGGAATTCGGAAGATTTTTAAAAACTTAGGCTTGAATCCGATGTGTTTTAGTTGATTTGATGTTGTTTGAGGTATTTTGAAGATTGGAACAAGTTTGAAAGAGGTTTTGGGGTATGTTGGTGCCTTTGGTTGAGGTCCCGGGGGCCTCGGGTGAGTTTCGGAGGGTTGAACGGACATTTGAAGTTGAAGAAAGTTGCAAATTTTTGCCTTCAGTAGTAGCAGGTATTTTTCTCTTCACGTTCGCAAACAGTCAGTTGAGGAAGGCAAAGATTTAGCCTTCGCGTTCGCAATGGGAGCTCCGCGTTCGCGATGGGCTAAGGATTGATGCATCGCGTTTGCAGGATAGGTGTCGCGTTCGCATAGAAGGAATTGAGAGTGCTGAGCTTCAGTGGAATTAACTCATCGCGTTTGCGATTGATGGAGCGCGTTCGCGAAGTTTCACCTGGGCTAAGCATCGCGTTCGTGAGGGTTAGGTCGCGATCACGTAAGAGGAAATTTGGTCAAAGTTGAATTGTGCTGCGTGAACGCGAGGCTTTGACCGCGTTCGCGAAGAAGGATTTTTAGGCCCGGGCAGAAAGTTTAAAAGGTCGTCTTGTCCGCGAATGTGGGGTTTATTTCCTCCATAGTATGTCATTTTTGGAGCTTTTTGAAGGAGATTGAAGAGGGATTCAAGGGGAATCACCTGGAGGTAAGATTATTAGTCTTAAAAGTCGATTATTATGTGAATTTCACCTAGTAAATCATGGAAATTAAGCCAAAAAATGAAGAACTAGGGCTTGAAAATTTAGACCTTTGATTGAGGATTTGATGGACCATTTGAGGTCGAATTTCTAAACTTTTGATATGTATGAACTCGTGGGGAGATAAGGAATCTATTTGTGTAAATATTATTGAATTCCGAAACGTGGGCCCGGGGGTCGGGTTTTGGTAATTTCGGGATTTGTGTCAATTATTGATTGTTTTCGCTTGGGCTTCGTTCCCTTAGCATATTTTGACGTCCTCGTTTTGATTTTGGATAGATTCGACATGCGTGGAGGCCGATTCGAGGGGCAAAGGCATCACGAGCTAGAGATTTGACCGATTCGAGGTGAGTAATGATTGTAAATGATGTTCTGAGGGTTTGAAACCCCGGATTTGCACATCGTAGTGCTATATTGAGGTGAGGCACACGTTTGATGACGAGCGTGGGGTCGTGCACTCTTGGGGATTGTGACTTGGTCTATCCCGATTGATGATTTTACCGCGTATTTGATTGAAATCAATTTGTTATCATCATTATTTGGGCTGAATGCCATATTGGTCTTCGTGC
Organism: Nicotiana attenuata; assembly: GCF_001879085.1. Classification (NCBI taxonomy): domain Eukaryota; kingdom Viridiplantae; phylum Streptophyta; class Magnoliopsida; order Solanales; family Solanaceae; genus Nicotiana; species Nicotiana attenuata. Next base: position 17,980,737 of record NC_031999.1, read on the forward strand.
CAGCTATTTGAACCCTTCGGGGATTTTTATTGATATTTCCTCACTGTTTGACTTTATACTTGAACTCAGTCATGTTATTTTTCACTGTTTTTCATACTCATCCATGTTTACTCAGTTTAATACTTAAATGATAATTTAAATGATGTTTGGGCTGAGAAACATTGTTTTACTATTGCTCGAGTGACTTGTGACGATTTTTGACTGAGTAAGGCCGAGGGCCTATGTTGTGAGGAAACACTGCTATTGATTTGAGGCCGAGGGCCTGAGATTGTGTGCCACGAGGTGGCTTGATATTGATATGAGGCCGAGAGCCTGTTTATGATGCCACGAGATGGCTTGATATTGCGCTTGGACCGTAAGGGGCCCCTCCAGGAGTCTTCATAGCCCCAGTGAGCGCGGGTACCCATTGTGATGTGAGATTGAGCCCGAGGGGCTGGTATTGTTCTGAGATGTTGCCCGAGGGGCTGGAATTGTTCTGAGATGTTGCCCGAGGGGCTGGAATTGTTCTTAGATGTTGCCCGAGGGGCGGTTTTGTTTATACAGTTCTCGGGGGGGCGAACATTTTCGTGTTTATTTTCCGTATTTGCCTATGCGTACTTGATGAAAAAGGATTCCTACTTATCTTTTAACTGGTTTACTGTTTAAGAATGGTTTTACTGCTTCATTATAGAATGCTTTGTGCCTTACGTGTTTTCATGCTTTCAGTCGTTATTTGCATTTGTTACTCACTGAGTTGGAGTACTCACTTTACTCCCTGCACCCTGTGTGCAGATTCAGGCGCAGCTGATTCCGCTCCCGAGTGCTGATCTTTCCAGCTTCAGACGGACATTCGGAGTACACGAGGTAGCTGCCTGGCCTCCGCAGTTTCCGTGTTTCTCCTCCTTTATCATTTCTATCTTGTTTCAGACAGTTGTACTAGTTTACAAACTTAGCAGACTTGTATTATGACTTATAGATGCTCATGACTAGTGACACCCCGGTTAGGGCTGTGTTTGGGTTGTAATTCCTCAGTGTTATGATATTATCTGCTACTTAGTATTATTAAATCATGTTTTAGACTGTTTTCTTGCTGTTTAACTGTTTAACATCGAATTGGGAATAGTTGGCTGGCCTTGTCTTCACGAGAGGCGCCATCACGACCGGGTCCGGGTTTAGGGTTGTGACAAGTTGGTATCAGAGCCTAGGATAGATAGGTCTCACGAGTCATGAGCAAGTTTAGTAGAGTCTCGCGGATCGGTACGGAGACGTCTGTAGTTATCCTCAAGAGGCTGCAGAACCTTTAGGAAAACTTCATATTCTTGAAATTCTTATCGTGCGAATTCGTTGATCCGAGTACTAAACTTCTGTTATTCCATTCTCTCACAGATGGTGAGGACACGCGCTACCGGTCAGGGCGGACGACCACCAGCTCTGGCCACTAGAGGCCGAGGATGCGATCGTGGTCATGGTAGAGGTAGAGCAGCGAGGGCAGCACCTGTAGATCCACCAGCTGCCCCAGTTCAGGACCAGGTCCTAACTGTGGACGCTCCAGTAGCACCATCTCAGGCACCACCTGTGCCCGTTGTGATTCCGGGTCTTCAGGAGGCCTTGGCTCAGATCTTATCAGTGTGCACTGGCGTAGCTCAGGCGGTTTCAGCCACTACAGCCGCAACTACTTCTCAGGCCGAGGGAGGCAGTCAGACTCCCGCTGCTCGCACACCTGAGCAGGTCATGCAGGGACTTCAGACACCGGGGGAATATCTAGCCCAGCCGGTGGCAGCTGCTCAGGGTTATGTAGCTCCTATTATACCAGAGGATGAGCAGCATAGATTGGAGAGGTTTGACAGACTCCAGCCTCCTACTTTCAGCAGAGCAGAGGGCGAGAATGCCCAGGGTTTCTTAGACAGATGTTAGAGGATTCTTCGCATTGCGGGTATTCTAGAGACCAGCGGGGTTGCATTCATGACCTTTCAGTTTACCGGAGCTGCCTTCACTTGGTGGGAGGCATATAAGAGGCGTAGGCCTATTGGTTCGGCACCTCTGACTTGGCAGCAGTTCTCTGCTCTATTTCTGGAGAAGTATGTCCCATAGTCCCGCAGGAAGGAGCTGCGTAGGCAGTTCGAGTAGCTTCGACAGGGGGATATGACAGTTACCCAGTATGAGATGAGGTTCTCAAAGTTGGCTCGACATGCTATTTGGCTGGTTGCTACTGAGAGAGAGAGGATCAGGAGGTTTGTTGATGGCCTCACCTACCAGCTTCGGGTTCTCATGACCAGGGAGAGGGTGTCGGGTGCTACATTCGAGGAGGTTGTGGACATTGCTCGAGAGATTGAGTCAGTTCATCGCCAGGAGCGCGAGGAGAGAGGGGCTAAGAGGCCTCGAGGACATGGTAGTTTTGGGGGTGCTCCTTCTAGGGGCCAGTTTCAGCACGGCAGAGGCCGACAGTTCCGACATGGTCAGTCAGCTCGCCCAGGTTATCGTGGGGCATCATCAGGCCATAGTTCTCACGGTTCTCAGCAGGGCCATTCTTCACTTAGTGCACTTCCAGC
>NC_031999.1:17984671-18023080 GCF_001879085.1 Nicotiana attenuata
ATTGTGGGATTTGTAGCTCGGTGTCTCAATTGTCAGCAGGTGAAATATGAGCATCAGAGACCGGTGGCTTGCTCCAGCAGATGGATATTCCAGAGTGGAAGTGGGAGAGGATCACTATGGATTTTGTTGTTGGACTTCCACGGACTTTGATAAAGTTCGATGTTATTTGGGTGATTGTGGATCGGCTGACCAAGTCCGTGCACTTCATTCCTGTGTGTAATACCTATTCTTCAGAGCTGTTGGCAGAGATCTATATCTGGGAGATTGTTCGTTTGCATGGTGTCCTAGTTTCCATCATTTCAGATAGGGGCACTCGGTTTACCTCGCAGTTTTGGAGGTCTGTGCAGCGAGAGTTGGGTACTCAGGTTAAGTTGAGCACAGCTTTTCATCCTCAGACGGACGGGCAATCCGAGCGTACTATTTAGATATTGGAGGACATGTTGCGTGCTTGTGTTATTGATTTCGGAGGGTCATGGGATCAGTATCTACCGCTTGCAGAGTTTGCTTATAACAACAGCTACCAGTCGAGTATTCAGATGGCTCCATATGAGTTGTATGGGAGGCGGTGTAGATCTCCAGTTGGTTGGTTCGAGCCCGGTGAGGCTAGGCTATTGGGGACAGATTTGGTGCAGGATGCTTTGGAGAAGGTGAAGGTGATTCAGGAGAGGCTCCGTACAGCGCAGTCGAGGCAGAAGAGTTATGCTGACAAGAAGGTGCGAGATGTGTCCTACATGGTTGGTGAGAAGGTTTTGTTGAAGTTTTCACCCATGAAGGGTGTTATGAGATTTGGGAAGAAAGGAAAGTTGAGTCCGCGGTTCATTGGGCCTTTTGAGGTACTTCGGAGGATTGGGGGTGGCTTATGAGCTTGCCTTGCTACCCAACTTGTCGAGTGTGCATCCGGTATTCCATGTTTCTATGCTCCGTAAGTATATTGGGGATCTGTCACATGTTCTGGATTTCAGCACGGTTCAGTTGGATGATGATTTGACCTATAATGTTGAGCCAGTAGCTATTTTGGGTCGTCAGGTTCGGAAGTTGAGGTCAAAGGATATAGCTTTAGTGAAGGTGCAGTGGAGAGGTCGGCCCGTGGAGGAGGCTACCTGGGAGACCGAGCGGGAGATGCGGACCCGATATCCTCACTTGTTTGAGGCTTTAGGTATGTTTCTTGACTCGTTCGAGGACGAACGTTTGTTTAAGTTGGGGAGGATGTGACGACCCGGCCAGTCGTCTTATGAGTTACCGCTCTGTTTCCCCCATTTTTGCTTTTTATGCTTTGTTTATCCGTGTTTTGTGGTATCGGGTTAGTCGGATCGAATCCGGAATGATTTTGGTAAGGATTGACACACTTAGTCTCTTTTGAGGAAGCTTAAGTTGGAAAAGTCAACCAGATGTTGACTTATGTGTTATAGGGCTCGGATGTGAGTTTCGATGGTTCGGTTAGCTTCGGGAGGTGATTTGAGACTTAGGAGTGTGATCGGAATGGGTTTGGAGGTTTGGAGTAGATTTAGGCTTGAATTGGCGAAGTTGATATTTTGGAGATTTCCAGTTAGTAGGCGAGATTTTAAAATAGGGATCGGAATGGAATTTCGAGAGTTGCAGTAGCTTCATTATGTCATTTGGGATGCGTGTGCAAAATTTCAGGTCATTCGAACTTGGTTTGGTTGGGTTTTTGGTCAAAAGCGGAATTCGGAAGATTTTTAGAAACTTAGGCTTGAATCCGATGTGTTTTAGTTGATTTGATGTTGTTTGAGGTGTTTTGAAGATTGGAACAAGTTTGAATGAGGTTTTGGGGTATGTTGGTGCCTTTGGTTGAGGTCCCGGGGGCCTCGGGTGAGTTTCGGAGGGTTGAACGGATCATTTGAAGTTGAAGAAAGTTGCAGATTTTGGCCTTCAGCAGTTGCGGGTATTTTTCTCTTCGCGTTCGCGAAGAGTCAGTTGAGGAAGGCAAAGATTTAGCCTTCGCGTTCGCGAAGGGCTAAGGATTGATGCATCGCGTTTGCAGGATAGGTGTCGCGTTCGCATAGAAGGAATTGAGAGTGCTGAGCTTCAGTGGAATTAACTCATCGCGTTCGCGATTGATGGAGCGCGTTCGCGAAGTTTCACCTGGGCTAAGCATGGCGTTCGCGAGGGTTAGGTCGCGATCGCGTAAGAGGAAATTTGGTCAAAGTTGAGTTGTGCTTCGCGAACGCGAGGCTTTAACCGCGTTTGCGAAGAAGGATTTTTAGGCCTGGGCAGAAAGTTTAAAAGGTCGTCTTGTCCGCGAATGTGGGGTTTATTTCCTCCATAGTAGGTCGTTTTTGGAGCTTTTTAAAGGAGATTGAAGAGAGATTCAAGGGGAATCACCTGGAGGTAAGATTATTGGTCTTAAAACTCGATTATTATGTGAATTCCACCTAATAAATTACGGAAATTAAGCCAAAAATTGAAGAACTAGGGCTTGGAAATTTAGACCTTTGATTGAGGATTTGATGGACCATTTGAGGTCGGATTTCTGAACTTTTGATATGTATGAACTCGTGGGGAGATAAGGAATCTATTGGTGTAAAAAGTATTGAATTACGAGACGTGGGCCCGGGGGTCAGGTTTTGGTAATTTCGGGATTTGTGTTAATTATTGATTGTTTTCGCTTGGCTTCGTTCCCTTAGCATATTTTGACGTCCTCGTTCTTATTTTGGATAGATTTGACGCGCATTGAGGCCAATTAGAGGGGCAAAGGCATCGCAAGCTAGAGATTTGACCGGTTCGAGGTGAGTAATGATTGTAAATGATGTTCGGAGGGTTTGAAACCCCGGATTTGCACATCGTAGTGCTATATTGAGGTGAGGCACACACTTGATGACGAGCGTGGGGTCGTGCACTATTGGGGATTGTGACTTGGTCCGTCCCAATTGATGATTTTACTGCGTATTTGATTGAAATCTATTTGCTATCATCATTATTTGGGCTGAATGCCATATTTGGGCTTCGTGCCAGCTATTTGAACCCTTCGGGGATTTTTATTGATATTTCCTCACTGTTTGACTTTATACTTGAACTCAGTCATGTTATTTTTACTGTTTTTCATACTCAGCCATGTTTACTCAGTTTTAATATTTAAATGATAATTTAAATAATGTTTAGGCTGAGAAGCATTGTTTTACTATTTCCCGAGTGACTTGTGAGGATTTTTGACTGAGTAAGGCCGAGGGCCTATGTTATGAGGAAACACTGATATTGATTTGAGGCCGAGGGCCTGAGATTGTGTGCCACGAGGTGGCTTGATATTGATATGAGGCCGAGAGCCTGTTTATGATGCCAGGAGATGGCTTGATATTGCGCTTGGGCCGTAAGGGGTCCCTCCAGGAGTCTGGACACCCCCAGTGAGCGCAGGTACCCATTGTGATATGAGATTGAGCCCGAGGGGCTGGTATTGTTCTGAGATGTTGCCCGAGGGGCTGGTATTGTTCTGAGATTTTGCCCGAGGGGCGGTTTTATTGATACAGTTCTCGAGGGGCGAACCTTTTCGTGTTTATTTTCCGTATTTGCCTGTCAATTATATGCGTACTTGATGAAAAAGGATTTCTACTTATCTTTTAACTGGTTTACTGTTTAAGAATGGTTTTACTGCTTCATTATAGAATGCCTTGTGCCTTACGTGTTTTCATGCTTTCAGTCGTTATTTACATTTGTTACTCACTGAGTTGGAGTACTCACTTTACTCCCTGCACCCTGTGTGCAGATTCAGGCGTAGCTGGTTCCGCTCCCGAGTGATGATCTTTCCAGCTTCAGTCGGACATTTGGAGTACACGAGGTAGCTGCCTGGCGTCCGCAGTTTCTGTGTTTCTCCTCCTTTATCATTTCTATCTTGTTTCAGACAGTTGTACTAGTTTACAGACTTAGCAGACTTGTATTATGACTTATAGATGCTCATGACTAGTGACACCCCGGTTAGGGCTGTGTTTGGGTTGTACTTCCGCATTGTTATGATATTATCTGCTACTTAGTATTATTAAATCATGTTTGAGATTGTTTTCTTGCTGTTTAACTATTTAACTTCGAATTGGGAATAGTTGGCTGGCCTTGCCTTCACGAGAGACGCCATCACGATCGAGTCCGAGTTTAGGGTCGTGACACTTTGCTTTCAGGCTCAATGTTGTTACTGCCTCCACGTTGAATCCTATAGCAAGATTGCACATTGTGGCCTAGTTTTTTGCAGTAAGCGCAAAATTAGTCAATTAGCTGGTTCTGTTGTTTGAACATTCAAGCTTATATCAATTCTACACCAAATGCCCTACTAACCAAGATTTTCAAATATGATCATGCCATGAGTAATAGGCTTTTTAGGAATTAAACAAAGAGTAGAAATTCTAATTTGTTTATGATTTTATATTTACTAGTTTATTTAATTCATGTCTAGTCAAGTTTTATTTTTCAAAATCATATTGGAATAGGTTTTTGTGATGACCCAAAAGGTCATCTCGTGTTTTAGAAGTTAAATCTGTGTTCCGAGGCCTTAAAATCCTCTTTTTATTTCACTTCTATTTGTGTGCGCAGTCCGGGCGTATATCCGGAAAGCCCTTATGTGAAAATTTGAGAAAAATGCTAAGTTTTGCCTTTAAAATGCAATTACGTTGACTTCGGTCAACATTTTGGGTAAACGGACCCGGACCCATGTTCCGACTGTCCCGTAGGGTCTGTAGTAAAATATGGGACTTGGGCGTATGCCCGGAATCGAATTCCGATGTCCCTAGCCCGAGAAAAGAATTTTTAAAGAAAATTATTGGCTGGAAAATATAAGCATTTGTAGAAATGAAATTGTGTGTAATCCTGATGGTATCGGGCCCGTATTTTGGCTTCGGAGCCCGGTACAGGTTTAAAATAATATTTAAGTCGAACCTGTGAAATTTGGTAAGAATCGGAGTTGATTTTGTATAAATCGGACCCATAGTTGAGAAAATGGAACTTTCAATGTTCTTGAGAATTTTATAAATTTTGGTGCTAAATTCATAGTTGTTGATGTTATTTTGATGATTTGATTGCACAAGCAAGTCCATATGATATTTTTAGACTTGTGTGCATGCTTGGTTTAGAGCCCCGAGGCTCGGGTGAGTTTTGGATAGGCCACAGAGAGAATTTGGACTTGGAGAAATAGCTGTTGCAGGTTCAGTTGTGTTGCAGGCTCTGATCTTGCAAATGTGAGGTCAGGCTTGGCAATTGCGAGCCCAACAGGCTTGGCAATTGCGAGGGTTTGATCGCATTTGCGAATAAAGCCCAGGCCTGCCTTGTTCGCATTTGCGAACCCCCCCCCCCCCGTCTTTCGCAATTATGAAGACATCAGGGAGGGCCAGTCATCGCAATTGCGACCAAATGCTCGCAATTGCGAAAGGAGCAGACATGCAGCAGGTTTGCAATTGCGAAGCCTGTCTAATTGTGAAGCTCCTGTCGTAATTGCGACACCTGAACAAAATATCATTTGGTCGGGATTTCAACTTCATTCTTCAAAATTTCGAACCCTAAGCATCCCTAGGCAATTTTTCAAAGGCTCAAACTTCTCCAAATCATAAGTAAGTGATTTCTAACTCATCTTCTTCAATCTAATTCATCTTTTTACATAATTTCACTTCAAAATCTAGGGTTTTTCATGGGAAATTGGATGTTTTTGGGTAGAAGTTAGGATTTTTGAATTTTGGGGATTTGGACCTCAAATTGAGGTCCGATTTCAAAACTAATTGCATATTTGAGTTCGTGGGTGAATGGGTGATCGGGTTTTGGTTCGAACTTCGGGTTTTGACCAAGCAGGCCCGGGGTCGATTTTGACTTTTTGGGGAAAATATTGGGAAACCTATTTTCATGCATTAGAATTGGTTTATTTAGCATTTATTGATGTTATTAAGTAAATTATGACTAGATACAAGCGGATTGGAAGTGGAACCGAGAGGTAAAGCGGTAATCGAGTCTTGATTTTTGTCCGTGAAATTGAGGTAAGTGTTTGGTCTAACCTTAGCTTGAGAGAATAGGAGCCATGATCTTAATTGTTGCGTGTTACTGTTGAGTACGACGTATAGGCATGGTGACGAGTATCTATACGTTGGTGTCAAGCATGCCCGTGAGTCTTATACCATGATTGTTGTGACTCTAGTGTGTAGTGTCCATGCTTAGGTTGATGATTACAAATGTTGAACATGATTCATGATAATTCCTTGGTAATTGACCATTGTTGAGTATTGGCTCAAGTTGGGATTTGTTTTTGTGAAGTAATTGTTGGAACGAAATTGGTTATAGCTAATTCCCTTGCCGGGATGTTATTGTTCATATTGTTGATTCCCTTGCCGGGATGTTATTATTTATATTGTTGATTCTCTTTGCCGGGATTTATTGTTTCTATGTAAGTGAGGAAGAGTGTAAAGCACGAAGGGTGATGTCGTGCATGATATTGTGAGTGAGTGTTAAAGCACGAAGGGTGATGTCGTGCCGATATTGCGACTGTTAATGCACGAAGGGTGATGCCCTGCCATGATTATGAGAGTAAAAGCACGAAGGGTGATGCCGTGCCAATATTGTGAGAGTAAATGCACGAAGGGTGATACCGTGTCATGATTATGAGAGTTAATGCACGAAGGGTGATGCCGTGCCGATTCTGTTGATTCTTATGGTGAGGACGAGAGTAAAAGCACGAAAAGTGATGTCGTGCACGTGTTATTGTTTTCCTTATTCTTGTTGATATCATTATGGTGTTCTTTATGCTTCTCTACTGAATTTCTGTTAAGTATTTGACATTCCCCGCATGCTTCCCTTCCCATTCTTGATACCCAATTTCCCCCCCATATATTTTAAAATACATATATACTTTCAAAATAGTGCAAGAGTATCAGCCATTATTTTTCCATAATTATCCTGTAATTTTTAAAGGGATTTTAATTAATTTATTCTAGCATTTTAGTATATAAGTAAATACTAATCGCATTACAAACGATTTTATGATAATTTTATTGCCTAATTTTATCATTTATATTTATACTGGGCTTTAATTATTTCATGAATAGCCATACGTACATGTTAGGGTTATAATTGTAATAACTTCGCAATAATAGCACATGTGTGCATAATTACCTTATTTCACGAGAAAATAGCTTTTTATATTTTTATAATATTGAGTAATTATTTAAAATTATTTTTATGCACCAACAACATTTTTAATCATTTATTAGCTATTTTTATAAAACCACTATAACACATGACTATATATATCAAATATGCAATTTATATTATGGTATTGTTCGAGATTGAATATTTTAATGGCATTATTCTACAAAATACAGAATGGGTCCAATTGAAGTTGAAAGGGTGTACACGACCAACCACAAAATAACTACAAAAGTAGATAGCTTCAAGGTAATACATATATATATGTGTGTGTGTGTGTGTGTTGATGATAATATGAATGAACTTATCTTAGGTAAAGCCAAGTCAATTATGTTCAATATTGAAGAGAAGATGGAATTGACCAAGGGTTGCGCTCGTGATTTTGTTGATGTAACATATTTCAGAAAATTAATGAAAAGTCTCAGGTATTTGATCCCTACAATAATTGATATTACTCAGGGCATGCTTGTGTTTGAAGATATTAGCTTAAGGGAAGGTATACAGTGCAGAATTGCTATAATCTTAAACGTTTGCACCAGAACAAGCTCACTGATAGACATATGCGCTCACTCCAGCAAGAGAGGGCACACAATGCAGAATTGCTATAGGCTTGAATATTCAGGCACGAAAACCAACTCTAATACCAAATATGAAAAAAAATATTTTAGTATAATTTTCTGAATGCTCTTTATATTTTTTTCACACTTGTCTCCACTAATCTTTACATACATAAAATAAGCTACAAATACCTAAATTTATAATATTACCAACCTATTTTAACTTGAAACTTTAATTCCTAACTAGACATGAGTTAAATAAACTTGTAAATACCAAATTCTTAATTTAATTTTCTACTACAACTTTGAATTAGTTTTCTAACAGAAACTAAGACCAGACCATATTCTAATCAACACCACTTTAAATTAAATTAAATTATAATTTTTTTTTATATAGTAGAGCCAAGATGGTCGACCAGGGGTAAAACTGACATTTCATTCTATCACAAAAAAATGTAAATCGCTCCATTCCCCAGACACGAATTCACAGTGGTTCAGTTCTTTCAAGAATTCTTGGCTCTCTTCATCTTCTTATCCATCTCCTACAATTTCAGGTATGATTTCTCCCGATTTTCTCTCTGTCTTCTTTTCATTCTTTAATTTTTATAGATCTCTGAAAAGTTTCTAATTCGAGACGTCAGGTTCTTCCAAAAAAAAATCCGTAACAGTGCCAATGTACCCTTCCTGGAATCCACTCCATTTTTTGTTTGATTTTAGGTAACCTTTTAACTAATCTATCGATATTCTTTATTATTTTGAGCTATGAAGACAATATATATACTGAGGCATTGAATATTTTGGATTCCCGCTGATTCTATCATTTTTCTGAGTATTGTCTGCATTTTGAATTTTTTGGATTTCCGAATGCCATATTTGTTTGTATAGTGTTTGCTCAATTTCATCTTAAATTTTTCTCCTCTCAAATTCTGAATTGCATGCTATTACTTTTGTGTAATATTTCCTTGGTTGTTGTTCTACTATGGTGACATTATTCTGTCTCTAGAGGGAAGGAAACATTAAAATTTTAGTTTAGGCTGAAAAACCACTTGTTGCTTTGATATGGTTTTCCTTGCTATTTTCAGCATCATGAATCTTATTTTTGGACATTCAAACTTAATTTTCTTTTTCCCTCTTCAGTTTTGGGGCCTCTACTTCTTTATTTAGTTAATTTTTCAAATTTGTACTCAATATATTTCCTTTTAGTTTTTTCTATTTTCCCTAAATTCTGATTGACATATGAACATTACGGTAGCTACAACTACTAATAGTTCTATCATTCACGCAACTTAATATAAAATGATTAGTACAGGATATTGAGTTAAAATTGGGTGTAGCTAGGCTCCTTTTTTCTCTTTTATTTCAGGTTTTTGTAGTAATTATGGTATTTTCTATTGTTCAGAAGTATTGAAAGCTCTAAGATTATAGGTAGGGGCCAATTAAGTGATATCTGCATATGATGCAAGATGAATAACTTACCAACATTGATGACTACAAATGACTTAAATGATAAAATAATGAACTAGAATAGTATAAATTACACTCTTGTTTTCATCTCATTGTTTGAGTAATTTGATGCACCCTGAGTGTTCGATGATATGCCAGAAATAACTGACTAGAGTAAGTTTTACTGCTTTTTTCTTTGACAGATGTTCTACAACATGCTTCTCTATCATTCATGAATTCAAGAGGTACATTTTTTTGTTTCTATGGGATAGTATTGGTAATAAAATAATATTTATAGGGCATGTTTCTTCTAGAATATTATCTCTGTTTGTCTCTAATAAAAAATTGTTGTTGTTTGTCGAACTTTGCATTCCCAAAAAAAACTTTAAAGTTTCTCTAAATTCTCCAAACTATAAATATTAAATTAACGAAGTTATAAAAGTATTTGTAACAGGAATATTGGCAAACTAAGATACCACATAAGTTCTTAGATTTTTTGTTAGCCTTAGTTACACCAGTAGCATTGAGAATTCACTCTACTGCCATCTGCAAGTCATATAGCTGCAAAATCTTTTCTTTTTTCAGTCAACGACAGCCGCATATTTTTTTTTTGGCATACCATAGTGCTTTGATGCCTCAAATTTAATAAGGTAGAATTGGAGGTTAAATGGTAAAGGTATTAATATGACAAGAATATAAACTGAACAAGCAAATAAGAATGGAAGAAACGCCATGGCTTTTTGACAAGAATAAATGAATTTTTAGGATGACAATTTAGCATATGAATACATGTCACAGAAAGTTCAATACCACTATATTCTATACTAGATCTATTCAATGGACCAAGCAAACGTTGATAAGTATATCATTTGGTCCTCCAGTATAAATAATATTCTTTTTTTTCTCATGCACTAATCCTAATCCACAAGGGCTTCTCATAACAGTCAAAGCTGTATGGATGCTCCGATATAATCAATGTACAAACAGAACGTTGTTGTATTACAGTATTATTTACTGTCATTTGAGTACACTCTGATAATTTTTTTTTTTAATTTCAAGAATTTGATAATAATTTTTTTTGCTGAATGCTCTGTAGTTTTATCCCTTGAGTTCTACTTTTCCATGGAACTAAATGTTAGGCTTCCAGATCCTTCAAACTATATGAGATCAAATGTGGTCTAATACTATGTCATTGCCCAATTATGATGCCTACAATTACATAAAAGAACTACCTTCGTGGTTTAGCTTTTCTCACTTCTTTTAAGCTTCACCTTTATTTCTCCTTTAACTGAAAATAACTTTATAATATATATAATGTGTGTATCTGCATATTTCGTGTCTTGGTAAGAAATATTGATATTAGAATGCCTCACTCGAAGCAATATCTTTCGGTGAGTTGACTCAGATTTCACAATGTTGGACATAATCCGAAGACCTAAGAAAACAGAAGCAAGAGCTGGAAAAGTTGATGCAAGATCAAAAGACATTTACAAGCTCACTCTTTAATGTTACACCTATTGTAGGAGGTATGTTGCTCGCTAAGAACCCCGTTTTAAGTTTTCTGGGTTCAAACTTTTGTATATTTATGCTATTTGCTAATATTTTCAAGAGATTCATATACTTGTATGCCTGTGCTTTATTTTAATATGAGGTGATTTTGCAGTGTGGTTAAAGGATTGAAAAGGCAATTCGAATTTTCATCAAGCAATAAATATATGAACTACTTCATAAAGACTTCTTAAATTTCTTTTGTAAGTTTGTGCTACTCTCTTTCTAGGCTTCTACTTTTTGCACTTGGTTTTCTCATTCTGCTTATTGTTTAGAAGGAACATGCATTATTTTTATGGCTTCAATTTCAAGTAGAAGTTAATTTCATTTAGACATTTTTTTATTTGATTACAATAGAAAGAAGTTATTTTTTCTAGATTCTTATATTTTTGATAGTGGAAACAAAAAGCAACAAGCTAAGATGGGTGAAGCACGTCAGGAATGGCGAATCTTTTTGTGATAAAAAGATTCATTTTACAAGTTCGTAATTGTATTGCGCAGCAATCTACTCAGTGCTATAAGGGCATTGCTGAGAAAATACCACCCTTTTATTAATTTGACGCAACAGTTTTCCAGTAAAGGAATGAATTAGAAACTACCCATGTCCATGAACTGTGACCCACGTTCATTTTCAGCTTCAATGCACTTCCATTTATTTAGTTAAATTGAATTTCACTACAAATATACATGAAGCTTAAAGCTTCTACTGCCAAAAGTTCTTTAAGAACTATGAAAATCCATACAAGTTTCTCCCTTCTTTTCCAATGGTTGTTTTTGAAGTACAGTCAAACCTCTATAGTATCTCTATATAACAGCCATTCACTATAAAATCCAAGTTTTTCTTGGAATCGATTTTTATGTTTTATTATAATATATATTTTTATAACAACACTTCACTATAGCAGCCAAAAAATATCTGAACAAACGAACCTGTTATAGAGAGGTTTGACCCTATTTTGTAAGATAGGAAAATTGATGTAGAAGCCCCATTTCATGTCTTAAAGTGATTCGATACATCAGATGTCTTACAGTTTTGTCTACCATGTAATTTTGCATTTGGAATAGAATTTGAAAAACCTTTTGTTGCTCGCACGTTGCGGAATGAAAGAATCCAGAGATGTTTAAATGGGAGTCCTATCGCTTTATGTTCTTTGATATTCAAGTAGTTTATCGTGTTTGTGCCTTAAGTTACATTTTGCACATGTAGCACATAGTACTGCTTTTGTAGTTCTGTTCTTCTCACTTATATATAGTAAAAATTCATTCATCTTATGAAAGGATAATGTGAAAGGTGGGTGCCTTTGTAAGATCACTTAGGATTCATTTTCTTTCCTCTATGTTTTAGAAGGCTATCTCATTATTTAAGATTCCTCTTTCCTCCCTCTAAATTTGCTACTACTTTACTGCAGGTGAAGATTAGATTACTTCGATTATTGAACAAGTGTGTCCTTCTTTTATTATTTTTATACAAAGCCCTTCTCTCAAGGACTAACATGGAACTCTTAGTTTATTGAATTTACCAAGAAGAGTTAGTGAGATTCAAGAGATGAAATGATAGTTTGTAGAACTGAACAGCTTCTTCGAACAAAGTTTCATCTTTTTTATTCATTTTTTGGGACCTTGTTTGGCTTTTGCTAAGATTTGGTATCTTTTGATTTGGGTTGGGAAGTTGCTTTGGGCTGGATATATCCCTTACATAGAAAACAAACTCATAATTTTGAGCAAGTTGATTCTCTTTAATTTTTGTGGTGGCTTTTTGCAAAACAAATTTTACAAAATATCTTTATTACGTTGGGCCCGTGCATTGCACGGGCATAACTATCTAGTATTGAAGAGAAGATGGAATTGACTAAGGGTTGCACTCGTGATTTTGTTGATGTAACATATTTCAGAAAATTAATGAAAAGTCTCAGGTATTTGATCCCTACAATAATTGATATTACTCAGGGCATGCTTGTGGTTGAAGATATTAGCTTAAGGGAAGGTATACAGTGAAAAATTGCTATAATCTTAAACGTTTGCACCAGAACAAGCTCACTGATGGACTTATGCGCTCACTCCAGCAAGAGAGGGCACACAATGCAGAATTGCTATAGGCTTGAATATTTCAGGCACGAAAACCAACTCTAATACCAAATATAAAAAAAATAGTATAATTTTCTGAATGCTCTTTATATTTTTTTCACGCTTGTCTCCACTAATCTTTACATACATAAAATAAGCTACAAATGCCTAAATTTATAATATTACCAACCTATTTTAACTTGAAACTTTAATTCCTAACTAGACATGAGTTAAATAAACTTGTAAACATCAAATTCTTAATTTAATTTTCCACTACAACTTTGAATTAGTTTTCTAACAGAAACTAAGACCAGACCATATTCTAATCAACACCACTTTAAAACTCAAAAATATAAAGCAGAGTGCCAAAATTCACTTAATAAAACTATCGTGGTGCAGGGGCATATGTAGAACTTGTTGTAAGCGGTATCGTATTTATATAAATAAAATAAAAAAAGTATTATTTAATATCATTTTCCACAAGGTGAAAGCCTTGGCCCAATGATTTTGTTGAATAGTATTGCAATGGGAGGTTTGTGTAAAAAAATTCCTTAGCCTCAAATTTTTAATGAAAATGCTCACTCAAATATATTCGAAAAATAGAATGTTTAGGTCCTGATTCAAACCTACGATCTTTACAAGTCCAAATATGAGTTTGACTAGTGGACCAAAAAGTACTCTCCGCTAGAAAGCGGTATCGTTACAATATATTGCTTTATTTTTGCATAATATTAGTATAACCATTTAATGTTTTTTTCGGCTAAGCGATATCGGTTTACACCGCTTCTACCCATGTGCATCCGCCCCCTGTCGTGGTGGAGCTAGAGGGTGGAATGAGGATTCACCCTTCGCTAGAAAATAACATTGTGTATATAAGGTAAAAAATTAAATTTATGCATTTATTTGTTGGGCAAATATATCCTGAACAAAACCATGTTTGCATTAGAGCCCTCCACTATCCACGAATCACAAGGGCCCATATGATTCTACTGCCAAAGAAAAGATGGGCTGTCAGCTTTCCTTTTTGTGCCCAGCAAATGGTTAGTGAAAGCTATTATTAGTCCAGTAGTTATCTATCCACATTTCTGAAAAAAGCATATCTTTCAAACGAAGTTAACAGGAATATAGGGAAGGCCAATTAAGCAGGTCCTATTACTATGATTATGTTGTGGCTCTTAAGTGACAACAGAGTCTACTTTGGGTTCAAACAAAAAGTTATTGCTTAAAATGGAGGATGAAAAATGTGAAGAAATTTTCGTGATCATGACTGTTATCGTCAAATCATGATTAAGAGATTGCTTGTCTAGTCTTTGTACATGGAAAATATCTTATGTGACAAGTTCTACGCCGTCCATTTGCTAGACATTATATTTTTGTTGATTGTGGATGTTCAACATAAATATAGACGTTCTTCATCCTAAATAGGACACTTCATTTTATTGGGCTAATTTTGGACCTCATGAAATTTGTGCAATCTTGGGCTGGGTAGGCATAATATTCTGAGCTCCAGTCCATCTCCTCTGCGCTTCCAGAAATTTCGCTTAACAAGAATGACTATACAACTTTTCACTTTGTCCCATGGGCTGGCCTACAGAATTTGGGCTTTGGATTACATGACAATTACTACTTAAATAGTGTCCATTGCTGTCCACGTGCTAGTCCATATGTTGTTTAATCTTTCTCTCATTTGGGCCATAGCAACAGACAAACACATGCTTAACTGAAAATTTTACCTCCTGTAGCAAAGATTGATACCTTATTTATTAGAGAAATTTTCATAAAGCACTATCTTTTAGTATTAATTAGCCATCTATAGATACCATTTGCTATATTACGAATTATAGATACCTTTTATGTGGTTATAAGTTGTATTTGATGTATTTAAGCTATTGTATTCATGAATACAGTAGTAAAAATAGGCGTGAATCAGGGAAGTCCAGCTAATCAGTTGTTGTATTCGAGTGTATTCCACAGTATTCATGGAGTGAAACATGGGATTACAGCTGGAGAGATTATTGTATTCGACTGTATTCACGGCGTGAAATAGGGGATTACACTGTTTTTAAAACAGAAAGTGAATCAATTAACATAATAGACTCCTAATATAACTCAACAAACTCAATTATAACACACAAATTTTGTATTTTCAGTTATAAAAAAGATTCTCAACCAGAAAATATCCCAAAAACATAGCAATCTTCAGGGAAATTATGTAATACATCTGAATACATAAATTATATTAATTAAAAAAAACTTATGAATACATTCATGGCATATAGCGAGACAGTGAATATGATGAAATACATAGAATACAGCGGGATACATTGAAATACAACGAAAAAAAAGACAGAGAATACAATAAAATACATGGAATACAGCGAGATACATTGAATTACAATGAAAAAAAAAGACAATGAATACAATGAAATACATGAAAATATAGTGTAATACGTTGAAATTATATTGAAATATATTAAAAAAAATGTTCTTCTTCATCGCGAAAGATAAAGTTGTGGCGTGGATGTCACGTGGAATTGCTCTGGATTGATGAAGTTGATTTGATTCAGTCGAAAAGAACTCTAAATTCCTAAATAGAAGAAGACAAAGCAAAAAGAAAGAAAAAGAAAAAGAAAGGCGACATGGAATTGCTCTAGATTGATGAAGTTGGTTTGATTCTGTCGAAAAGAACTCTAAATTCCCAAATAGAAGAAGACAAAGCACAAATTGGCTGAAGCAGAGAGTGAACCTGCTCTGCTCCTCTCATTTGTTGAATCACTGCTCACAATATTCACCCACGAATTATGGAAAGAGAATGGCAGAGTCTGAATTACAAGGATCAAAACAACGCCTACATAATATCACCAATAAAGTGTTTGGTTACCTTTTGAATCTTTTATACTTTGCACAAATCCGGTGGAAGGAGGAGGAGATCGAAAATTTTGATGGGATGGGGTAAGAGAATGGGATGTATCAAAGTAGAGAGAGAAAGAAAATAGTGTAACTGATTAGCGTATTTAGTGGCTTATGGCTAGGAGGTAACCAAAATTAAATATTTTGCTATAAACCTTAAAAGGTATCTATAGAATATAATTTTTTTAAATGGTATTTATTTAAAATAAATAAGGTGTTAACCTTTGCTATAGGAGGTAAAAATTCCTATTTATTATAAATAAATACCCTTTTAAAAAATTATCTCCTATAGCTACCTTTTAATTTTTATAGCCAAATATTTATTTATGGTCACTTCCTACCTTTAAGTCATTAAATACGCTGTGGTTTATTTTCTCTCTCCTTCTCTCCTCCTTTTTCTTTCCTCTTTCTTCTCTTTTTCCCTCCGTTTTTTCCTCCCCTGCTTTTAGAAACCCTAGCAGGGACTGTGTTCCGCCAACGACAGATCCGGCCGGCGACCACTTTCCCCCTTCCTTGTTGTGTCACCCCTAACCCCCTCCTCCGGCCGACGACTTCTTTGGTACAATTGTGTTACACATTCTAAATTTTTCTTAGATTTTACATTGATTGTTCATGTTTGCCTTGTGAGATCTGAAGAAGTTCTGTCTCTTGTTTTCGTTTGATCCTTTAAATTGGTGCTTCTTCAACAACTGTCTTCATTTAATCGACGGCGACGCCCCACATGACGGCGGCCTGGATATTGGTGGATTGGGGACGGAGTTTGGGGCTGAGGAACTTGAAGAGTCTGTTACCTTTTTTTTCATTGTATTTCAATGTATCTCGCTGTATTCCATGTATTTCATTGTATTCACTGCCTTTTTTTCCATTATATTTCAATGTATCTCGCTGTATTTCATGTATTTCATTGTATTCACTGTCTCGATGTATTCCATGAATGTATTCATATGTTTTTTAATTAATATAATTTATTTATTCAGATGTATATATGTATTCAAATGTATCTGCAATATGTATTCATATATTTTTGCATACCTCATGTATTCAATGTATTTTTATGTATTTAATTGTATTCAATGTAATTATATAATTTCAATATATAAATCAATTTGTAAAGGTACCACTAAAAAATATTTTAGTAAAGATACCACAAAAAAAAAAAAGATGATGGATACGGTAGCAAAAATACATCGAATACAGTCTAAAACAGCTGAAAATATAGCTATACGAAGTAATTTAGTAAATGGTAAATATAGCAAGCTAATAATCACTAAAACATAGTGGTTTCTGAAAATTTCTCATTATTATTTTCAACATGAATTATGTATACATATGAGAAAACATATAAATTATAAATGCCCCTAAATAAGATCATTCCACTAACCTCTACAGGTGTTTGAATATTCATTTAGTACATAAAGCTTCAATCACTCGGATTCGTCGTTCGCATTTTCAAACCGACGAAGTATGGATTCACTAACTCTAGATCTTAGATTTGCCGTTCACGACAGGTGAAACATTTAAACTAAGGGATTTTAAGGCAAGGGAAGGACTAAGGAGAATATTCTTGTCCTTCAAAACGAATAGTGGAAATACCTAATTGGTCACAAGAAAGAGCTCAAGTGCAATTTGACATTCCAATTACAATGAAGATAATAGGATGGTACAAAGTCATGTCGGGGTTGGTGTATGGTCCTCTCAATATTGTAAATTGGGGCCTAACCCAAAAGAGAGCTCATTTCGAAAGAATCTCAGCTAAAGGACGGAGGGAGATGTTGGATTGAGTTGATGTTTATTTGGGCCTTATAACAATTAGCCTCGTACAATTATTAATAGTATTGATGCAATCTGTCCAGTATCTTCTTATAAACTTAGAAAAACAAGTCAAGTCAAGTCAAGACACGTGGCCTCTATTTGTATTTACTTTTAAAAAAATAGAAGTTTTCTTCTCCTATCCCCCCCACTTTTTTAACTTTTTTGTTTTTTGCATAATTAACAAGAGAAGAGGAGGACATTAAAGTTCAAACATGTGAACTGTACACTTTGGGACAAATCTCTCAATAACTCAAAGAAACGTTTCAGAAATCAAGAATATGAGTTAGTAACACTTTAAAATCAATTAATGTAAAACAGTACTGTTATTAAATTGGTGAGTCCAAATTGGCCATCATATGAGATTCTCATCGTTAAGAACTGTTATTAAATGCCAAGAACTAGATTATCGAAGCCAACCGTTGCGATGTGATTATGAAGTAAGCAGTTGAGTTATCATTATCAAAGCCAGCACTTCCTTCGGCCAAAATTATAAATTATTTCTAAACCCCTGTCATTACGCGTAATGTTGTTTTCCTAAGTTTAGTCAATTTAACTAATTAACTCCTTTCTATATTATATGACTTTAAAGTTTCGAACATCCTTTAACAAAGACATTTAATAACCTTGACTTTAGAATATATACCTAAAATATCATTTATCTACTCCTGAAACTTATCACGTATTGATATTATACTTTGAAGTAGTAAGGTTAAGTCTTTTTCAAAAATGATATACATAACTTCTTGCTCTTTGAAACGGGAATTTTTTTAAAAACAATTCAAGAAAAAATGACTACCATCTGGAACTGAAAGGAGTAAATAACAATAAATGGATTATAGTATAAACAAAACTCATCGCGTAGATACGAATTTATCCCTTCTGTTCCCTCTTGCTTGACCCCCGGGTGGAGGCAGTGGCGAATCAATATGGTTATTTGTGAGTGCTCAAGCACCCATTATCTTTACATAGGCAATTATAAAAATATTTAGAATATTTGAGTGGCGCATTTTCTAAGCCATATTATCTCAATATGGTGAAAAGAAAGAAGCCATGTGAAGCCTAAAATGATGGTGGAGCTTTTGTCCACTTGAATTTTTCTAATTTGTACAATTTACAAGCCTAGATCTCCACTTTGATTTTCCCACTTGCATTCTTCCCTGTCGACTAAATCATCTTCTGATGATCAGTTGCGATAAGAAAAAAATATATTTTAAAAATGACAAGATAATTTTTTAGGTCATAAGAAATCCAAAGTCATAGGTTATTGTACTGTGGACTATGTATACCTTATTGGTAGGGTACGGTTGGTGAGAAACAAAATGTCTAATCTTGCATAAACTTCTATATGTTGCCAATCATCCATCCCTTCAAAGTCTATATCAACCCTTTAACACTTGACCAAATTCACGTTATAATTTCACCGAATAGTACTACAGGAAAAAATATTTGTCATCTCCATTTGTATGCCCAGAGGCGAAGCCCAATATCAAGTTTATGGATTCTGGACTCTAATCCTTTTAATTTATTGAGTTTTAAATTAATAATTTGTAGATATTTAATAAATTTCTTAAGATAAATACAACATTTCAATCAAAGCTACTGGATTTAGCCGAACTCTTAATCGGCACTCTGGCTCCCACGTATGTCAATACAACTTATTATCGCACACAAAAATTATTTAGATAGAAATTTGTTTACCTCATAAATACGAGTAATAATTAAATTTGATTTATGGTTTTAAAGATATGTGATTTAGTTCAATACTACTTAATAACCAAGAAAACTAGAGTGTAGATGAAGGAAATAAGTAGAATCAAACCAGTATGTAAGCCAGTCTCGACCTCAAGCCAAGGTGACCTCGAGGTGAATCAAGAACATTAAAGCAAGAATAATAAAGTTAAAAGACAATTCTGATGAACAATGAGCGAGAAAGTAAGAGAGTATATTCTTTGCCAATGACTGATCATCGTTACAAATGATTGGGGTCCTCTTTATATAATAGGGGAACCCTAAATATGGTACATTTCTATTTACAGTAAAGAATCTTATTGGGACAACTGTCCAACCGCCTAGTACGGATTCGTACAAATCTATTCCGAAATTTACGCCACGATCTTGAGGACATGGCAGGAATCTTGCTCATTCTGTTACAAATCCATAACGACATTATCTCGAGGCTGGTCATATTAGGCTGATGTTCCTCGAACACTTAGTTCTTCGAACCTCGTACTCCGTCTTCAGGCTCGAACTTGGTCCATAGTGAGTCTATACCTCGACGCGAGCCTTTTGTTCCTCGATATGACCCTTCGAGCCACAAAATCGGGGGAACCTGATTTCACCGTATACAGATAGTCCCGCGTTTCTTAGAGTAAAATGATAAGAAACGATTTGAACGTCGATTTTCTGGAGTCTCTGATGATGATGCCATTCCCTTGACGTAGGCGCTCGAAGTGACCGAACTGTCCCGTCGGTTCACTTTCCCAAAATATTAAATGTGTGCCAGTAATGGTCGGCCACTAGCGCCGCAGAACCGTCGCCACTTATCTATAAATACGTGATTCCCTTTTTGAATTAAGAACTTTATTTCTTTATTGCATTCTCTCTGATCCCTTCTTCTCTTCATCTCGTTCTCTCACCTCCTACTTCCGCCGCCCTTTAAGTGCCGGAAAACGCCAAGCTCCGCCACCTTCCATATCTTTTAACTTAAAATTATGGCAAAAACCTCTAAAATAGTTCCTAAAAAAGGGAAGGCTTCTTATTCCTCTTCCCGGCCGGCTAAACTTGTGACGCCGACCCTTCACGAGATCATTCCCGGCCCATGTGTGATAAAGAAAAATTTTAACATCGAAAATCTCTCCAATATCCCAGGCCGATGGCGAACATGTATCTCGATACATTAGTTGAGAGAATTGACTAGGATTGGATTTTTGAGTAAACGACATTGGAATCGGGATTCAAAGGTTCCAGCAGGTTCGTATGATGATTTCGGACTTGGGCGTATGCCCGGATCGAATTTTGGGTGACCCGGGAGCATTTTGGCACCTAGTGTGGAAGTTAGCATTTTGGAAGAAATTTCATAAGTTTGGGTTGAAGTGCATTTTAGTGTTATCGACATCCATTTGGGATTACGAGTCTGGGAGTAGCTCCGCATGGTGATTCTGGAGTTGGGAGCGCGATCGGTAGTGAATTCGGATGTCCGGAGAGCATTTTGGAGCCATTTGGCTAAGGATAGGAATTTGAAGGTATTCGAGAGGTTTGACCGGAGGTGGACTTTTTGATATCGGGGTCGGAATCTGATTCTGAAAGTTGGAGTAGGTCCGTAATGTCGAATGTGACTCGTGCACAAAATTTGAAGTCAATCAGACGTGATTTGATAGGTTTAAATATCGAAAGTAGAAGTTTGAAATTCTAAAGTTCATAAAGTTTGGATTGGAGGTCGATTCGTGGTTTAAGCGTTGTTTGACATGATTTGAGGCCTCGAGCAAGTCTGTAATGTGTTTTGGGACTGGTTGGTATGATTGGTTGGGGTCCCGGGGGCCTCGGGTGGATTCCGAGTGGTTAACGGATCGAAAATGGAATTTTTGGAAGGCTGAAGTTGGTGGTTGCTGGTGTAACCGCACCTACGAGAATAGGGCTGCAGGTGCGGAGCCGCAGAAGCGGCCCAATAGCCGCAGATCCGGATTTGGCAAAAGAAAGCTGGGAGCGCAGATGCGGTCGTTTGGCCGCAGAAGCGGGACCGCATCTGCGGGAATAGAAGCGCAGAAGCGGAAAAGGGGAGCTTGGAGGAAACCGCAGAAGCGGTGGATTGGCTCTCACTTGTGGAACCGCAGAAGCGGTCAAGGGACCGCAGGTGCGAAAAGTGCTGGAGGCAGAGATGTGTTTTAAAAATCGGGATTTGGCCATTTCCTCTCATATTTTCTTGGCTTCGGTGATTTTTGGAAGAGCTTCAAGTGGGATTTTTCATCATCAACGACAAGGTAAGCTAATCCCACCTATCTTGAGTTAAATACATCGATTATGTATGGATTTTAGCATGTAAATTGGTAGAAATTTGGGGTTTTGGTAGAAAGACCTAGAAATTTATATTCTTGGAATTTGACCGCGATTTTGGGTATGGAATTTGGAGAAAATTATATATATGAGTTCGTGAGGCTATGGGTAAACTTATTTTTCGAAAATTTTCGGAATCCGGGCACGTGGGCCCGAGGGCGATTTTGTCAACTTTTCGATCGGGGTTAGAAATTGTTATAAATTGGATTAATATGAGTAGTTTATCGTATATTAATGAATTTTCATAATCATTGGCTAGTTTTGGAGTGTTTAGCATCGATTCAAGTCTTCGGAAGGGCATGGAATGCCGGTTATGGATCTCCGGAGCGAGGTGAGTCTCCTTTCTAACCTTGTAAGAGGGAATTGTCCCCCTAGGTAAATTAATTGGTTATGTGCTCCTATTTTTGGGGGCTATGTATGCACGAGGTGACGAGTGTCCGTGCGTAGCTACTATTATGTTATTGTCCGGGTAGTCTAGGACCCAAAAGCATGCTGTACTTGGAATACTTGTAATGTTATTGACAGTATGAATTGCTTAAATCCTATCGAATTTGGTAAATGAATTTCTAAAAAGGATTAAACCTCATTTTCTTAAATAGTTAAAAGAGAATTTGGCTTTTATTTGGATAAATGTTCACCGATAAACTCTTAATTTGCTGTTTGGGCATGTATTTCTGTGTGTACCTGCGTCGCATGTATGATACGCGAGCAGGGTGATTGTTTATTTAAAATTTGACCGCGTCGCATGGGTGATTCGCGAGCGGGGTAATAGATGCATCTATGGTTCATGCCGCTCGACCCTCGGCAGTGCACATTTTACATTTATGTTGGATCGGGCCGTACAACCTCGGCATGAGTTGCGCATGCTTGTATTGCTTACCTTTAGATTTATTGATATTGCTATCTGCTCTCCCGACTTGAGATAGTTGTTAATTAATGGATTATGAATCCGGAGACTTTAAATAAAAAGGAACTTTCATCTGTTTAGGGACTCATTTGAACCTACTGTTGTTCTTAATAAATCCGTGAGTTATCGCATTTATAATACTATTACTGGACCTTTAGTAAGTGTCGAAGTTGCCATCTCGTCTCTACTTCTTGGCTTACTAGGCATAGCAGCATGGGTGATACTGGGACTAGGTGAGCTGCAGTACTCGAGGCGACCCGCAGCTAGTGTAGTCTCTTTCAGTGTATTGTATTTACTTTCTGTCCAATTTGTATTCCGGACGGATGTTGTACTTTATTCGATTTTTCTTAGAAATTGCTCATGTACTTGTGACACCGGGTTCTGGGATGGTTATGGAGTATTTTGTATTAATTGCTTATTATTTAATTTGACTTGAAGCAATTATCTACTTAAATTGGTAAATTTGAAGAAAAGTCATAGTTTTCAAGAGTATTAAAATGAGAATTTAATTAAGCATTTTGGGTTGCCTTGCCTGACAGTGGTGTCCGGCGCCATCACGACCTTTAGTGGAATTTGGGTAGTGACATTTCCACACTTACGCTTATCTATGCTGGTATTGGAGATGTCTCTGAAATGAGGCCAGCCCCGCCCGGGGAAGAGACCGAGTCCCCGATTCCAATATCGGGGAAAGATAACAAGAGAAAAAGGGCTTTGGAGCCCGAAAACTCCCAGGATGAGAGGGCCCCTACTCGGAAGCCAATGAGGAAACTTATTCTTGTGGATGTAGATTCGGCCCTCCAACTTCTGGACGATGAAGAAAATGAGGGCAAAGAATCGGCGCTGGTGCACTGAACTAGGAAACAGGTCGAGGCCGCCAAGCCCTCCGAACTAGAGACCTTGTCTCGTGGTGAGGGAACTCCGAAGAAAGACTCGGGCAAAGACCTCGAGACCCCTGAGGTCGAGATCGTTCCCCCGCCTTCAACAAGTACACCGGAGGGGACAAGTGTCGAGAACCCCAAAGCTAATCAGAGCGCCCCGAGTGAGGAGCTCAGGTCCATCACAGTAGGTCAGTCCCCTTCTCTACCATCTTACACCGATGAGGCGATAAAGGACGCTCGAGCTCTACGAACGCCCGAACCGAGCAAGGTCCTTGAAGAAGATCCTTTTTGGGATTGTTTCACTAAAGTCGATGATGCCACCGACCTTAATAACACATCCACCCTCTTCGAAGAGGCTCATCGTCTCTTTTCTCGGGTAAGCACTAACATTTATTTGTTGTAATTTTTTCTCCTTCTCTTGACTGATATCTCTTTGTTTTTTGTGTAGGCCATCATCAAGTTCAGGGCCGAGCTGTGCCAATGTGAGGCCGAGCTCAGGAAGTCTTCGGATAAGGAGAAGGCCCTGAGGCTCCTTTGTAGCCAAAAAAAGGAGGAGCTCAAGGACCTCCGGGCTGATTTAGCCAAAGTTCGCGAAAACGAGACCGAGCTAGACAAGCAAGTAATCGTGATTTTGAAAGAGTATGGTCTTCTTGGCCATACTGTGGAGGCTAACACTTCAATGTCTCAGCTGCAGCAAAACTTGGAGGTGATCGAGCAGCTCTGAGGTGAGGTCGATCAGGTTAAGGCTGACTTCCACCGATGGAAGGAGAACATGGATCGACTTGCTGCTGATAAAGAGGCTGCTCTAGCCCAACTGGCCTCGGCTGAGACTCAGCTCCGAGGTATTAAAGTGAAAAATCTAGCCCAGGACAAGAAGATCGGGGAACTCGAGGCCAAACTTGTTGAAGCCGAGGCTGAAGTTGCTGAAGCCAGGGCCGAAGTGGAGAGGACGAAGGCCACGGCTGATAAAACTATCGCCGTGTACTTAAGGGATGCTGAGGCTGTTCAAGCAGAGTTAAGGGAGGTTTCTGACAGGAAAAACGGAGTAATTATCTAGCCAGTTCCAATCCCGGAGAGAGACCCTCGAAGAAATCCATGCCCGAGGGTTCGACCTGACTAAAGAGATAGCCCAAGCAAAGGCGCTAGAAACCGATGCCAGGTTTCTCGTCTCTTCCGATGACGAAGATGTTGTTAGTGGTTCTAAGAGCGGGGGAGATGAAGATGGAGTCCCCGAGGAGGAGGTTCCCGAGGGTGCAACTCCCAAAGTAGATTAGGCTCTTAGTGTTTTATTTTTGTTTCTTTGTTTTTGTGTAAGGCCCCTCGTGGGTATTGTAAATACCCTTTATAAATATAAAGAATTCCTTTTTCTTCATCTCCGATTTGTATTGAATTCTGCTTGTCTTCATTTTGTGAAAAATTCTGATGTTGTAATTTTAATGGCCAAGTGAGCACTGGCTCGGACTCAAAATAGAACAACCCTTAGGTTTTTGGCGATCAATGGGCGATCTTTTGAACTTATAATAGAATACCTCTTAAGGTTTTTGTTAATCCTCGAGCTATGCTTAAGTTGATTTGATGTGAGCTCGGGATGACGGGACTCTTGAGTCTGAGTTGAGTGAGAGTAAGGTCTCGAACTCTACGTGCTTCGGCCCTTAGGATTTTGTATATTGGCCCTTAGACTCTTTTAGGTTGGAGCTTATGCTCTACTATATCGGCCCTTAGGCTCTTTAAGTTGGGCCAATTCGGCCTCTAAAGCGGCTATAATTTTTTCCTTTTTTTGAGTAAAAGACTTAGTGAAAATTTCTTTATGCCTTAGCATGTATTTTTTGTACCCGTTAGGTTTTTTGAAGGTTCGATCGATCGAAACCTTATTTGTAATTCGTTTGTGTCACGATAACCGAATACCTCTTGAGGCTTTTCGAAGGTTGATGTTATCGAAGCCTTTAAACTGTTCGAGGGATGATTTTATTGAAGCCCCTTTTTACTTGCTTTTGCCAAGGGTAACCTAAATTAATCGGTCTTTCAAAGTATTTGAAGGCCTTTAGTTTGTAGAGGAAGTCGGACGTCTTCGAGTCGCGTTATTTCGGCCGTAGCCTTTATATGACCGTAGTCTTTAATTTGGCCATAGCCTTTGGGAATGTCTCTTGGACTTGTTTCCCGATAACCTTTCGAACTTGTTCGAAAGGTTAGTCCCTGAGTATAATGCCTTGGCCTTTACGTCAAGGGGATGCCTCTTTGAGGTCTTATGAATTCGAGTTTGGATGACTCGAATGTGTCAACTGTTGATGACAGTCCCCGAGTATTCGAGGTGTATTCGTGCTTTGGCCCTTGAGCCGTTTGTCGCAAGATTACAAGTATGATATTCGTATAGTAGCAAATTTCTTTGAAACACAAAGTGTTTTGATATAGAAAGAATGCTTCTCTGAATAATTGATACACGCGTACATGTTTTGCCATTGGGGCTCGACTATTTTACACGGACACGATTCATCTGACCGTTTGGCCCATTACAAAGTTTTCCTATCGAGTCCCTCTTTGGAGTGAAGTATTTTCCTCAAAAATATCATCTCCGAGGGTGATGCCCCCCAGTATTCGAGGTTGATTGAAAAGAAGCCTTGGATACTGTTGATTTCTCCTTAGTTAGCACATAGTTGTTGCCTCGTTAAAAACCTCGCCGGTAAAACCCATTTGGGACAAAATCCGATCTAAGCGAAAAAGAGTGCAACGCGTGCTTTAAAACCTAAGGTCTTCGTGTAAAAAGGTTCTTTTAATGTCCTCGATCGAACACCTACAATGAGTTAGTTTTAAATTCAATTGAACAAAAGGAGAAAGTCATACCTTAGCAGTAGTATCGTTTGAGTAGTGATACATTCCAATTGTTCGGTAGTTGTTCGCCTCCCATCGTGCCAAGTTTGTAAGATCCTTTACCGATAACTCCAATGACTCGGTAAGGTCCTTCCCAATTCGGTCCCAGTTTCCCTTCATTCGGGTCTCGAGTATTGAGGATGACCTTCCGTAACTAAGTCCCCGATTCCAAAGTGTCGAAGGTTAGTCCTTCTATTATAATATCTCTCTATTCTTTGTTTCTGCGCCGCCATTTGAACAAGTGCCTCTTCCCGCTTTTCATCTAATAGATCGAGGCTAGTATTCATAGCCTCGTGATTTGACTCCTCCGATGCATGTCGAAACTTGGCGCTGGTTTTTCCGACCTCGACCGGGATTAAGGCCTCGGAGCCATATACTAAAGAGAACGGAGTAGCCCCCGTGCTGGACTTCGATGTCGTTCGATATGCCCAAAGGACCTCGAGTAGAACTTCTCTGTATTTCCCCTTTGCATCGTCCAACCTTTTCTTTAGGTTTTGAATGATAGTTTTGTTTGTTGACTCGGCCTGTCCGTTCCTGGTTGGATGGTACGGTGTTGATAAGATCCTCTTTATTTTGTGTGCTTCGAGGAACTCCGTTACCTTGTTGCCAACAAATTGCTTTCCATTGTCACATACAATCTTGGCAGGTATCCCGAACCGACATATGATGTGGTCCCAGATGAAGTCAATAACTTCCTTTTCTCTGACCTTCTCGAAGGCCAGTGCTTCCACCCATTCAGAAAAATAATCAGTCATAAACAAAATGAATTTAGCTTTACCTGGGACCGTTGGTAGAGGGCCGACTATGTCCATTCCCCATTTCATGAAGGGCCACGGGGATAGAACTGAGTGTAGTTGCTCTCCGGGCTGGTGAATCATTAGAGCGAACCTTTGACATTTATCATACTTTTTAACAAACTCCTTAGTTTCTTCTTCCATGCTATCCGAATAATACCTTGCTCTAATGATTTTGCGAACTAAAGACTCGGCGCCGGAGTGATTCCCACAAGTGCCTTCGTAGATTTCCCGTAGAACATAATCGATATCCCCTGGTCCTAAACATACCGCCAATGGTCCATTGAAAGTCCTCCTGTACAATGTTCCATCTTCATCCAATGTGAACCTAGCAGCCTTGGTTCGTAGAGCCCTTGACTCTTTATGATCCGATGGGAGCTGTCCGTTTTTCAAATAATCGATATACTTATTCCTCCAATCCCAAGTCAAACTCGTAGAATTTATCTCGGCATGACCCTCTTCGACCACAAATCTCTATAAATGGACGACAGTCCCCGGAATAATATCATCTTCTTTTACTGATGACCTCAAGTTGGTAAGTGCATCGGCCTCACTGTTTTTCTCTCGAGGCACATGATCTAGGGTCCATTCCTTGAAGCGATGTAGGGTTACCTGTAGCTTATCCAAGTATCTTTGCATCCTATCCTCTCGAACTTCGAAATTTTTGTTTACTTGGTTCACTACCAACAGAGAATCGCACTTGGCTTCAATGACTTCAGCCCCCAAGCTTTTATCTAGCTCGAGACCTGCAATCATGGCCTCATACTCAGCCTCGTTATTAGTCAACCTAGAAGTTTTGATAGATTGTCTAATAATATTACCTGTTGGTGGCTTCAAAACAATGCCAAGCCCGAACCCCTTCACATTCGAGGCTCCGTCCGTGAAAAGGGTCCATACCCCCAATGATGTACCCGATTTTAGCAGAAGTTCTTTCTCCACTTCGGGTACGAGGGTCGGCGTAAAATCGGCCACGAAGTCAGCTAAGATTTGAGACTTGATGGCCATTCGAGGTTGATATTCGATACCGTACCCGCCAAGTTCGACAGCCCATTTGGCCAACCGGCCCGATAGTTCGGGCTTATGCAAAATATTCCGAAGGGGATAACTGGTCAACACACATATGGGATGACACTGAAAATATTGCTTTAACTTTCTAGATGCACTTATTAATGCAAGTGCCAATTTTTCTAAGTGTGTATATCTAGTTTCAGCATCACCTAGAGTTCGACTTACATAATAAACAGGGAATTGCGTACCTTGCTCTTCTCGAACCAATACCCCACTTACCGCTATCTCGGACACTGCCAAATATAAGTAAAGCTTTTCGTCTACCTTCGGAGTGTGAAGCAGAGGTGGGCTAGATAAATATCGCTTTAAATCCTCCAATGCTTGCTGGCATTCCGAGGTCCACACGAAATCCTTTTTTCTTTTCGAGCAAGGAAAAGAATCTGTGGCTTCGATCCGATGACCTCGAAATAAATCAACCCAAGGCAGCTATTCATCCTGTTAACCTTTGTACGGCTTTCACTCTATCTACGATAGTGATATCCTCGATGGCATTGATCTTGCCGGGGTTGATTTCGATCCCTCGATTTGATACCATGAATCTGAGGAACCTTCCCGAACCGACCCCGAAGGCACATTTCTCTAGGTTAAGCTTCATGTTGTACTCCCTCAAGAATTTGAATGTTTCCAGCAAGTGAGTTAAATGGTCCTCTGCGCGCAGGGACTTAACCAACATATCGTCAATGGAAACTTCCATTGATTTACCTATCCGTTTCTCAAACATTCTGTTAACTAAGCGTTGGTATGTTGCTCCAGCATTTTTTAGCCCGAAGGGCATTACATTGTAACAGTATGTTCCGACCTTAGTGATAAATGAGGTTTTTTTCCTTGTCCTCCGAATTCATCTGGATTTGATTATACCCGGAGTAGGCGTCGAGAAAGGTTAGTATCTCGTGGCCGCTCGTGGCATCGATCATGCCATCGATGTTAGGCAATGGAAAAGAGTCTTTAGGCCATGCTTTGTTCAAATCCTTATAATCTACGCACATTCTAAGTTTGTTTCCCTTTTTAGGAACTACAACTACATTGGCTAACCATTCAGGGTATTTTACCTCCCGAATAGACCCTATTTTAAGAAGTTTGGTTACCTCATCCTTTATGAATTCATGCTTCACCTCGGACTGGGGCCTCCGTTTTTGCTTTACGGGTTTGAATCTGGGGTCGAGGCTTAGCCAGTGTGTTGTTATTTCCGGTGGGATCCCTGTCATGTCTAAATGGGACCAAGCAAAACAATCCATATTATCAATAAGAAATTAAATGAGTTTTTTCCTGAGTTCGGGATTTAACCCCGTACCTAGGTATACCTTTCTATCGGGCATGTATTCGATCAATATGACCTGCTCCAGTTCCTCGACCGTCGACTTGGTTGCATCGGACTCTTCGGGGAACGACGAAAGTTCGAGGAGTAAGGAGATCCTTTTCTTTGTCTTCGATTACTTGCTGCTCCGATTCAGTCGAGGCTGGGGGAGGTGATTGCTATTTAGCCGTCTGCTTATCTTTGGTGCTTGACTTTTTCGAGGTCGAAGGCACTAGTACCGGTATCACCTCTTCGACTGCAAACATCTGTTTTGCAGCGTGTTGTTCTCCGTAAACTGTTTTCGCGCCATCCACTGTTGGGAATTTCATCATCTGATGAAGGGTTGAAGGTACTGCCCTAATGTTGTGTATCCATGGTCTCCCGTGAAGTGCATTATACCTCATGTCGCCTTCGATGACATGGAATTTTGTATCTTGGATGGTCCCGGCCACGTTCACTGGTAGGATTATCTCCCCTATGTTGTTTCGCTTGCCATGTTGAAGCCATTTAGGACTCGGGATGCTGGTACAATTTGGTCCTGAAGGCTGAGCTTCTCTACTGTCGCGCCCCCTTTTTCCTCCGCGGAAATCGGGTTTGTGACATTTGGGGAGGACAACTCATTCCTTTTGGAAATTGGTTTTGATTTAAAGAGTCGCCACCTAATGATTAGGGTGCATTAGGACACCAAGGAGGCTTGATTTGAGTAACCAGAGATAGGGTGAGGGCTTGAAATTATTCTAAGGGGAAGGTGTTAGGCACCCCTCAGAATCCACTAGTGTGGTTCCCGGCCAGACTATTATTGTGAATTTGGGTACAATTAGCATATAGACAAATAAGGCTCAAATAAGAGGGGATTTTTTATCACATAAAGGTTTGAAAGTAAACAAGGTTTGAAATAACAATTAGAAAAGCTGATTTTAAAAAAAAATAGTTTAAAATACTGGAAAGAAAGAATAAAGGGAGGGAGGTCCTAGGTTTATTAATAATATGGATCACCCCACACAATGCCCGGTAATCACTCCTCAATGAGGGGCTACACGTGATATTATCGCGTGGTCATCATATCCATATCTACCCTTCCCACCCCGTTAAGGTATTAAGCGCGGAATGGTCTCGCTTACCTATTGCATGCTACTATCCGTCCCAATCCTATCAGTCCCGGGGCATTTAGGACTACTAATCCTAAGGGAGTAGGGATGTTAGGCTTATTTGTGGTTTTAAAGGCAAAAATTATAAGGCGACATACAAAACATGTATAGCAAGTTGGGGAAAAGCACATAACACGCAAAGGCTCAGAAATATCCCCATTAACAAAGAAACACATTTTTAGCATGACTTACACATACTAGTTAAGGTATGATTAAGCATTAAACATGCGATAACTTAAAGGTTGAGGCAGACTGATTTGTTACATAATTCAGATAAGAAGCCCGAATCAGGCCTACCTGCTGGTTGTAGCTATTAACAGAAATGGATTTAATTTTACCCTAAGGCTTGCCTAAGTGTTGGACAAGGATCCTATAGGCATGGTATCTACCAAATAACGAACACAATAACAATAAACTGAATACGTACTGGCTAAAAAGATAGTCAGATTATTAAAGAAAGGCAAGTTTTTACGAAGGTTGTAAGTTCTGCAAATGATGATACATCGTTATTACTGGTTTTAACTCTATGCGCGAATGAAATGATTCAGATTCAATTAATAGTTGCTATAGACATACTTTCTATGCGTAGTTGGTTTTAAGCCTTTTGTGGATATGGTATAAAAATGCAGGAGACTCGTTTTAAACCTATGAACAAGATATCTAAGCGCGGAAATTGTTAAAACCTATGGGCATGATATCTAAATGCTGAAGTTGTTTTACAACCTTATGAGCATGATTTCAAGATGAAAAGATGAATATATAGGATTTTAAAGGTCCTGTAGGCATATTTTCTATATGCATATGCAGAATTCAGATTTCCAGATACTTATAGACATAATTTCTAGATGATAATGAATACACAGGATCTAGAAGGGCCTATAGGCATGATTTCTATATGCATTTGAATATGCAGAATCCAAAATAACTATAGACATGGTATCTACCCTTTGCATGCATAGTTACCCGCCCTTTTCACTAGCCGTCCCCAAGAGTTTATTACAAGTTATTACAGCCCAGATTAAAGTAAAAAAATACATCAGAAAAAATACAAATACAAGTACAACCAAGGAGAGCCTGATTCAGACTTCATGTCTGAAATATGAGGTAAACCAACTCCATAAGATCATGATCCAAAGCCTTTCTCCCATTGAGTGTGTCAAAGTTCCCTAAGAGCCTCAAAGGGACTCCAGGCAATGCTCACACCCAAATGTACTACCAGATTAACACAAGTGCAGTGTGGAAAGGCCAGCCCTCAAGTGTCCAAGTTCAGAGGAAACTCAAGGTCCCAAGGCAATGCTCACAAGAGGGGGGCAGAACTTAAAGACTAAGAGAGAGTGCAAGTGCAGAAGCAAAATTCTGAGAGGGGAAAGGGGAAGAGGAGAGGGAAATAAGTACACATAAGGGGTTTAGGGGAATAGGGAAATTGAAAGAGACAAGGGCAGGTTGTGGGCATGCCCAGCAATGGAGAATGCTAGCATACCATAAGCTTGTCCAAACACACATTAATAGAGGCTAGGATCTCAAGGGATCAGGTTTGATTCATGGGCAACAATTTACATATTGCCATGTTCCAAACCATAGCTTAAACACACAAGGGGGTGGGGAATAGGGATTCATAACAGAACAAGCAGGAAAAGAAATCAGTAATGCTTAACTATACAAAAGCAGTAAGTAGACAGGGATAGACACATTGTTGTGGTGCTGAAACTTAAATCAGAACATACCAGTTTCAAAGAAACAAGTAGAGAAAAGCAGTAAGTCTTGCAAACAGGCCACAATGCAGACAATAAGAGAAAATACTATTGCGTGTAAGTGTGAGTTCAGAAAGACTTTGAGTGCGTGCCGTGTTAATGAAAGAGTCGTGCATTTATAGTGTGAAAATCAGGCAGAAATAAGGTAAGAAAACAGTTAAGGAACTGAATATCAATTAAGAATCAATCACACAAGACTTTCTTTAATTAAGGAATTCAGATTCAAACAGTAAAAGTTATTCAAGGAAAGAAATCAAACAAGCATTTTGTGCAAAGTAGGCAATTAGGGTAAATACATAGAAGCTTATTTTAGGGGCAGAGCTTTGAAATACACGGTTGCATAAATAAGGTAAGAGAAATCAATTAGTAGCCAGTAAATCAAGGATCAGAGATTTTGTAATCACTGGTCCATGAATGAACCAAGTCAGAAAAGTTAAGGAAAGTCAAATAACTTAAATCGAGTCATAGGGAAATTAGCAAACAAGGAAAGAAATCAATCAAACCTATACAGAAGGAAGTCTGAAACTAATCAAAATTTAAAAGCCATTTTAGAGGGGAAGTTCAGCGCATATAAAGAGCATACAAACATGTTAAGAAGATGTCGTGTCAATGCAAAATCAGTAGCTAATAGAATATAGGAGCATGGTAGTCACATAGGTTAGCAATGTAGAAGAGAAGTAGCATCTAGTAGCATACAAAAGATCCAGTGTAAAAGACCTTAGAAAAGTTTTAGTGGAAAATCAGAATTGCTTGAAGAGACAGAGGTTGAGACAAAGAATTTTGAGACTCAATTGAGAAACAAGTTCAGAACCTCGAAATAGTTAGGGTTTCTGAAATCAAACAGCTTTAAAGATGAAGAGCAAACATATCACATAGCCAATGTTCTCAAACCCGGATGAACCCCCTAAATTTTAGGGTTTTACCATCAATCGAGTGCCGAGATGAGAGGGCGAGTAATCAAGAAAGCAAAAGATACTAGTCGAAACAAGTTCAAAGGTCTCAGAAAGGAACTGGGACCTTCGACATGCTTTTCAGTAGCAAAAACTCATGAGAAACAAAGCGCAAAATAATATGCGAAACAACAGTAGAAGAACTGGTAGAAGAAACAAATAAGAACATGGTAGGGAAATCTTAACAAGAGCACAGTAGGAGCAACATAATAGAAGAACATGGTAGAAGAGATTTAACAAGAACACAGTAGGAGAAACATAGTAGAGAACACACAAGAGAAGAAGAAAATCAGAGAAACACACATAACATCAAAACATAACTCAAAACCCTAGATCGGAAAATAAAGGTTTTGAAAGCATAACTTTTTTTTTGAAAAAAAATCAGAAAATCGTTTAAAACTTAGGGAAAGCATAAATCTGGAACAGATCTAAAGAGATCAGAAAAACCTCAAAGCTAGGGTTTTCAGAGAAACCCAAACGATGAGAAAGGCTTGGATCTAAGCAGGAGGAGTTGAGGCCAGTCTCGAACAGACACGGCTTGCCGGAGCAAGGCCGGAGATGGCCGTGGAACTTGAATCGACAGAGGTCTGGACCCAACTCTTCGTGGTCAAGTCATGAAAATTCAGTAACGAAACGTGAGGAGCCATAGATGGCTTGGTGGGTGGTGAAACCACCATGGATTCAGGTCAGAAGGTGGCCGGAGAAGATGAAGGGAACTCATCGGAGAGAAGGGAAAGGGGGGAAGGTTCTAGAGAGAACCAGAGGTTAGAGAGATAGAGACGAGTGAGGCAAATGAGGGGTTTGGGGGGGTCGTTTGGCTTATAATGGTAAGAATGGATGAGGGCCGTTGATCTTTAGATTAACGGCCAGGATTTAATATGGTTTTGGGTCTGGTAGGGGTAATTGGGGCCTGGATCGGGTTTTAATTGAAATTGGGCTGGAAATTGGGGTCCAATTTGGGGTCAGATTTTAGGCTAAAATTGAAACGAATTGGGCTATTATTTAAATAGCCAATTTTCCCTTTTAAAATTATAAAAAAGGGTAAATTTATTTCTGGAAATAAATTGAAAGCACCAAAATGATCTATAATACATAATTA
The DNA here is from genome assembly GCF_001879085.1 of Nicotiana attenuata. NCBI lineage: Eukaryota > Viridiplantae > Streptophyta > Magnoliopsida > Solanales > Solanaceae > Nicotiana > Nicotiana attenuata. Next base: position 18,018,932 of record NC_031999.1, read on the forward strand.
TCCATTTAAAAATAAAAAATCTCATTTTATGAATATGAGACGAATTTAAACCTAAAAAATGGCTAATATTGCAATATATGCAATTCTATTCTTAAAAATACCAAATAAATTTGTAAAAAATGTGTAAAAAAATACCTTAGCCATATTTTAATATAAATATAAAATTCCAATAAATGAATTATCAAAATAACAATTTTGGAAATAATCATTGGGTTTTTATGGATGGAAAAGGAAAATAAATCAGTTTAAAAACCTTAAAAATTATGGGAAAAATAGTAAGATGCTTGGACATACTTATATATGCATATATATATATATGCTATTTTTTTTAAAAGATATTTTGAATATAAAAATATACAAGGAAAAATTGGGTATCAACATCTACGACCCTCGATCTGATTATGTTTGCTGAGCTACCTAGATCCACTAGAACACGTTTAACTTGAATCTTATTTAACAAAATAGAAATTACGAGGGTGTCATTGTGCGGCTGAGATATGCCTTCCGCTTCCTCGTTATTGAATGATAGGACGCCCTCGGGCACATTGCTTCGAGTCGTTTTTCTCTTATGATCAACACCTTGGTGCGTTTGAATATAAGCTCTTGAGTAACATCGACACCGCCAACAATCATATGAATTACGTGTTGCGGTTCTTCCTACTCATTTTTTCTGTTTGCATCTCTTTCCCTAAAGTTGTCTTAGCTCAAACACTGACAAATTCTCGAAGATGGCCCTCGTTGAACAACCGAGCTACCTCCTCCCTCAGCTGCCTGCGGTCTTCGGTTCTATGGCCATGTGTGCCATGATACTTACACATCAAGTTAGGATTCCTTTGAGAAGGATCGGTTTGTATAGGCCTGGGCCCCTTGGTATCTTTGATTCTTCCAATAGTTGACACGATCCCCGATGCATCTACACTGAAATTATACTTCGACAATCGAGGTGCTTCCGCGGGGTTGGTATGTTTATCAAAACCATTCTTACTCATGAGTCCCCGCAAGTTTTGACCTCGATCATTTCTCTGATCATTCCGAGGAGCATTACGCCCCAAGTCATTGTTTCTTCGATAGACATATGGCTGACACCGTTCCTTGTTTGATCTTGATTCCCTGTCCGTATCCCTCGGGGGCTTAGCTGCCAATATATTAGGATGAACTGAACCCGAGGGGGCTCCCAACTGGTCGTCCTCGACCCTGATCTTAGATTGGTAACGATTATGTACGTCTGACCACGTCACAACTGGGTACTCGATCAGATTCTGCTTTAATTTTCGTGACGCGATCGAACTCCGCTCGTTCAAACCCTGCATAAAAGCCTGTAATGCCCAGTTATCCGAGACCGGTGGTAATTCCATTCGCTCCATTTGAAACCGGGACACAAACTCCCTTAACATCTCGTCATTCCTCTATCTTATCTTAAAAACGTCCAATTTCTTTGTCGCCACCTTTATGGCCCCAGCATGTGCTTTCAGGAAGGCGTCTGCTAACATAGCAAATGAATCGATAGTGTCCGGGGGCAAGTTGTGGTACCAAATCATGGCTCCTTTCGACAAAGTTTCCTCAAAAATTTTCAACAATACTAATTCGATCTCATCATCATTCAAGTCGTTTCCTTTAATCTCGCAAGTGTATGAGGTAATATATTCATTAGGGTCGGTTGTCCCGTTGTATTTAGGTATATCTGGCATGCAAAACTTTTTAGGAATGGGCTTCGAAGCCGCACTCTGAGGGAATGACTTTTGTATGAACTTTTTGGCATCCAAACCTTTCAAGACCGGGGGTGCCCCCGGTATTTGATCAACACGGGAGTTAAAAGTCTCAACTTTCTTGTTATTATCCTCGATCTTCTTCACCCCGAATTCAATTCTCTTGGTGAGTTCCTCGAGCATCCTCATAATTGTGGGATCAGTCCCTGAGCCATTATTATTTGATCTTTCCGGTATCGGCTCAGTACGTCGAATGTTTTCTGGTTCGACTATACTTGGAGTTTTGTGTTGACTCTGAAGCTGAGCGATAGCAACCTGTTGAGCTTGCAGCATCTCAAATATTACTTAGAGGCTGACTCCCCCGTCTCTTAGACCTTGTGCTCCTTGGCCACCACTCCCTGCGTACACTTTCTCCGGGGTTCGCGCCTAAATCCGCATCCAAAGCAATGTGTGAACTAACATCGACCGGTTCCCCATTAGGCACTTCCACAGGGTTAATCGGTGGTACACCGACCCCTACATTGTTGTCTTCCCCATGAAATCCAAGACCCTCATCACCGTGTACGGGTGCATTTTGCGAGTTTGACATGTTTTAACCTGAAAACAAAGATTCTTGACAAGAACAAGTGTGAAAATAACGTGTGTTGACAGAATTAGTACTAAAATAATCACTATTATCTTTAGCCCCACGGTGGGTGCCGAACTGTTTACCTCGAAAATACGAGTAACAATTAAATTTGATTTATGGTTTTAAAGATATGTGATTTTGTTCAATACTAATTAATAACCAAGAAAACTAGCGTGTAGATGAAGGAAATAAGTAGAATCAAACCAGTATATAAGCCAGTCTTGACCTCGAGCCAAGGTGACCTCAAGGTGAATCAAGAACAGTAAAGCAAGAATAATAAAGTTAAAAGACAATTCTGATGAACAATGAGCGAGAAAGTAAGAGAGTATATTCTTTGCCAATGATTGATCATCGTTACAAATGATTGGGGTCCCCTTTATATAATAGGGGAACCCTAAATAAGGTACATTTCTATTTATAGTAAAGAATCTTATTGGGATAGCTGTCTAACCGCCTAATACGGATTCGTAAGGGATTTACGCCACGATCTTGGGGACGTGGCAGGAATCTTGCTCATTCTTTTACAAATCCATAACAGCATTATCTCGAGGCTGGTCATATTAGGCTCCGGTGTTCCTCGAACACTTAGTTCTTCGAGCCTCGTACTCCGTCTTCAGGCTCGAACTCGGTCCATAGTGAGTCTATACCTCGACGCGAGCCTTTTGTTCCTCGATATGACCCTTCGAGCCCACAAAATCGGGACACCTGATTTCACCGTATACAAAACTTTAGGGAAAAAAAGTTACTATATGAATTTTGAGGAATCATCTTGCCACAAACTATTTTTTTTATTAGAAGAGAAAGGAAGAGATTGACACTACTTGAATTCCGCAAAAAAGCGACCAAAAAATAGCGACCAAAGTTGGTCTGCAGAGAAAAGCGACCAACATTGGTCGCCAAACTAGCGAAAATAATAAAATAAATAAATGAAATAAATTAGCGACCAAGGTTGGTCGCAACTTGGTCGCTAAATTAGTCAAAATGTTGACTGGACTGGTCAGACTTGCTTGGTCAAAGGTTTACTGAGATTAGCGACCAATGTTGGTTGGTAAAGTGGGACCCACCTTCAAAATTTTAATAATTGTATTATTATTTTAAAAAAAATATAAAATTTAAATATCTATAATTTAAACTTGGCGACCAACGTTGGTCGCTAAATAAAGGGTTGGCAGGTAGCGACCAAGTTTGGTCGCTAAAGTGGGATTCAGTTGTAAATTTTAATAATTATATTTTTAGTTTAAATATTATATAAGATATAAATAAATCTGATTTAAATTTTGCGACCAACTTTGGTCGCTAAATTAATTTCATGTATAATTAGCGACCAAAGTTGGTCTCCATTAAGGTCAACAATGGTCAAAATTAAAAATCACTTTTGTATTCACTATCTAAATAATATAAATGTAAGCCGTTAATATATATAATATATATACTTACGCTGTACTATGCACTAAGTATAAGTGTATTAGGTACTATACCAAGAAAAACGTTTTAGCTTTAATTCTTTTGATTAGCATTTTCATACTTTTGTCAGTCAAATTATTGTCTGAATCCGAAGAAATATTACCAATATCCCATTAAGCTTGTACGGATCAGACTTGGAAGAAAGTTGAGAACAAAACTTCCTATTATCTTTGTCATCATAGAGTCTTATGATCCCCGTTTTATGGGAACTGCCACGACCAACGGTAAACATTCCATCACCATCAACCTTGTCACTATCAATTAAACTTCTTTTCTTCTTGGAAAATGAAGTAGAGAATTCCTCTATAATCTTTCTTTTATCTACTTAGGAAATGTTAAAATTCCTGCCTA
>NC_031999.1:18023723-18080726 GCF_001879085.1 Nicotiana attenuata
TTATGCACTAAGTATAAGCGTATTAGGTAATATTATATCGAATATGGCTTATATATATGTAATATATATAGTTACGCTGTACTATGCACTAAGTATAAGCGTATTAGGTTATATTATATCGAATATGGCTTATATATATATATAATATATATAGTTACACTGTACTATGCACTAAGTATAAGCGTATTAGGTAATATTATATCGAATATGACTTATATATATGTAATATATATACTTACGCTGTACTATGCACTAAGTATAAGCGTATTAGGTAGCGACCAATGTTGGTCGCTATTCTGGTCAAACGGTCAGAACTTAGCGACCAATGTTGGTCGCTATTTTGGTCAAAATAGTCAATACATTTTGGCTACCAAAAATAGCGACCAAGGTTGGTCGCTTTCTGTAAATACAGTAGCTAAAAAACGGTTCTGTAAATACAGTAGCTAAAAAACGGGTTTTCCCTCATATTCTCTTATTTTTTTTCTCTCTCTTCTCTCTCTCACACCCAAACTCCCCATCCCCTTCCGTCTCCCTCCATCGACGCCGCCGTCCCCCTCCACCCTCCACCCGCCGGAGGCAGCAGCAGCTCCACCGCCGATGTCCTTCACTGTCCAGGTAGGTTTCTCTCTCCTTTCCTTATTTTTTTCGAAATACACAGATTTATTTTAATTCTTTGTAGTTTGATTTGTAAAAATTAATTGTTCTTAGCTAAATTAAATGTAGGATAATTATTAGTAGCTAAAATAATTAGTTTTACCTACTAATTTGGGGAAAAATGGGTTGAAGAGAAGAAACCCTAAATTTTTAGGGTTTATGTTAAGTCTTGTTATGGTTGGGTCAAATTAGAATTTAGTTCTTGTGAGGATTAGAATCTAGATCTGATTATCTTGATATTTATTTTAATTGTTTGACTCATGTAGATTTTCCTAAATAGAACTTTTCTACTTTATCACAAAATTGAAACACGAAGAATAATTTTAATATGATAATGCAGTAGTATTGCAGTATCAACAAACAAATTGATATTAACACAAAAAAAATAAAGGTGCAGACTTAACTTGTAGAAGAACAATTGATATTTCTTTCAGAAAATGAATGGCCAGTGAGAACAATTGATATTTCTTTTGTTCTTGATTAGATGGAATATGGTAGCCAATCTAAAATCCGTTTAATTAAATGATAGACAATTAATAAATTTATCTTTGGAAGTTAGGAGTTATTAATTTGAGAATACACCCCTTATATTTATAAATAAAATACTTAACCCATTACATTATTGGGCATATTACACATATATAACTACATACTTAGGATATGAATTGAAATTTTGGTTTATGTATTGGAATTTTAGATTATAAATTGAATTTTTAGGATATGACTTGAACTTTTGTGGATATGAGTTGAACCTTTAGGATATGAATTGGACTTTTAGTTTATGAATTGAGATTTTGGTTTATGTATTGGAATTTTAGTTATAAATTGAAATTTTAGGATATGACTTGAACTTTTGTGGATATGAGTTGAACCTTTAGGATATGAATTGGACTTTTAGTTTATGAATTGAGATTTTGGTTTATGTATTGGAATTTTAGTTTATAAATTGAAATTTTAGGATATGACTTGAACTTTTGTGGATATGAGTTGAACATTTAGGATATGAATTGGACTTTTAGTTTATGTATTGGAATTTTAGATTATAAATTAAAATTTCAGGATATGACTTGAACTTTTGTGGATATGAGTTGAACCTTTAGGATATGAACTTTTAGGTTATGACTTGAAATTTTAGGATATGACTAGAACCTTTAGGATATGACTTGAACCTTTAGGATATGAATTGGAATTTTAGATTATAAATTGAATTTTTTTTTGGATATGAGTTGAACCTTTAGATATGAATTAAAATTTTGGTTTATGTATTGGACTTTTAGATTGCGGGAGGATTTTGTAGAAGGGGTTGATGGTAATATTAGACATGCAATGGAACTTCCACCAAGAATAACTAAGACACAGTACCTGGCAGAGTGTGCCTTTAATTGTCCTTCTCATTAGCGACATCGATGATGAGAAGGCAAGAACATGTGTTTCAAATAGTTATGGTGTAGGTAGGAGTTTAACATTTCCTAAGTAGATAAAAGAAGAGGTAATAGAGGAATTCTATACTTCAATTTCCAAGAGGAAAAGGAGTTTAATTGGGAGTGACAAGGTTGATGGTGATGGAATATTTTCCGTTGGTCATGGCAGTTCCCATAAAACGGGGATCATAAGACTCTATGATGACAGAGATTATAGGAAGTTTTGTTCTTAACTTTCTTCCAAGTCTGATCCGTACAAGCTTAGTGGGATATTGGTGATATATTCTTCGGATTCAGAAGAATATATCACCAATATCCCATTAAGCTTGTATGGATCAGACTTGGAAGAAAGTTGAGAACAAAACTTCCTATAATCTCTGTCATCATAGAGTCTTATGATCCCCGTTTTATGAGAACTGCCATGACCAACGGAAAATATTCCATCACCATCACCCTTGTCACTCTCAATTAAACTTCTTTTCTCCTTGGAAAATGAAGTAGAAAATTCCTCTATAATCTTTCTTTTATCTACTTAGGAAATGTTAAAATTCCTGCCTATACCATCTCTAGTTGAAACACATGTCATTGCAGTCTCAACATCATTGTCGCTAACGAGAACAACAATTGATCAAAAGACACACCCTGTCAGCTACTGTATCCAAGTTATTCTCTGTATCCAAGTTCATCCCGAGTAATAGTATCATGAGGATAATCACCAAAGCCACCGGACAACTTTATGATGCCAATGAAGCAAGATGAGCTATTCAATGAAACTCGTATTGTAAAGAAGAAGAAAGAGACTGATTCAGAAAGGTGGGTCGAGCATCGACTATACATGTAAGTTTTTTACTTATCATTAAGTATTTTGATTTACTTTTATATAAATTTTGAAATATTAATTCAATATAATTTTTCTTATAGGTTCGCTTCAGAGCTGATGTGGGGGAATTCATACGAAGTCAGCCACCTAACGAGTCGCCCGAGGCAATCCAACTTTCGAACGAGGATGCTAAAAGAACACTCCTTGAGTACTTTATATACTTTGAACTAGACAATAGAATTAGTTTTCGAATGAGCTTGTAATAAACGTTAACTTAGTTTTGTTAGCTTAATGTTTTAGTTCTATTGATCTTTATATTTTGTTGCGTTTTAGTGTTCTTGTTGTTGTTGTTGTTGCTGCTGGCATAAAATGCCTGTTTAGGATATTTGGTATAAGTTGGCAGGTGGTGTAGCAGCCAAAACAGGCAGTTTTTGCCAAAAATATACCAAAAAAGCGACCAACTTTGGTGTCCAGTTGGTCGCTATTCACTTAAAAAAAAATTCTGGTAATTTTGCGACCAAGGTTGGTCGCTTATAGTTAAAAAAAATTAATTCTTTCCATTGGCGTCGCCCAATAAATAAAAAATTATAACATTTATTGATATAGCGACCAAAGTTGGTCGCTTAATATGATTAAAAATAAATAAAAATAAAAACGTTATTTACATCTGGAGACCAACTTTGGTCGCCAAATATATAATATTAAAATATTTGAGCGACCAAAGTTGGTCGCTATATGCTTTACCCGGAAAATTTGGTCCTTTTACCTGGGAGACCAACGTTGGTCGCTATTTAGCGACCAACTTTGGTCCCTAAGATAAAGGGACCAGCTTAATATCGACCAGGCGTGGTTGGTCGCTTTTTGGTCGCTTTTTGGCCAATAAGCGACCAACGTTGGTCGCTTTTGCTGGTTGCTTTTTTCCGGAATTCTAGTAGTGTTAGTTCAACTCAACATAGTTAAATTTAAACGCTCTCATAAACTGAAAAGAAAGAAAAAATATAAGTGCACGAGCCTCAGGCCCTCAGCTGATTTATATCTTAGTCGTTTAAGTTAAAATACTTAAAATCTTAGTCGTCTGGAGCAATGCCGACTCGAAGTATATACTCAAGGAGCTTGATGTGATTAAAGGAGTCACATTAAAGACCGAGTATAGCAATTCTTGAAAGTCATGATTCCGGAAGTTATAACAAGAATGCTTTTTTTTACCTTGCTTACACTTTACACCAAATTTATCTTGTCGCTTATGTGCTATTTCACCTTTTTTTTTTTAATTTTATTACATTAGTTTGATTTAGAATCTAATATAATAAACTTTTGGCAATAAGCATGCGGATCTGTAATTTAAATGTGATGAATTAACTTTTAAGTTCGTAATATTTATCAAAATGTTAATAACTTTGTTCGATAGAGTGAATTCAATCCATATATATGATATGCTCTGTATTGAAAATAATGGATTAAATTGACTCTATTGAACTCATTTTCAGCAACACTAATGTTGTAGTGAGATGGATAGGACCCCATCATTTTTAATTATATGGTTCGAGCCAATAAACTCTTTTTTTTTTTTGGTTGATAAAAAGCACTTTTGCTACAACCTAAATTCGGTAGAAAAACAAAAAGCAAAAAACAGCTTATTCATCGACTTCGTTGAAAAAAAACATGGGCAACATCAGGTCAAAATCCCGCTGATGTCATTACATGGTTTACTTGTCAATTTCATCCGTGTTATAGCTTTGACAAAGTCATAATTTACGCATTGCTCTTTTTTTCTTTTTAATTTTGTGGGGAAGACCTATAATGCTCCCAATTTCGGAATCAAGGGTGTGTTTGGTACGAAGAAAAATATTTTTTATGGATATATTTTTCTAGGAAAATGAGTGATTTTATCACTTATTTTTTCTTGTTTGGTTGGTGAGTGAAAAACTTTTTCAGCAAAATATTTTTTAATGTTTGTTTAGAGAGTAGAAAATATTATTTAAGAAAATAATTTTTTATGCTACTCTCCCATCCTCCCTTCTTCCCCCTAATTCCATGTGTCCTGTGCTTCCCTCCCTTCCCCCCCCCTCCCCCCCCCCCTCCCAAAACCTCCAAATACCCAATGTTTTTTAGACTTTATTTTTTTCAAGAATTTAATTAATTTTTAAAAAATCACACAAACCAAAAGGGACTAAAGTGCTGCTTTACTTTTTCAGGCAAAACCAACATTAAAATTTGTGCTCCATAACTATAAAGAAAATACTCTTTTTTTCGTTGAAAAAGAAAGTACTCTTTCTACAACATGAAAAAAGTACTCATTTCGTTAAAATGACAGGAAACACTTTTTCTACATTATAAAAAGAAAATACTCATTTTGTTGAAATGAAAGAAAATAATTTTTATTACATCATTTTGTTGAAATAGAAGAAATTTTTTTTTCTACATCATGTAAATAAAGTACTTTTTTGTTTAAATGAAAGAAAATACTTTTTTTACATCATTAAAAAGAACTCATTTTGTTGAAATAAAAAGAAAATACTCTATCTACAACATGAAAAGAAAGTACTCTTAATAATATTTCATTTAAGGTGGGGCGGGTTGGGGTTGGGGGAGAGTGGGTGGGGGTGGTGGGGGTGGGGGTAGGGATGGGGTATGGTAGGGTGGTGGATGGGGATGAGAATAGGGTTGGGAAGGTTGAAGAAGAGTTTTGAAAAATGCTTTCCCTTCTTTTGTTCATGAGGAAAAAATATTTTCCAAAACATCTAAGCCAACCAAACACGGAAAAATTGGAAAATATTTTCCGAAAGATGTTTTCCTTCCTACCAAACACACCCTAAGTGCCTTATATTTATGTTGTATATTATTTCAATTAATATCGTTTTTTTGTGTAAAATAGACTTACAAATACTTTTTATTTTAAAACCAGCTGTATTTCCACTTTTTAGATTCATTTATATTAACATGACAAAACTTTTTAAAATCTAAACAGCCGTCTTCTACATAAAATAATACTCCCAAATTGCCACAAAAAAAAAAAAAGAAATATCCGTTACAATAAATAGGTTGGAACGAGATTTATTGGACTCTGAAGACTCTGAGACAAAACTGTATGAACTAGGCAGCAGATTCATAGCTAGCTATATGTGCGTTCAGTACGGAGGAAAAGTGTTACAATTTTTTTTTTTTTTTGAAGAAATAGTTTTAATTAATTTTTTTGCATCATTAAAGGTATGTGAGGTATGACATTAATACAATGATGAGTATGATATAGGATACAAGAATAGTGTTATGTTAATATTTTTTAAGAATTAAATGTTGATATTGACGTCTATATATGTGTTCATTGAAGCATATAGCATGGACATGCTAGCCCTCCATCACTAAAAGTTGGTCTCTACCCTTGCTGTCAACAAATGAGCTCATATATGTCCTCCATCATTAACGGGAGAGACTCATAAAGCCACGTGGAATATAATTTTACATTTTAAAAATACAAACCTAATTAAAAAAGCCACATGAATTTTAAAAAATACTCCCACCCCTCTTAATTCCCTATCGCACCCCTGGCCCACCCTCAATCTTTACCTAATATAAGCATTAGGTTAATTCATCCCATCAAAACCTTCTCCCTCAGAAAAATTTACTTTCTTGATGTATCATTTCTCCCACTAATTGGGTCACTTTGCCGATTTCGAGGTGGGTTCTAGTTTAGGTTTAATTCTTTTTCATCTTTCTCGGTTTATTTTGAAAATTTCTATAAGACAATGTCGGAATGTTGTAGTAGCTCAAACGGGTCGAATAAGAGGTGTCGTTGTGGACTTGCTACCAATTATTTCATGGCGTGGACTCCTTTAAATGCTGGGAGAAGGTTTTTCAGGTGCCCCAAGCATGAGGTATGTAAATTTTTTGATGGGTTCTTTTAATTATTCCGATTTGCTTGTAAATTTGTTTTATTTATTTTTGGTGTTTAGGATGAAATATGTTCTTATTGGGAATGGCAAGATAAGAGCTTCCTCCTAGAGTTTCAAATCTCATATGTAGTTTAATGAAGCTCTAATCCGTGAAAGAAAGGCTCTCCAAAGGAAAGTTGTCGATCTTGAGAATGTTATGATGATCGTCGATCATGGAGGAATAGAAGCCTTGGAATTGGAAAGAAATGTTCTAATGAAGAAAGTGGCTAATTTAGAGTACTCATGCAGCTGTGCTTGATGCTAAATTTCAGAAGAAGATGTGAATTTTCATATGTGTGATTTAGGATGTTTTGTATTGTTCTTTGGATCAGGGGGAAATGATATGTAATGTTAGTGTTATTGTGGCTTAATTGTTGTCTTTTGTTATGTAATGAAGCTTTATGTTTTTGTGCAAGGATTTAATGAAGTCATTGCCGTTCATTTGGATGTTTGTGTCTATGACTGAGTTTATTTGCTTTGATAATTAGTTTGGTATTGTCAAATAAGAGTCTAAGTAAACTGATATGGAGTTGTGAAATATTTGAGAAATGACTATTATAACTGACTCATATATGCCCCTGTACAATTCGAATTGGGTCTAACTTGCCCTCACATATACGTGTGGCATTTTTAAATCCATGTGGCTTTATTATGAGTCTTCCATTAGTGATGGAGAGCATATACGAGCCCATTTGTTGACGGCAAGGGCAGAGTAGAGACCAACTTTTAACGGAGAGCTAGCCTATCCTATTTCATATAGTAAAGGGGCGTCCTAGGCTCTTTTCCGAAAGTAAAATGATTTCTCTCCCATAAGTGAAAGAAGTGAAAATCCTTTTTTATTAGAAGATATTTTTACTAGAGAAAACATTTTCTATAATTCAAATAATCAAATAAGGAAAAGATTTAATCGAGAAAAAATATTTCCCAAAAGAATAATTTTCGTCAAACCAACTATACTGTCATCAGTATCGTAATATTTTCCCTTTCTTCTTAGTACTTCGTTTGCACTCAGTATCCTTTGCTTTCAAATGCAAGTATCACGATTAATTGGATCAGGCGAATTTAGAATTTAATTTTATAAGTTTTTATAATAATTTTAAATATTAGCTCAGCTCGTACTTAAATACTTATAGATATTTATTTAATTTTTTTTATACATATACCAGATCTGAACACAAGATATTGACTTCATGAGCCAATAACTTAATTACATGACAGATCCGCCCCTGAATTAAGTATAACGTAGTCGAATATCATGACATATAAGGTAGAAAGAATCGACGGATATACCAAAAAAAGTTATTCACCGACTTAGTTGAAATCCCAACATGAAATATAAAAATATCACCACACGGCAAGTAATTTAGTTATGTGTAACTTTTTGTCTCTTAGAATTAGTCAAACTTTACGAATCATGCACCAACATGTCATCCTGCTTAGATCAATAAATTTTTACAGAATTCAACTGTTAACACAAGTATTGAAAAGTGTGGATGAGTTGGGTCAGACCGAAATGGAACAACTCCACTCAGAAGATGGATCTAGGATTTAAAATTGATGAATTCAAACTTTAAAATACTTAGCATAAACTCATTGTATTATTAAAATTATGAGTTCAAAATATAATATTTATTGAAATTTTAGAGGTTCTTTATCATATATTTATTTTTCATATTAAAAATATTGAGTTTAGATGAACCGGTAGTTTGTGAACTCCATCCAGCAAGCTCAGTTGGTTGTGTCAATTCCAGCTCAATACAAATTACAGAAATGATGGTATGTTGGTAGTGATGATGGCAATAATGGTAAAAGGAGAGGAGGTGCAGTGATGCAAGAGAGAGGGGATAAAATTGATTTGGGCTGATCAGATGGTATGTCACGTGATGTCTATATAATCAAATTATAGTGCCACATGAATTGAGTGTCCACTTTGGACAAATCTAACGGAGGAGGAGTACATTTGAACTATTATATTAATATCAGGGGCATTTTTGTGTCAAAAATATAACAAAGGATAAATTAAATTGAATTGTTAGAGAAATCAATATTTTCGCGTAAGGTACTAAGGTCTTGTTTAGTGGGATGGATCGATAAAAGAAAAGAAAATAAATATGAGCGAGGGTGTTATTAGTTAATTATGCTCCATCCTTCTTAATTTATATGACTAGTTCTATTTGAAACGTCCCAAAGTATCACAATCGCACTAATAATATTATATTTACATAATCATCTACATAATTCATTTAATAGAAAAACTCAAACTTTGTTATAATATTTTATCTATCAATTTCACTATTATAAATTTATCTAATAAGTTCATTAGAATAAGAGAGGAAAGTCTTTGATTGACCCTCCTTCAGCTATATGGCTCCGATTTTCTAATCTGGAAAAATGATCAGCCACTTGATTCTCTGTCCCTTTTCGATCTTGGATCTCTAAGTCAAACTCTTGCAAGAGGAAGACCCAACAAATCAGCCTCGGCTTGGCGTCTTTCTTTTCAAACAAGTATCTGATAGCTGAATAATCTGTATAGACGATGACTTTGGTTCGCACTGGATAGGATCTGAACTTGTCAAACGCCCACACCACTGCAAGCAACTCTTTTTCAATAACTGTGTAGTTCATCTAGGCTGGATTCAGAGTTTTGCTCGCATAGTAAATGGAGTGAAAGATTTTATTTCTCCTTTGTCCCAAAACAGCTCTGATTGCTATGTCACTCGCATCGCACATTAACTCAAATGGCTGCTCCCAATCCGGAGTAATGATAATTGGTACAGTCCCTAACCTTCCCTTCCGCTCCTCAAATGCTTTCAGACAGGCATCATCAAACTTGAAGGGGACATCTTTCTCAAGAAGCCTGCACAAAGGAGAAGAAATTTTTGAAAAATCTTTAATGAAACGACGATGAAAACCTGCATGGCCCAAGAAACTACGAATGCCTTTGATGGATGTCGGTGGGGGCAATTTTTCAATCGCCTCCACCTTCGCTTTGTCCACCTGCAAACCGCTTTTGGACACCTTGTTCCCTAGGACTATACCTTCACGTACCATGAAATGGCACTTTTTCCAGTTTAGCACCAAGTTCGTCTCTTCACACCTAGCAAGCACTTTATCAAGATTCATTAAACAATTATCAAAAGAGCATCCAAACACAGAAAAATCATCCATGAACACTTCCACAAATCTTTCAACCTGTCAGTAAAAATAGCCATCATACACCTTTGAAAAGTCGCAGGTGCATTACAGAGACCAAAGGGCATTCTCTTGAACGCATACGTGCCATTGGGACACGTAAATGTGGTTTTCTCTTGGTCCTCTGGGGCTATAGCAATCTGATTATACCCCGAATAACCATGTAGGAAACAGTACTATTCCTGGCTAGCTAATCGATAAAGCATTTGGTCAATAAAGGTGAGGGGAAAGTGGTCCTTGCGGGTGTCATTGTTCAATTTTCTATAATCTATGCAAATTCTCCACCCGGTGACAGTTCTTGTGGGAATCAAGTCATTATTTTCATTAACCACTACAGTCATCACCCCTTTATTAGGTATACATTGGACAGGGCTTACCCATTTGCTATCAGAGATTGTAAATACAATACCTGCATCAAGCCACTTAATCACTTCTTTTCTTACCACCTCTTTCATGATTGGATTTAGTTGGCGTTGTTGCTCTACACTTGGCTTGTGTCCGTCCTCCATGAGGATTTTATGCATGCAGAAACTTGGACTAATGCCTCTAATGTCAGACATCATCCACCCAATTGCTCGTTTGTGCTCACGTATCACTCTCAATAGCTTTTCTTTCTGCAATTTAGACAAGTCAGAAGAAACAATAACAGTAAGTGTAAGAACCTCCCAAATAAGCATATTGAAGGTGAGGGGGCGGGGGTTTAAGCTCCAATTTTGGAGCTTCCTCAATTGACGGCTTTAGAGGAGGCCCACTTGGCCTATTCAGGGGCTCAAAGGGGTGTATCCCCTGCATGTATGTAATGACCTGGCCGGTCGTTTTGAATAATACAATCTCGTTTCCTCATTTACTGCTAAATTCATGCTTTACAGTTGTTATGTGACTTGTCGGGGTAATTGGTTCGGGTCCGATGAGGTTTTGAAATGAATTGAGACACTTAGTCTCCAAGAAGAAAGCTTAAGTTGAATAATTTGATCGGAAGGTGAAATATGTGTAAATGACCCTAGAATGAATTTTTGATGATTCCAATAGCTCCGTATGGTGATTTCAGATTTAGGGGTGTATCCGGATATTTATTTCGAGGTCGGTAGCTAAATTAGACTTGAAATGGCAAAAATAAGAAATTTAAGTTTGGAAGTTTGACCGGGGAGTTGACTTTTTGATATCGGGGTCGGAATCCAGTTCTGAAAATTTTCCTAACTCCGTTATGTCATTAATGACTTGTGTGCAAAAAATTGAGGTCAATCGGATTTGATTTGATAGGTTTCGGCACCGAATATAGAAGTTGGAAGTTCTTAGTTTCATTAAGCTTGAATTGGGGTGTGGTTCGCGGTTTTAGCATTGTTTGATGTGATTTGAAGTTTCGACCAAGTCCATATCATGCTTTAGGACTTGTTGGTATATTTGGTTGGGGTCCCTAGGGACTCGGGTGTGTTTCGGATCATTTTGGGCTACTTTGGATGCTGATTTTCTGATATATGGTGTTGTTCTTCGCGTTCGCGAAGAAGAATTTGGCTTCTGGAAGTTTGTTCTTCGCGTTCGCGAAGAGACTCCCGCGTTCGCGAAGAAGGAAATCTCGGTTGCACAGGTCTAACTTCGGAGGCTCATAGAATTTGGAGATGATCCAAAAAGTAAAGTTGTAGCACTTTGTGTCTAGTTTTCAGAAATTTAAATTAATTGGCATTTAGATTTGTGTACACAAAGTTATGGTAGTTACACTACAGGCTGCCCGGGGAGAGTTCGAAAATCTCTGCTGTATAGGGTTGACTTTGGAAGCTTATATCTTGCAATATATAATGGCTCAGGAAATGAGAAACCTATGAAACTATAGCCCTTGGTGTCTAGTCTTCAGAACATTAAACCATTTGTCATTTGGAGTTGTGTGCAAAAAGTTATGACCATTATATTAAAGGTTGTTTGGAATGAGTTTGGAAATCGCCGATGAGGAATTTGTTCATCACGAACGCGAGAGAAGGATCGCGAACGTGAAGAACAAACCCTTGGGCAGCAGAATAAAGTCCAAATTCATCCCATTCTTCCATTTTGGGACCAAGGAAGCTCGGGTGGGGCAATTTTTCGAGGGATTTTCAGAGAAAACAACGGGGTAAGTGTTCTTAACTCAATTTTGGTTAGATTACCCGAATCTATTACTAATGTTAGCATTTAGTCTGTGATTTAAGTTGGAAAAGTTGAAAACCCTCTTGGAAAGATTTGAGGATTTGGGGGTCAAATTGTTATCGGAATTTAGTAATTTTGGTATGGTTAGACTCGTGATTGGATGAGCTTTCATATTTCGTGACTTTCGTCGGACTCCGAGACGTGGGCCCCATGGGTGAATTTTGAGTTAATTTCGGATTTTTATTGAAAAATGTAGTATTTTCTTATGAAACTGATTCTATAAATTTTTTGACTGTATCGAATTATTTTGGCTAGATTCGAGCCATTCAGAATTGGATAATCGAGGAAAAAGGCCTACTAGTGGATTAAATTGGAGCAAGTCGAGGTAAGTATCTTGCCTAACCTTGTGTGGGGGATTTCCCCCTAGGATTCTAGTCTTCTATGCTGATTGTTGTCCGTGTACGCGAGGTGACGAGTGCGTGCTCGGACTTATATGTGGAAAATTGGCCTTTTAGGGTTCTTAGGTCCTTATATTCACTAAGCAGGAAGTTGTTCTTGTTGTGATTGAGTTTCTAATTGCTAGTTTCACCTCTACATATTTTAATTGGAATCTATTATTTCCTGATCCCTCTTATTGCCTATTTGATTCTTATTTGACTTAACTGAAGACTTTTACCTCTCCTATTGTCATGCTATCTTTTGTCCATAGCTGTTGGTCTTTATTTGGAATTCATTATTATCTCCCATGTAATTGTTTAGTCTTAATGGAGGCTATGATTATCTCCCCGCTGCTTATCCTAAACTGAAATTATGTAACCTTTTAGTAATTTCCCAATTTTAAAAGAAGTTTAGACACCCTATATTCTAGTTGACATGTCCTTATTTGTAATTATCTGACTCGTGTTAGCTTCCTTGTTGTTGGACTGTATATTGTGAGGTCATTGTTACGTATTATTTTCTCCCTTGTTGAGCTGTTCTTATTTACACTTAGTATTCCCTATTTTGATTATTCCTTGTGAGCTAGTTTTACCGTCTCTTTATGATCGAAAGCTCTCGAGTTGATTTACTTGTCGTGTTCTCATATTTACTGTCATTGTTGTAGTTATACTTGCTGTGGTGGTGCACGAGGTTTTTGCCGTACTGTTGTTACTATTGATATATGCACATGCGGCGTGACAAGGCGGTATATATATATATATATATATATATATATATATATATATATATATATATATATATATATATATATATTATTTGTGGGTTGCGCATGTGGCGAGACAAGTTGGGAACATTATGGTGGCGAAACAAGGCGGGCACTTACTATATTATTATTGCACACGTGGCGGGACAAGGTGGGCTATGTCAGGGACTGATTGTGATGATTTGTGATGGCCTGGGGGCATTCTTGTTGTTGATATTGTGTTGTGGTACACTTACCTGTATGAGCTTTATCTCGTGAAAGTTGTGAGAAAACATCTTACATGTTGTATGTTCTATTCCTTATGCTTATTAGCTGGTATGAACTATGTTAGAGCACTTGCACAAGCATACACGTAGTTAAACACTCTTACTGGATAAGGAGTTCTCCTGGTATTGTTGAGTATAAATGCACACCCTCATTTATTTGCCTTTCATGTGAGGATGGCTCTATTTGGCACGTGAGTTGTCAATATGATCATGAGGTGTGATGAGGGCACAGGATGCCAAGTGTTAGGGTTCAGGTATTGAGACCCGTATTGTATGATTATGAGGCGAGATGTCACAGGGTGACTTATATTCGAATGATTATTCATTTGAAAAGATTATATTAGAAAGGTATCTATTTTGAAAGAACTAATTTTTTTTTTTTGGAAAAATAATTATTTGGAGGAAGTATATTTCGAAATATTTCATTTAACACTTGAAGGATTTGACCAATTGATTGAAGTTTGTTGGCTAAGGCCTAATGTGAAAACTGTCATAGTTGTTGAGTTATGACTTGTCTTTACTGTATTGTGATTTCGTATTTGGGTTGTATTTTCGTTCACTTTTCTGTGTTCTTATTATGGTGTTCCGTTGTTACTTGCTGTTTTCCATCCTTATTGCAATTACTGTATTGCTAGCCATACCGTGTAGTCTTTATATAGATATCATGTCCTGTGGTTTCTATACTTATGCTTGTTCTATTTTATTAGACAAGTGGATGTCTTGACTGTTCCTCGTCACTACTCCACCGGGGCTAGTCTTGATACTTACTGGGCACCACTGTGGTGTGCTCATACTACACTTCTGTATTTTTTTTGGTACAAATCAAGGTATTGATCGCTAGTAGCTGTGCGGATTCTTGCCGAGGAGACTCAAAGTAATCCTGCTGCTGCGTTCGCAGGCTTCGGAGTCACCTTCCTATTTTTTTGTATTCACACTGCTGTACTTATTTCCATCCAGTTGTGTTTTATAAATCGTAGCGAAACTCTGTAGAGCTTATGACTTGTACTGCCGGTTTTGGGGTTGTAAAGTTCAAAGAAATTTCTATTTCAAATTGTTAGATGTTATTTAAATATTGTTGTTGTTTCCTTTAATGTTAGGCTCACCAAGTCCCTAAGACTAGGTGTCATCACGAAACCCAACGGAGGGAAAAATGGGTCGTGACAATGTAAGCACATGATGCATCTAGGATATGCATCATCTCCTCAACCTCATCATCAATCTCCAAGCTATCGAACAACAGAAGTGCTTTCTCTAGAGAATCGTCTAGATATACACTCATGTCAAGAAGTTTCTCATCCATCTCCACAACAGATATCATTGAGAGCTCCTCATAGTGGTAGGGAAGTTGGATTGCTTTGTAGACATTAAAGACCGCTTCCTCGTCATCCACCCTCAAAATCATTTTTCCCTCTCTCACTTTAATAATTGCATCACCAGTAGCTAAGAGAGGTCGTCCCAATATGATTAGAACCAGTTTATCAGCCTTATAATCTAGGATAATGAAGTCCGCAGGGAATATGAATTTCCCAATTTGCAGCAACACATCTTCAATCACTCCCTCAGGGTGTGCTATGGACCTATCAGCCAGCTGCAACATCACAGTAGTTGGTCTTGGAGCTCCCAGACCCAATTTCTTGAACAAGGACAAGGGCATCAGATTTATGCTCGCCCTCAAATCGCAAAGAGCACGACCCACATCAATATTACCAATTCGTACAGGGATGGTGAAGCTTCCAGGATCCTTAAGCTTTTGAGGAAGCTTATTTTGGACCCTTGAAGTGCACTCCTCAGTAAGTGCAACTGTCTCGAATTCAGTCAATCTCCTCTTGTGAGCCACTATATCTTTTATGTACTTAGCATACTTTGGAATTTCACGAAGTACATCCATAAATGGAGTATTCAATTGAACCTGGCTCAGCATAGAGAGAAATTTGCTGAACATGCGATCATCATTCTTTTTCTGCAATCTCTGGGGGAAAGCTGGTGGTGGCCTTGCAGCCTCTACTAGCTCTGAAGTTGCATCATTTTTCTTTGACTCGTGTGTTGCTTTAGGAATCAAATCCCCCTCAGGTATAGGCTTGACTTTTCTCTTATTTGGCACTTACTCTAGTTCCCTCCCGTTTCTGAGTGTAACTGCATTAACTTGAGGGTTCTTCTCTGTATCACTAGGGAGAGCGCATGTAGGTCTAGTATTTCGATTTGCTACTAACTGCCCCATTTGCCTCTCAATATTTCTTAAATCGGTCCTGAGCTGTTGATTGTCAAGCAACGACTTCTTTAGCAAGTCATTCGAACTCTCATCCATTTGTTGGGGTGGCTTCTGAGGTTGATTGAAATTTCCTTGGGTCTATAATGATTCTGATTCGGCTGATTTTCACCCCATGAGAAGTTGGGATAATTTTTCCAATTTGGATTGTAAATGTTCCCATATTGTGCATGCTGATTTATTGGACCTCTGCTCTGTTGCCCCACATAGTATATAGTTTCAGGATTGTGGGGCATATGTCACTCATATGATTGTCACCACATAGTTCGCAGAAAATAAACATTTGTTGTACATGTTGCATCTGTTGTGTTTGTTGCATTGTCATTCTATCCATCTGATTTGCCAATTTTGCTATATCTGCTCCCATGGCTGAGAAGTCATCAAGCTCAATCAACTCGGCTGCTTTCTGTTTAATCGCCCTTCGTGAATCCCTATCCCCTTGCCAATTATGATCATTAGCAGTGAAGTTATTTAGCAAGAGTTGGATTTCACTATACGGTTTTGCCATGCAATACCCCCCACAAGCTGAATCAAGATTCATCTTTGATGCCTCGTCTAGCCCATCAACAAAAGTGTGGCCCAATACCTCATCAATCTGACAATGATGCGGACAGTCTCTGAGTATCTTCTTATATCTTTCCCAAGCTTGACGAAGTGTCTCGCCATCCCACTGTTGGAACCCAAGAATCTGACTTCTCAACAACTTTGTTTTCTTAGTAGGGAAAAACTTGATTAAGAATTTTCTTGCTAGATCATCCCAAGTGTGGATTGAGTTTGCGGGCTCCTTTTGCAACCATTCCTTAGCTTCCCCCAATAGTAAAAGAGAAATAGTGTCAACCTGACATAATCCTTGGAAACGTTCGATAATTGTAAGTGTCCGTAATTTCCAGGAACTTCTGAATGTGCCTCTGCGGGTCTTCATGAGATAGACCCACATATTGCCCTGTGGACCGAATCAGCTGTACCATGTACTGTTTGAGTTCAAAATGCCCTGTGATCTCAGGCTTCACAATAGCCTGAGTCATATTAGTAAGATTGGGCCTTGCGACTTCTATCACCGCACATACTTCATTACCTGCCATCTCTTTTGGCTGTGGTTGATCTACGGTGTCCAAATCTCTTTATATTCTAGTTCTAGCTTCGACTTCCCTCCTCACTTTGTGAAGTGTTCGTTTAATTTCAGGATCAAGAGGAAGGAGATTGTTTGCGCTTCTACTCTTCCGCATTCAAGAAGAGCCTATGTTAACACAAACAAGGTAAACTGAAAATTAAAACTTGAACAAATAACTAATAAAAGCTTAAGTCAGTCAAGTAGCTAATTTCTACGTCCCCGGCAACGGCGCCAAAAACTTGTTGCGACCAAACACATTCACGCAAGTATACATGGTCGTCAAGTAATAGAGTAGTAAGTAGAGTATCGTTCCCACGAAAACTTATGAATAACTTTTGACTGATTCAAACTCAATTAAATTATCGATTCAAGAGATTTCTCACAAAATATAGAAGTGACTAATTTACTACCTAAATTATCAAGCACTGAATTAACTAGAAATCAACCGAAATAAATAGCAATTTTAAATAACAATCAGTGGGAGAGGATATTCCAGGGTCACGGGTTAGCTAACAATCATGTTGCGTTCTTGGCTTAAAATGACTAATTGATTTATCTGAATTGTTGATTGACAGGGTTGATATTACTCATACGAATCTGTCAAGTCCTTACTCGCCTATTCAAGTTAACTTAATGCCTATATGTCTATGGAATTAAGATTAACAAGAATGCATTTACAATTCCTGTATTTCAACCAAGCAAGGCAATTAGGTATATGTCTATCCTAATTGCGAATCCGTTCCCCGATGCCCAGGTTCAAGAACTTGCTCTATTTAATTCTATATGCAATATAGAGTTCCCACTTTCGAGTTCAACTCTAGATTCGTAGATAGTATTTTACTGTTAGCTACTCAGCAAAATAATTAAAAACAAAATTAAATAAACAACCCAATATAATAAAATCAACTTCGTCAAATTAAACTTCAAACATCAACATTCATGTTTCACCCATGACCCTAGACAATAGGGTTTCTAGCCACTCATGTTCATACAATCATCAAAAATAAGGTTTTACAACATAAAATCAATGAGTACTAGAAAAGGAATAGAAGAATTGATCAAATCCGCGCTCCCAAGCGTTTGGCTCTTTTGTTCTCCTCTCAAAGTCACGTTTCCCACTTCAAAATAGGTTTAGGTTGGCTTTTATATCAGTTGGGGTGTCTTAGGGTTAAAATAACCGAGTCCTAGTCGAAACAGGACAACTTTGCGTTCCGAGCATCCAAGGCAGCGTGGGGCGCTGGCCCTGGCGCCCAAAATATTTAGCATTCTGTAAATTGCGCCACAGCCAGCGCCCCACGTTGGATGTGGCCCTCAAATTTTAATTTTTGCTTTTTCTTCCCAATTTCGCTCTAATTCGCGCCATTTCGTCCCAAATTGCATCTGAATGATTCCTACACATAGACATACCACAAATTAACACAAATTATTATATTATACATCTCAAATCTTTGAGACATGAGCCAAATGTGAGGCGATATATATCAAAATATACATACTTTAAGCCGATTAGGCCCGGGGGTGTTTAATTGTGTCCTTTTTACGCTATAGTAGTAGATTAATTGGTTTGACCAGTTTTGATCACACTATTAATTTAGGAAAGAAGTTGTCTCTTTAATCCGTGCAATTTACGCGGCACATATTTATAATATAATAACAAGTAACTACCATTTGAAGAAGAAAAAAGAACATTAATATTATTGTAAAGCAACCATAAAAATTACTCCTACTATTTCCTTGAAATCTAAAATACCATTATTAACCTCAAAATAGAGACTTTTGAAGAAATTTCTGCAGGTTGATAGGCTAATAAGTTGGTGCACCCAACTCTTTCTACAGAGTTGATCTAGTTTTGCCCCATAATCTGACCTTCATGCTTAATCAAAACCTAATCTGCCAAACTTAAACCACCCTCTCTCTCTTCTTCTTCTCCTATAAAACTAAAGCCTCAACTCTCTATTTTTTCACAAACATAAACTATCTACTCTTACACTAGAAAGTGTTCCTACTAAAGAAAAAGAAGAAAAAACAATGCAGGCCTTCAACATGAGCATTGCCAACCCTTTGCGCTCTTTGTTAATCTATACCATTTTGTTTCTTTTTGCAAATGCTGTGTCTTTAGCAAAAGCTAAAATCCACAACCACGACTTTGTTGTATGTTATATATCCATCCCCTCTTTTGTCATTTTGCTAACATTTAGAAAAATTTAAACTATAGGAGCTAGACTGA
The DNA here is from genome assembly GCF_001879085.1 of Nicotiana attenuata. Lineage (NCBI taxonomy): Eukaryota > Viridiplantae > Streptophyta > Magnoliopsida > Solanales > Solanaceae > Nicotiana > Nicotiana attenuata. Next base: position 18,042,926 of record NC_031999.1, read on the forward strand.
CCTCTGTTTTTGTGTTGCAACAGATTCAAGCAACGCCAGTAAAGAGGCTGTGCAATACGCACAGCACCATAACAGTGAATGGACAATTTCCTGGACCAACATTGGAAGTGAACAATGGAGATACTCTAGTTGTCAAAGTTGTGAATAGAGCTCAGTATAATGTCACCATTCATTGGTAACTACTTCATGCATGCAAAACGTGAAAGATCTTATATAGTAATATAAATTATCTATATATATATATATATATATATATATATATATATAACTTAAATCCTCCCTTTTCGTATCTTCCTTAATTGATTTTGTCTTTTGCATATGAAAATTAGGCATGGGGTGAGGCAAATGAGAACAGCATGGGCCGATGGACCAGAGTTTATTACTCAATGTCCAATAAGACCAGGAGGGAGTTACACTTATAGGTTTACAATTCAAGGACAAGAAGGCACACTTTGGTGGCACGCCCACAGCTCATGGCTCAGAGCCACTGTTTATGGAGCCTTAGTTATTCACCCTAAACAAGGAACTTCCTACCCTTTTCCTAAGCCCAAAAGAGAAACACCCATTCTTCTTGGTACTACTATTTTGTGAATTTTATGGTTATTTTAGAAGCTTTCTTGAAATAATAATGATTTGGGCAATGGTGATTAGGTGAGTGGTGGGATGCAAACCCCATTGACGTTATTCGACAAGCCACGCGAACGGGCGCAGCGCCTAATGTATCTGATGCTTACACAATCAATGGTCAACCAGGTGATCTTTACAAGTGTTCTAGTCAAGGTGAGTGTACACATAAAAAATATAAAGACTGATAATTTTTAGACTGTCAGTATATATAACTTAAATTCTTATGCAGATACTACTATAGTCCATGTGGACTCAGGTGAGACGAACCTCCTTCGAGTCATCAACGCTGGACTCAACCAACAACTTTTCTTCAAAGTAGCCAACCACAAGTTCACTGTTGTTGGAGCAGATGCATCTTATGTTAAACCTTTCACCACATCAGTCATTATGCTTGGACCAGGCCAAACTACTGATGTCCTCATCACAGCAAACCAACCACCGGCCCGATATTACATGGCTGCGCGTGCCTATGCAAGTGCTCAAGGTGCACCCTTTGACAATACCACCACCACAGCCATACTAGAATACAAAGCTGCTCCTTGCCCTGCCAAAGGTGTCATAATCAATCCCGTTCTCCCATCTCTGCCCGCATTTAACGACACTGCTACCGCCACTACCTTCACATCCAGTTTCAGGAGCGCAAGAAAAGTCGAAGTCCCAACTAAAATCGACGAAAATCTGTTCTTCACAGTTGGATTAGGACTCAATAATTGCCCTGCAGGAGCAAGCTCCAGCAGCTGTCAAGGTCCAAATGGAACGCGATTCACTGCTAGTATGAACAACGTGTCATTTGTGCTACCATCCAATTTCTCCCTACTTCAAGCACATCAGCAGGGGATACCTGGAGTTTTCTCAACTGATTTTCCAGCAGTCCCACCAGTTAAATTCGATTACACAGGGAACGTGAGCAGGTCACTCTGGCAACCTATTTCAGCAACTAAATTATACAAGTTAAAATATGGTGCGAGAGTGCAGATTGTGTTACAGGGGACTAGTATATTCACAGCTGAAAATCACCCAATTCATCTTCACGGTTATGATTTTTACATTCTTGCTGAAGGATTTGGGAATTTCAATCCACAAACTGATACAGCTAAATTCAACCTTGTTGATCCCCCTCTTCGTAATACTGCAAGTGTACCAGTTAATGGATGGTCTGTTATTAGATTCGTCGCTGATAATCCAGGTGAGAAGATAGAAAATGTTGAATCTTTTTTGTATAACATGTCATAAATTGTTGGACTTAACAATTTTGGTTAAACAGGAGTTTGGATAATGCATTGTCACTTGGATGTGCATATTACTTGGGGTTTGGCCATGGCTTTCCTCGTCGAAAATGGAGTTACTGAATTGGAAGCATTGGAGGAGCCTCCACTTGATCTACCTATCTGTTAACACTTGACAGCACCTTAGAACAAAATTCACAACATACAGAAATTACTTTTAATATTTTAGTGATGTTCCCCCAATTTGTTTTAATTAATAGTTTCTTTTTTGATACTCCTATATGATTTGGGTCAAGATGGTGGCAACACTTGCAAGTGAAGGCACCATCTATTTTAAAATTAAACCCAGGATGTTGCAGATATATATACAATAGTTGTATTCTTTCAAGTGCAAGAAGACGAATTTACTTGATTTCTGAATAATTTTCAGCCTTCCATCTACAAATTTCCTATTCACTTAAGTATAAAGCATAAATCCAATTTCAAAAATTCAAAATGGTAAATGCGCAATATGTGATCTTATTCTGCATGTGTGTATATACTTATATAGTAGCTTGTTTGGATGATTGTTATCCATTGTATCGTATTGTATTGTTATCTCAAAACCTATTTTTTACCCCCTCTTTCTCACGCCTCCCTCCCCCAAAAAATTGTCAAGAACTAGCAGTATATAATAATAATCATGTTGGGTATAGCAAGAAAATAATAATCGCTAGTATCCGAAAAAATAATAATAATCGTGTTGGGTTATAGCAACTCATTACTATCCATTTGCTTATACAAATTATCACTCAACCATTTGTCGTAATTGTATAGGTCCAAATTTGGACGACCACGACCATTGCTGAGTGCGGCGAGGAACGAGGTCTTTACGGTATAGCGTCCTTTGGTTGTTATAAAGGGTGATGACCAACAGTGGTTAAAGCGAACGCACGACGTCTGCAGTAGTGTTAGCGTAGTAGGAGAATGTAGGAATATATTTTTCGAATATTCTTTGTGTTGTACCTTTTTAGGGTTTGAAAGGGGATTGCCGCTTATAAATAAGAGGGAAAACACTCTGTAAAAGGGTGGTGGAAAAACTGAATACAAAAAAGACAACTTTGCTTATTGAATACAAATCTGAAATCCTTACATCATCTTATCTTGGTCAATTGCATTCATTATAATATTTTTCCACATTTGAGGTTATTATATTTATGAATAATCATTTGTTTCGACATACAAGGAAGCATCGATCATCTTGTCTTTCTCTTACATCATTTAATCTAGATTTTATTATACTTGGCTGAGATTTACCTCTTCGTCTTCATTGATTGATCTAACCAAAAGGGTTTCAATATCTTTTGGTCAAACAATTTGGCGCCATCTGTGGAGATTTCTTCATCCAAGATCTTAGTTTCATCTAGATCTTAAAAAGGGATAGTCACCTCTTCCTAGATTTGCACAAATTAACAATGGCAGGGAAAGAAGATGCAAGGCAAAAAGCAATAGTAGGTGTCACAACAAACCTCCTAGACACCATCAATGAAGACAGCAAGAAAAATAACGAAAACGGGACCCCAAACACCACACCCAGGGGAGACGCTTCACCTCCCCCGCACGAAAGCGTAACTGCTTCACGCGAGAAGGAAGCATCCACATCTATAACAGGAGAGGCACCGCCGGCAGTGAGAAGACTGCTGGAAGAATGGCCAACAAGCACTCTGAACAACATACTTGATAAACCCGCCCAAAGGGATAACAGAAATATTGCACATGTAGATATCGCGACGATCGCTGATGAGCAAGGTATCCCCGTACAGGTAACAGTCATATTGCTGATGACAAAGGTAATGACACGCTCGCAGCCATTTTAAAGAAAACGGAAGAGATGGAAAATGAGAACAGGGCGCTCCGTGACCAGATGAAGGAGCACCAAGAGAGGGTTGACAAAATACCGAGTGCCCCAAAGTTGTTGCCAAAACAGGATGTCGGTCGATTCATCGAGCAACCACACAATGAAGAAGCGGGCCCCTATGCCATTTCAAAGACCTTCAAAATGCCACCTTACATAAAGATATACGACGGTACTACCGATCCAGAATATCATATCATCCACTACGTTACAACCGTAAAAGGTAACGATCTTTCGAAAGAACAGGTATCATCGGTGCTATTAAAAAAGTTTGGCAAAACCCTAACAGGGGGAGCCCTGACCTGGTACTCCCAACTACCGGCGCGATCGATAGCAACGTTTGAAGAAATGGCAGACAAGTTTGTCACCGCCCATGCAGGGGCCAAAAAGGCAGAAGCCAGAGTAAACGACATATTTGTCGGTAGGCAGATGCACGGCGAGGGACTCAGGGACTTCTTAGCTCAGTTCAACAGGGTAAGAATGAGCTTGCAAAATGTGCCAGAGGGAATGGCTGTAGCAGCCTTCCAGAACGGACTAAACAGGAACGGGTCGAGAGCGACCAGAAAATTATTAAGCAGGCTCATGAAATACCCTCCAACCAACTTGGGAAGAAATCCACAACACATACTGCGCTGAAGTAAGAGCCGATGAGGATGAGCTCAATGGTCCGATCCAACATTTGAGAGAGATCGTCGCAAGGACGGTCGAAGATATCAGTCGGGACGTCGTCTCGGCCGAGAAAGGCATCAGCCCTACATCAGGACATCTATCCCACCTCCTCCACGGCACACAGATGCTCCTTCTCGACATGCAGTGCCACATCGACACGAAAAAGGTATGCCTCCGCTCCTATCTGCTCATAATTTTTGTGTCTCTCCCTCAAAAATAGTGTACACACTGGAGAAACTCGGTACCAAGTTACAATGGCCGCAAAAGATGAAGTACAACCCAAGCACTCGGAAATCGAACGCCCTCTGCGAATTCCACCAGGAAATGGGTCACAAAATCGAAGATTGCATAGGACTACGGCAGGAGGTAGTGAGAATGCTGAATCAGGGACACCTGAAGGAATTGCTGAGCGGTCGAGGACGGGCTAACTTTGCCCATGGACGTGAACAACCCCAGGGACCTCCAAAATCGCCTTCTCCCGCTCGCACCATATAGATGATCATCGGCGGGGGTGACAACACAACAATCAATCATGTGAAGTTCACCACCACACATAAACTCAAACGGTCGATTACTCACGAACGGTACGATGACCTCGAAGATAGTATCGTCTTCGATAAGTCAGATACCGACGGTTTGTCTTTCCCTCATTACGATGCTCTTGTTATCACTTTACGTATTGCAGATACTGATGTAAAAAGAATAAAGGTAGACAACAGGAGCGGCGCGTGTATTATCCATCCTCGAGTCCTCGTATAGATGAGACTCAAAGATAAAATAATACCGCATTATATAACACTAACAGGTTTTAATAATGCAGTCGAGCGGACTTCTGGAGAGATAGTGCTACCCGTCCTAGCCGGAGGAGTCACCCTGGAAACGACGTTTCACGTTATGGACCAAGACACAGCCTACAACTCCATCATAGGGCGCCCGTGGATACACGCCATGCGAGCAGTCCCGTCCCGTCTCTATCAAGTAATCGAGTTTCCTACTCCATGGGGAGTATTCAGCATCCAGGGCGAACAACGCACAGCACAGGAATGCTATCGCATCGCCGAAGATTGCACCCACACCCAACAGCTAAAAGGGGCAAGTGCGGAAGCCTAGCAATCAGCGATGTTGGGAATCAATCTTCCCGAACGAGCAGACGTTATCAAGGATCTCGACATCGTAGAAGCATCCGAGTCGACAATAGAGGATCTCGATCCCACCCTACTAGACGGCAACGACAACACGAAAAAGGCTTATATCAGGCACAACCTCCCGGAACCAGGTAAGTTTCATAAATTCTTAACTGACAATACCGATTTGTTTGCCTTCTCCCATACAAATATGCTAGGTATCCCGAAGGACATCGCCACGCACAAACTGAATGTTGACCCCCTCTACCCGCCAGTGCGCCAAATAAGGAGGAAGTTCAACGCTGTAATCAACGAAGCTATCAGCGAAGAAGTCGACAAGTTGCTCGCAAACGGCTCCATCCGAGATCAAAATATCCCTAGTGGATCGCCAATGTGGTCATGGTAAAGAAGAAAAACGGAAAGTGGAGGATGTGTGTAGATTTCATAGATCTAAACAAGGCCTGCCCAAAAGACTCCTTTCCATTGCCACACATCGACCAGCTCATCGACGCAACAGCAGGACACGAGCTGCTAAGCTTCTTTGATGCCTACTCGGGTTACAACCAGATCCTCATGGAGGAAGAAGACCAGGAGAAAACTACTTTTATCACTCACCAAGGAACGTACTGTTATAAGGCCATGCCGTTCGGACAAAAAAATGCAGGAGCGACGTATCAGGGATTAGTCACCAAGATGTTCAAAGACCAACTTGGCAAAATAATGGAAGTCTAGATCGATGACATGCTGGTTAAGTCTAAGAGGAAAGAAGATCATATCAATCATCTGAAAGAAGCCTTCGACATATTAAGGCAGTACGGCATGAAACTAAACCCCAAAAAATGCACTTTCGGCGTAACCTCGGGCAAGTTCCTCGATTTCTCGGTGTCGCAAAGAGGCATCGAGGTCAACCTAGATCAGATTAAGGCCATCAAAGGAATACTAGAAATGTTAACTAGCAAAAAATAGGTACAAAAACTGACAGGTCGGATAGCCGCCCTGTCAAGATTCATCTCACGATCGTCAGATAGGTGTCATAAGTTTTTCAATGTGCTGAAGAAAGACAACAGGCTCCAGTGGAATTCAGAGTGTGTTGATGCCCTAAGAAAACTGAAAATCTACTTGTCCTCACCACCGCTACTCGCCAAGGCAGAACGGGCGAATGCCTCCTTGTCTATCTTCCCGTCTCCATAGTCGCAGTAAGCGCGATTTTGGTCCGTGAGAGCAAAGGTACGCAATCTCCGATTTACTATATCAGCAAAACTTTAGTTGACACCGAAACGAGGTATCCCCACCTCAAAAAATTGGCTCTGTCATTGGTCGTAGCTTCATGAAAGCTTAGACCATATTTTCAGTGTCACCCCATAAAAGTGGTGACAACTTTTCCCCTTAGGAGCATCCTGTATAGACCCGAGCTGTCGGGTAGATTGGCCAAGTAGGCCATAGAATTGAGTGAACAAGATATAACATATCAACCGTGAACTGCGATAAAATCACAAGTACTCGCCGACATCAGTGCGGAAATACTGTCGGAGGTCGAACAAGAAGTGCTTCGCACTTCTCCTGGGCAACCCGACCTTTGGGTCCTCTACACCGATGGCGCATCCAATGCGTCAGGATCTGGGCTGGGACTCGTACTCGAAGTTCCAATGGGCGAAGTGATTCACCAACCCATACGGTGCCCTGAAATGACTAACAATGAGGCCGAATATGAGGCCGTAATTGCAGGACTGAAATTGGCCCTAAAATATGATGCACGACGAGTCATCCTCCACTGTGACTCTCAACTTGTCGTAAACCAAGTTACTGGAACTTTCCAGATCAAGGAGCAGAGGCTACAGAAATAACAGACCGAAATCCACAAGCTGGTACCAGAATTCGATGAATGCCGATTCGACCAAATACCACGAGCGCAAAATATCGAAGTAGACGGTCTCGCCAAGCTGGCAGCAGCAACTAAAAACATCACCAAGGAGAACGTGGTCACCCTCCTCCACCCATCAATAAACCAAGTTGAGGTACATTCTATAAATTTAGCTTGGGATTGGCGCAACCACATTATATCTTATTTGCAGGTGGGAACACTCCCACAAGATAAAAAAGAAACCAAGAAGCTCCGAATACAAGCAGCCAGGTACAACCTCATAAACCACGACCTTTACAAAAGGACGTTCGCCGGCCCCTTGGCCAAATGCCTCGGACCAAATCAAACAAGGCGTGTGCTCGAAGAGGTACATGAGGGCCACTGCGGCGCCCATACAGGTAACCGAGCCCTCGTCAGATGTCTTATTCGTGCAGGATACTACTGGACCACTATGAAAAAAGAGGCCACAAACTACGTCAAGAAATGTGAGCAATGCCAAAAATACGCCCCTATGATACACCAGGCGAGCGAACTACTGCACTCCGTCACTTCTCCATGGCCGTTCATAAAATGGAGGATGAATATTGTCGTACCCCTCCCAGCAGGGCGAGGTAAGATACGCTTCCTTTTGGTTTTAACTGATTACTTTTCAAAATGGGTGGAAGCAGGTGCGTTCGCTCAAATACGTGAACAGGAAGTCATCGCGTTCATTTGGAAAAACATCATATGCCGATTCGGCATCCCCAAAAGAAATCAGTTGCGACAACAGACCATAGTTCACCGGGAAAAGGACAACTGAATTCTTCGAAAAATGGCATATCAAGCGGATACTCTCCACACCATATCATCACGCCGGAAACGGTCAAGCAGAATCCTCCAACAAGACAATATTAAACATATTAAAGAAAAATCTCGAGGACGCCAAAGGGCTATGGCCGGAACTGCTACCAGAAGTGTTATGGGCCTACCGCACAACACTAAAAACCAGCACGGGAGAGACACCATATTCACTAGTTTACGGTACCGACGCAGTCATACCCGTCGAGGTCGGTGAACCCAGCTTGAGGTACTCCAATGAGAGTGGGCCGAGCAAAAACAGAATACAAGACCTGGACAAGGTTGAAGAACGAAGGGACATGGCTCACATAAGAATGATAGCCCAAAAACAACAAGCAGAAAGGTATTACAACAAGAAGGCCAAAGTACGACCACTCAGAGTCGGGGACTACGTCCTCAAAGCCAGAACACAAGCAACAAAAGACCCGAATGAAGGAAAATTGGGAACAAATTGGGACGGGCCATATAAAAACACAGCAGCAGCAAGCAAAGGAGCGTTCCAGTTGGAAACAATGGAAGGAAAACTACTGCAAAACAACTGGAATGTCGCCCACCTCAAATAGTTCCACTTCTAAGAAACGACACCATCCAGGTTGCACTCTTTTTCCCTCACCCGAGTTTTGTCCCAATCGGGTTTCGCGGGGAGGTTTTTAACGAGGCGACAAGGGAGACTTCTTAATGTTCAAAGTATAATTCATCGCCCAGCCTGCCGATAGCATCTCCAGGCCGAGCAATGAAGGGACTAGATAAAAGGATATTACTCCGTTGAATGTACGAAATTGATATGTGTCACACCTCCTTTTTTTACTTACTACACCCCGGAAGGGTATAATAAAGGGAGTTATTTCCAACTTGAAGTGACAATCGGAACGGGATTATTATTAAGATTCAGAGTCGCCACTTGGGAGATTTATGGTATCCCAAGTCACCGGTTGAATCCCGAATCGAGGAAAATATTGACTCTGTATAACAGTCCGCGAACCAGAAATCCGAGTAAGGAATTCTGTTAACCCGGGAGAAGGTGTTAGGCATTCCCGGGTTCCTTGGTTCTAGCACGGTCGCTCAACTGTCATATTTGGCTAGATATCTGATTTTAAAACAATTATGAACCTATGTGCAAATTTTAACTTTAACCGCTTTTAGTCATTTTTTAAGAGAATTGCAACGTCGTTAAAACACGTCTCGAACCACGTCACATAAATGCACCCGTGGTTTTTGACATATTTTAACTTCGTTGGGATTTGGATTTGGGTCACATAAATGCGCACCCGAGTTTAGGAAATTAATTTTAAAATAGCGCGCCTAAAGCAACTACGCACTTTCAAGTTTGCGAGGGCCATGAAAATTCAACTAAATGGCACACCTCGATTTCAAAAGGCTTAAAATTAATTAAATGAGAGCCATGGGTTACGTACAAGATATTATTGAAGACTTACTAACATGACATAAATTAATTCGGGTTCTACATTATACTATTATTGCCCATTCCAAAACTAATCCATTTCAGAAAAATTAGTGAGCTTAATTCCATATGATACAATAAAGGATCAATACAATAAAATACCTACAAGTACACTAAAGAAAGAGACGGGAACAGTAATCAATGAGGAGATATCATCAAAGGCATACTTAGTAATAGGATAATTAAATTAAAAAGAAAAAAGGAAAAAGGACCTTCATGGATTCATATATAACAGAAGCAAACAAACAAGGCATTTCATGAGCTAAAGCACTTCACATCATTTAACAAACTAACAAGAGCATGGAGGAACAAAATAGATCGATACACAAACCTGTAATGCAGCAAAAGAAATTTATCCTTCTAAATATAACCAAAATCGGAAGCCGATACGAGGCAGCAACCTTGAATTCTCATAACCGAAAATCGTACAAAACCTTTACTTCAAAATTTCGCCGGGACCTTGGACCTACTCAACTGGGTTTGGATATTGTTGAAATTGCAGCCGTTGGTCCAATCATACCCAAGGTTTATTAGGCTTAAGGATCACTGTAATTAACGAATCAGTAAAGAGTGGAATTGGTGTGGCTTAAAATGTATTTGCCTGAGCTTGGCACACTGTTGTCAATTTCAGGTTTTTGTTGTTCACATTCCTTTGTTCTTTGTATCCCAATAGAGCATTTTTAATTGGAAAATGGCTGAAGCTTGGGAGTAACGTTCGGTTGATTAAAGCAATGGTCACTGATTTTTTTGTGGTTTTCTTTTGATCTTTTGGAGAGGACGAAAGCGGCGGATCAGATTGATTTTTTGGTGTACAGGGTGTGTGTCTTTATTTTGGGTATTAGATACTATATAAAGGGGTAGGGATTAGGTTAGGGGTATGGGTCTAGGGATTATGGGCTAGAAAATTGGGCCAAAGGCTAAAAATATGGACTACAAGATTTATAAAGACGGGATAAACCAACCTAAAACTAATTCCTCCTTCTAAAATTATGTACAATTATAATACAAAAATATAAAACTAATTTTAATTAATTGAGCTAAACTATAAAACATAAAACTATTTTTTTGTGTTTTCAAGATTATATAAAAATAAAGATAAGGTACTATTTTTGTAAATTTTTTATTTACATTTACCAAAGATACGTAAACTAAAATATTTTGTAATTTTCATTTTCATTTTTTTTGTAGTAAAAAAAAAGTCAAAATCAGTTGAAATAAAGATATTAAGCCTAAACTAAATATTTACATGCTAAGATATGTAAAATCTCAGGGAGGGTCAAAATCACATGTCTACAATATGTATCTCCAATATGCGAATGAAATTACTCTAATAAATGTATGAAATCAACAAGTATCTCCAATGTATGAATGAAACAGGCACACAAAACACCTCATGGCTAAGGCCATCGCCAGAAAAGAGTTCGACTTCACTCGAACCATGCCGGGTTAACATTTCGACACAGTCAAAATAACATCCATGGCTAAGTCCATCGCCACGAAAGAGTTCGACTTCACTCGAACCACGATGCGTTAACATTTCGGCACAGTCGAAATAACACCCATGGCTAAGGTCATCGCCACGAAATAGTTTGACTTCACTCGAACCACGACATGTTAACATTTCGACAGAGTCGAAATAACACCCATGGCTAAGGCCATCGCCACGAAAGAGTTCGACTTCACTCGAACCACGACGGGTTAACATTTCGACACAGTCGAAATAACACCCATGGCTAAGGCCATCGCCACGAAAGAGTTCGACATTGGTAAACTACGACGAGATACTACTTCGGCATTACCTTGAAAGTAACATCCCTACGACCAAGGCCGTTGCTAACGAAAAAAGTTCAAATTAAACTCACAACACAATAGGGTTAACACTTCAACAAAGATTCGGAATAACATGACTACGGCGAAGGTCATCGTTGGATAAACCGAAAAAAGGAAACAACTCAGAGGTACACGACCAAAATAAATTTTCATTACAACAAATATATTACAAAGTGCTTGTTTTTTTTTTACAACGGGCTTGAAGATGCCCTCACAAAAATGGCGAAGCAAAAGTAAATACAACCAAATACTACGCCACAGCATTCCCTGTGGCATACACCTCCTCGTACCAAGAATCGGAGGCAAGTTTGTTCGCATCATCAGAATTAATATCATCCCCGCCAGGCATGATGGGGCCATACCCGCATGCCTCACGAGCTGCACGGGCCATGGCATGCACATCCCGAAGCTCTGCCTCGGACGCCCTCCCGTCAGCATGGAGAGCCTTATACACATCGAGCCGGGCTTCAGCGTGAACCCACAGTTCATACAAATGGCGAGGCACGACAGGATCAGCCAATGCATGGGATATAGAGGGCTACGACTTACGTCGCACGTCCTCCGTTTTTAAAGAAGCTACCTATTCATTTAACGCGGACAATTCTGCCTCCAAATCTTGAATACGCCCCTCAAGTCCCGCTACCTTAAGCACAGACGCCTCCACCTCCTTATCCCGCTCCAATTTACAAACACGGAGGGCGTCTTCTAAATCCGTTGCCTTAGAGACGGCAGTGGCCCTATTCCTTTCAGCGTGGGCCAATCCATCAGCATTTATGCTCAATTCACTCTTAAGGTCAACGACCTCCGCTGCCTTCGTGTCCAGTTCGGCAGTTAAATAGGCCACCTTTGCTTGGAGGTCGGCGTTTTCAGCCATCACTCCCTTGTTTAGCTCAAGCTCATCTTCCCTGACCTTAAGGGCCGCCTCAAGCTCACTACAACGGGCAATGGCCTTCATAAGGTCCTCATCTCGCTCTTTCAACTCTTCGACCTTACGCGCCAGTTGATCCTCCCTCTGCTTAAGCCCATCGTGGAACAATTGAAAGTCGCGATCCTGAGTGAAGATATCGGCCATCGCACGATGCTTGGTGCGATATTCTTGATACTTAGAGGATATCTTCCCATAGATGGTCATCCTTCTCCTTTCCCGACGCTCGCGCTCGATCTCCATGATGAGGGTCTAATGTGAAAAACAAAGACAGAACAAAAGGATAGGCCAAGAATAGTAAAACAGATCCAACGACGAAAAGAAAAGAGAGGCATTTACCCGTAGAGCCATGCCGGAAACGCTCCGTGACAACTATGCATCACTCATCGCTCTAAGTGCCTCACTCTCAGGAGCAGCACATAAGGGGGAAAAAACGGACGCCACCTGGTCACAGTTCGACAGTAAGTCGCAGTCCCAGGGGACGACTATGTGTTGATCAGAACCCTCCGTTCTAACCTCCACGTGAGTGTGATGCTCCAAAAATTCTCAAACATACCCTGGGTCGATGTCTGAACCCGAGCCGTCGCCCTCGGTGCGTAAGACCCCTCCGACAGTAGATGATGTGTCGCCTTCAGCGGAACGCACAGACCCCCCCTCCTTGGTATACTCCTCTTGCCCGGGGAGACCTCCCCGCCAAAATAGCGTCTTCCATAAATGCGGGTGCAGGTGCCATCTCCGACGCACCCGTCCTGCTCTTACCAATATCGGCAGCCACCTCTTTCCTGAGTTCTACCCTCCTATTTTTTCTCTACGAAGGTTCATCCCCATAAGAGGACTCATCCACGAGGTGATAGACCGGTAAACAGGAGATCTCTTCCCCTTACAACCATATCACGAGAGGAGTCTCCCGCCTGCACCGGCTGAGCACGACCCTCTCGGACAGATTCCTCCAAAGTAAATTGCATTCCCGCCGACGCGATGGCCTAGCGAAATACAGGGACTAGGGCCCTCTGCCTAGAAGCTCCACGACCTGTCATCACAAAGAGTCGTACCAACAGATAATGGAAAATATCGGGTCTCCACTGTGTGAAGCAGTAAATGGGCTACCCGGTCCCTTATACCGGCAATGGGATGGGGTGCACGCCCCATAGCTGCAAAAGAAAGCCGCAGATAAATACTAAGTTGAACATAACAAGGAAAAAAGAGAGAGTAAACAAGTTGCGACACCTACGATTATCATTCCACCGCTCCGGGAATCCAGTGGGGTCCGACACAATGTGTTCAGTTCTGACGAAGAAATACTTGTGTCAAAACTTACGGCTTGCCCGGTCATCAGTTCCCACCACCAGCCCTTTGGTCCCACGATGCCTCAAATGTACCATAGTACCCCTGTGAAAACTAGGGGAAAACAAGTGCAAGAGGTGGTGGATGTCAACTTCGCACCCCGCTAACTCCGCGTATTTTGTCGACACCAAAAATATTTTATACGTGTACGGAGAAAGCTGCGCCGGGCAAACTTGATAAAACCGACAGAATTCTTCCGCTAATGGGAGAAGGGGGAAGGAATGACCAATTACAAAGGGGTATTCGTAAAAAGGACAATACCCCGATCTATGGACCTCCACGAAGTCCCTCCCTGCTGGAACCATCTCGATATGGGGAGGATGCTATACTTAGTGCGGAGGGCATCTATATGGGCCTTCTCAGTTTCAGACACTACCGGACTGGGAGTAGGAGCAGGATCTTTAAGAAAGTCACTTCGAGACATAGGGTGTATCGGCAACAACTTATCTACAGTGGGAAAGTTGTCCCCCTCCCCCACCATCGTGTCCTCACCACCGGAAGGAAGCTCCATGGACAACGGGGTGGCGTCAGAAATCCCTTCACGTGACCGGTGTGTTCTAGGCATATTTACGGCGGAAAATGTATTGACGAGACAAAAGAAACCAAGAACAATGAAAGGAAGAGAGGAAGTTAAGAAATCGCCAAAACAAAGCTAAAGATACGAGAAGGGATAACTAGAGGAGAAATGACCAAGAATTTTTGAAAAAACAAACCCTTCACCTATTTATATGGTTGGGTGGCGCCAGAATCGAAGCGAAAAGCTGCCCATGACACCAAAACCGAAGCGACAAACCCTCAGTCTCTGTCTCGGGAAAACACGTAATGATGACACACGTAGAAGTGGCGTCATTTCCCAATATGACACATAACCCAGGATACCGTGAAGCGCACTGCCCTTCCGTTATTGGTCAAACCGTTATGATTCGCAAACCAAATTTCTCTGCAGGTATAGATGATGTTCGCTCATCGAGGACGCATCGGGCCACAACCTCGATAAGCGGAGGGACTAACTGTATAGGTCCAAATTTGGACGACCACGACCATTGCTCAGTGCGGCGAGGAACGAGGTCCTTACGGTATAACGTCCTTTGGTCGTTATAAAGGGTGACGACCAATAGTGGTCAAAGCGAACGCACGACGTCTGTAGTAGTGTTAGCATAGTAGGAGACAATAGGAATATGCTTTTCGAATATTCTTTGTGTTGTACCTTTTTAGGATTTGAAAGGGGATTGCCCCTTATAAATAGGAGGGAAAACGCTCTGCAAAAGGGTGGTGGAAAAAGTGAATACAAAAAAGATAACTTTGCTTATTGAATACAAATCTGAAATCCTTACATCATCTTATCTTGGTCAATCGCATTCATTACAAAATTTTTCCACATTTGAGGTTATCATATTTATGAATAATCATTTGGTTCCGACATACAAGGAAGCATCGATCATCTTGTCTTTATCTTACATCATTTAATCTAGATTTTTTTATACTTGGCTGAGATTTACCTCTTCATCTTCATTGATTGATCTAACCAAAAAGGTTTCAATATCTTTTGGTCAAACAGTAATAGTTAACAAAGGCTAAAAAACAACAAAGTAATACATGAATCATATGGCATCTAGGCTCTAGCCCATGAAGCAAAATAATCAGATGAAGAAATAGATATCTATGCAGAGGACGTCCTCTGGAACGGGTGAAGTACACAAATAATGACGAGTAGCCCTCAAAATGGATGGTCTTGGATATTTCTGACCACCTGCGGCATAACTTGTGGACAACGGAGGTCAAAAGTTAAATATCACCCCGAAAAAGCGTCATGTTTCTGCAATTTTTTGCTCTGAAACGGGCTAACATTACAGTGCTTCAATACTGATTGTAATTTGTAGCCCAATAAATACTCTTGGACAGGACCCAATTTATTAACCAGTGTCACACCTCCTTTTTCCACTACGCCCCCCGGAGGGGCATAATAAAGGTTAAAGGGAGTTTTTCCAATTAAAGGACAATCGAAATGGGATTTATTAAAAAGATTCAGAGCTGCCACTTGGGAGATTTATGGTGTCCCAAGTCACCGGTTGAATCCCAAATCGAGGAAAGAGTTGACTCTGTTTAACAGTCCACGAACCAGAAATTCAGATAAGGAATTCTGTTAACCCGGGAGAAGGTGTTAGGCATTTCCGAGTTCCGTGGTTCTAGCACGGTCGCTCAACTTCTATATTTGGCTTAATTATCTGATTTTAATACAGTTTGAAACAATGTGCACTTTTAAATTATTTACCACTTTTAATTAATTGTTAAAGAATGTTGAACGTCGTTTAAAACATGTCTTTGGATTGCGTCACATGAAATGCACCCGCAATCCGGAACACATCTTATTCAACGTTTTGGGATTTGGATTTGGGTCACATGAAATGCACACCCGAGTTTAAGAAGGTAAAATTATTAAATAATGCGCCTAAAAGCAACTACCGCGTTGTTCACTTTGCGAGGGCCATGAAAATTAGCTAAATGGCACGCCTCGAGTTCTAAATATTTTAAAGAAATAATTAAAGAGGGCCACGCAATTTGTCAATTTTGTTTGGCGCGGCGCATCTCAATTTATTTTAAAAAGACGTCCTAAAGATGAACTACTATTAACTATTAAGGTTCGTCTCTATTCTAAAAAAAACTTAACCTGTCAACATTATGAATTAACTAACATCAAGGTATTCAAGAAAATTTGGGCTCCAAGATCAAGTCCAAACTCGAACAAGGACGCTCTCCATTACTGAAGAGACCCTTAGCTTGAGTCTGCCACTTAACTTGAAGGGCCCAAAGACTTCTATTTAACTTTACCATCATTAAATCCAAACAGTGATTCAAGACCTGATGCATTGGGCTCAAGACCAGCCCAGCATAATGAAGGGAAGCTGACAAAGGGCCGGCCCAGAAAAAAAAACAACACTGAAACTGGGACTCAAGATCAGGTCCCTAACAGTCCACAATTAGCAAAAGAGCCGATTCAAAGGCTGGTAATGCTTGGGCTTATCATTATGCAACTGGGCCAGCGTTAGGCCCAGTCCTCGTGGTCCAAATAATATAGGCAAACGCAGACGAAGTCAGTACTGATACATGAATGTGAGATCAATGATTTGGTTTCTTAATTTAAAACTTTCGACATAAAAACGTCAATCCGAACTCATAGACCAGCTTCTTTTAGGATTCACTTTGCAGATAGTGGATGAACAACAAGGATACACATGTTTAAGAAAAATATGCGAATGATTTGGATTTTATCTTTTACAGACCTCAAATCTCTAATCAAGTGCCTTCAAGACTAATTTATGGGACTTAAGCACAAAAACATGGAATTATTTCCAACACCTATTAAACCACAGAAACAAGGCTAGTATAAGCACACTCGATAATTCTGCAATTAATTCTAGATTCACGTAAAACTCAAACTGACATTTGAAACATGATAATAGACTTGAGGCACTTGAAGATCGTACACAATAACAGTGGTAGAATTAATAAGTCCCAAATCCATTTCTACATTCAAACTAATATTGACTTGCAGAACCCATCTATACTACTGGAATTGAAATGAACAAATAAGACATGTCATAGTCTAATCAGTCCATAATTAGTTACAATGAAGATCTAGCTAAATCAGTAAAACTACTTGAAACACAATGGATCAACTAAACACATATCAACAGGAGATATCACGCATAGCTTTCATTCCATTTCCAATTTGAGAGCCACATCAAAACAAGTCCAGAATGTGTACCTGGAAACTTGACAGAAAAGAAGGGTGGGTGATCAACACATATGCAGCAAAACCAGCAGCAACCAGCTAACCAAACTCAGCTCCAAACCAGAGATCACACAGTAAACCCCAGAAAATGATGAACAACCAAGCAAACCAGCCAAACTTTGAAACAAAACCCTTTGATGAATCAAGTCAAATCACTTCTCACTTGAATGAAGTTAAACCATTTCAGAAATAAAAGAAGGAGGAAGTCAGTGAATCTGATGGAACAGTACAACTCTTCTTTTTTTTCTTTGTATTTTTCAGCTTTTTAAATTTTGTCTGTTTTCAGCTCTTTGAAATTCTCCAAATCTGATCTTTCTAAAACCTTTTGAATGTGTCAAAACTCCTCCCCTAATAAAGAGAAAAGGGGTCCTTATATAGGCAGTCCTATCCTAGCCAAGCATTTCCCACTTTACCCCTCTCCAACCCAATTGTTTTTACCTTTTTATCCCTCAAAAGAATTTGAAAATCATCTCTCTAACTGACTCACGTTTTTTACATCCCCTAGAACCTTCTCTTCTAACAGAATTGATTCCCTCCTAACCTAGAATCCCTGAACTACCCCCAGCCTAATCAATTATTACAGACTTTAACTCTCCCTTTGAGACCCCTATAGTTTTTAGGCTAACAATTGACTCCCCTAAGATCCTCTAAAATGTCACAAACAAACCTAATCAAATGTTAAGAGTTTCAAACGGATCAAGATGGAATTCTTCAACAAAAATGCAAAAACTTCTGACAATTAGAACAAACATAATATGAATAACAAACAGTAATCCCAATATCACTTAAACTAACATGCAAACGGAGACTCGATTACAAACTTGTCGCGATTAAAACTAAACAACCCGACCTGAGACAACCAAACAAAGAACAAAATCTATACAATTTGACTTAACAGGACGAACAGGACTTAATTCGAAACTCAGAATTAAACATGAAACTGAATTAAAAGAAAAGGGACGAGGAGGAGGATGAATTGATTAACGAGAACTTAAAAACAGGACGAAGAAGTTCTTACTCAACTGAACCGCCTCACACCCCAGACTTGAAACTCTGACTTCATCCCTATTTACTTCGGCAGGGACAGATGAACAACATTAGTTGATGAAGAAGACCAAGCGAAGCTCGAGACAGAAACCCCAAGACATCCATTCAGGGTTTGGACCTTGGGACCCCAGATTTGAAATTAGAACGGTTTTGGAGGCCTTTGAGAGGATTTGAGTGTGGATTTTGGATGGGGGAACAAAGTGACCATAGGGTGTAATTTTGGAGTGATTTGGTGGCGGCGCCGCCATCGGAGGAACTGTGGCGGTGCTAGGGTTCGCAGCTTCTGAGTAAGATTCGAGAGATTTGGGCGCGATTCGAGGGAAAAGGGGCGTGGAATTGGAATGAGGATAAGGAGAGGGAGCTAGGGTGTAAATTTGGTGGCCATTGGGGTAGTTTGGGTTATCGCCGCAGGCAGGTTTAACGGAGAATATTAGGGCGGCTGAGCTTCCCTAGGGTTTGGGGGGGTTGAGAGACGGGAGACGAAGGGGGTGGGGGGGTGGCCTTCGGACACTTTTATAGTTAGGCTTCATTAGTTCACAACCATTGATCTGGAAAGACCTCGACGGCCCTGATTGATTCGAGCAAAACGGTGTCGTTTAGATGATGGTGAGATCAGACTGGGTCAAGGGATGGGTTGGGCTGGGACTTTGGGGAAAATTTGGGCCTGGGGTTGGTCTGTTGGGCTGGGAATTAATGAAAGCCAAAAAATCTATTCACTTCCCTTCTCTTTTCAATTTCTTTTCACTTCTTCTCTTTTTCTTTCAATTTCTTTTTAAATTAAATCCTAATAAAATTATCCTACCAACTTAAATTAACTAACTCTAAATGACAATTACCACAACTAATTAAATACCAAATTAAAAGAAAAACTACTAGAATTCCTAAATTAAAATTAAAAGGAAAACTATTTTTGTGATTTTTTTTGTATTTTTTGTAAACTCCTAATTACTAATTAATTCCAAAAATATATAAAATTAAATCCTATACGCAATGCATATTATATTTTTGTATTTTTCCGTTAATTAAAATGCACAAACAAATGCAAACATTTAACAGACAATGTCACAAAAATCCACAAAATGGCAAACACTGAAAATAATTATTTTGTTTTGAATTTCTGGGAGTAATTCATATAGGGCAAAAATCACGTGCTCACAACCAGACAACTTTTTCTTTTGAGATTTTTACTTTCCTATACACTATTTGAAACGTTATTACTCTCAAATTCAATTTAATTACATGGTCATATGCAATTTACCAATTATATGCAAATAAGTTTAAATGAGTATCCCCTTATATTAGGAATTGAGTAAGAAATATCAGCTATTTCCTTATCTCTTTATACTTTCCCACTCTCTCTCTTCGTCTATCTCTCTCCGTCTCTTTCTCTCTCTCTCTCTCTCTCTCTCTCTCTCTCTCTCTCTCTCTCTCTCTCTCTCTCTCTCTCTCTATTTTCGTCTCTCTACTCTCTTCTCCGTTTTTCCCTAATTTTTCTTCATTTGATGTTCTCTGTTTTTTTATGCTTTCTTGTTGTATTGAGTTTTAATGGAATTCATCAATGAATTTCAAGCGTTTTAACTTAGCAATTTCCTTTCATGTTGCACAATTGTTGTTCGAATTGAAATTGTCAATCAATAAATTTTGAAGGTGTTTGACTCTTCACCATTGACAGTCATTAAAAAGTTGTGAAGCTTTGAAATCGAATTTAGGTTTTCAAAAACCATTATGTGTATATATCAGTCTAACAATTTCTCTTGGGGGGTTTACATATACTCATAATTGTTGTTATAATTAAAATTGAGGGGATAGATGGGGCGATTCGGGTGAGATCCAACGCAGATCCAACTTTCGATTCACTCGTGGGATCTGGGCTATCCGTGGAGGACCACCACGGCTCCTCTCTTCTCGAAAATCCATATATGAATAATACTAACACGGGGAATCCAGAAATTTTTAAATTGCAACTGCTTGATAAAAAAAATAAAAATAAAGACCTCTTCTGGTTTCAACAAGGGAATATTGTTTGGAGTTTACATCTCAATTTTGAGGGTGTTTTGATGAAGATTAGACTTAATTTTGGCTGAATTTCATATTGAAACTCGAAGAAGAAGAAGAAGAAGAAGACATGACATACAATGTACTTACAAAATTGTAGTATGTATTATAATTGTATGTAAATTGTATTATGTTGTAGTTATATATTTTTTTTATTTGAATGTTATATGAAAGCTGAAATATAGTTGTATAATGTGTGAATCATCGTATAAAATTTGTATTTAAGTTATCAATACTATCTTTTTGCATAAAGTTTTTGATACGAATCAAAATTATATTAAGAGAGTAAGTTTTGATTGAAATTTTAGAGAGGAAGAAGCACACACCACAGATAAAATATATTCAAATCAGATACAAAATATATACAAAAGACATATTATATAAAATTTGTATTTAAGTTGTATGATATTGTAGTCATATTAACCTGGTAGAAATAATGTATGAAAGTTGTAGATAAGTTGTAAATAAGTTTCATAATATATAATTAGTTGTACGAAATTTATTTTTACTATGTATGTTGTTGTAGATATCCAAATTCGTATTAAATTTGTACGGAATTTATTTTTAGTTTGTATGTTGATGTACCACATATAGTTCTTAAAGATAGAGATTTTATGTGTTTAGTTTGAATATAAATATGCAATGAAGTTTAGATTCAGTAGAAATTCTCTTTTAGATTGTGCTGATGAATAATACTGAAACCTAATCGATCAAAGAAAGATTTAGACAAGCAAATAATGACGCCAATTGCAAGCAATACAGAATCATTGAACATCTTTTTGATGTAACACAAAATGTCATTAATGTGCAAGCTGAATATTTTGTCGCACTCGACGTGCAACCTTACGTTAGAACTGGATAAAGATCTATGTGCTGCTAAGGATCCAGGAACTGTTCCATCATGTTCAGTCTATTTGAAAGCATAATTTCATGCCATAGTTGGGCGTCAACTCTCAGATGTAACCAGGGGCTTTAACCCGTCAACACTACTCTCTGCCCAGTTTTAATAAAAGGAGACAATTTGATTAAAAAAAAACTGCCAAAATATAAAACCAAGACCGAAATTATTATCAAACAGTAATCCCTAACTATAAGTTCAATCTGCAGAGAAGAGGGGAGAGAGGAGAGAAAAAAGGAGAAGGATATAATTAAATCCCTTGATTGAAGGCACTAATAATGGATTGAGAGTCTTTTAAGGTGAAATGTAATTTCTAAGTAATCCTTGTTTTGGACAGGTAATATAAAAAATTAGAATAATTTTGGTAAATAAATTTCAAATATTGTATAGGAACAAAAATTCCTTTTCTTTTTTTCTTTTTCCGTTATATTCCTTCATAAATACCAAATCAAATAATGAGAGTACTGAACAACCTACAAATCTTGATCATTTTAACAATCAAAGATTATGATTAGTGAGAAGGTCTTAGATTCTCATGGAGAGTTCTCTCAATTGTGACCCACTGACTCTGTAAACGAAAAAATTAGCATGACTTGCTTTGATTTGTTAACTAGTGCAAAATGCGCTCATGAATAACAAATTTCTTTAATAAAAAGAATCTTAAATTGTACGCGTCCAGAAGGAGAAATTAAATCTGTCAGTGCAATATTGATTTTTCTCTTTCCTTTGCCTTTAGTTCTTGTTATTTGTAAATATTCTAAGGACGTTGTTGCACTCTTGCATTAGAAATGGAGTATGTGTTATATTTCGCGGTACATATTAAAAGCAAGAGTAGACAATGAGATATGTTTCTTCAAGTATGAATTCATTCTCCCTTTTCCTGACCATCCCGATTGTGGAACCACCAACGGCATAGGCGGATCCAGGATCTTAACCCTATGCGTTCTATTTATAAGGTTTTTAGCATTAAATTCATTATATTTTTAAAGTTATTGGTTCTTTTTTGTAATTTAAGTGAATTTTTACACATATATTTATACTCTGCGTCGAAATTATAGGTTCAATTGAAACCGTCATTACAATACTATATCCGCCCTGACTGACTCAACTTATATGGATTCACGCTGAGAAAAGTTCAGTATGGAGGGCTTTTAGTGGTCACTACGAAAAAAGACTCTATTTGTAGGGCTCAAATTAAAAATCTCTGGTTAATAATAAATGAATTTTTACCATTTCACCACCAGGAGCGGAGCTACAGTTCTACAAACAGATTCGGCAAAACCCAGAAGTTTCGGTCCAGACTTTATATTTATGATGAAAAATTCACTTAATATGTACAAACTATTTATTAAAAATTCAGCACTGATGTTTTATACTTCAATACCACACAATAGGGGGGAGGGGTGGATTTGTGTGGTGTCCAATTTTTTGCTTAAACTGATTATGGAAGGACCTGGTTCTTCTAAGTGTTCCTTAACCTACTATTGTTGAAATATTAAATGTGGTGACACGACCGAAAACTAACCCTGCCGTGATGGCGCCTATCGTGGTACTAGGCAAGCCGACACATTACCAAAACAAAACGATATTTTCACTTTCAGAATAATTTCAAAGCTATTTAATATAAAACCTTCATAAGGAGTTTAAATCAAAACAAAAGTGCGGAAAAGAAAAGCCGACATCGGGGTGTCACTAGTCATGAGCATCTACTACAATTTATCTGAGAATATCGAGACTAACATAGTCTGAAAAATAACTAAATACAACTAAAGAAAAATAAGAGGGAGAAGAGCAGGGCTGCGATCCCCAGACAGCTACCTTGCTATCTACGAGAACATCTGCAACTGGAATAGTCAACAACCGCTACCGTGTCCAGATACGCTTGGATCTACACACAAGGTGCATGGAGTAACGTGAGTACGCCAACTCAGTAAGTAACAACAGTAAATAAAGGCTGAGAAGTAGTGATAAGCAACAATGCAAATAAAGTTCATATCACAGAAACTCAGTAAAAGCCGGTACGCTTTTAAAACCACAGTTTGAATCAAATCAGCTTGTTAAATCCAGTTCCATCGTTGTAAAATACCTTTCAACAATTTTCAAATAAAGGCTCAATGCAAGGGTGAGCAAAAATGGTGAAATCATAAACAGCCCCTCGGGCAAACATCACTCATATACATCCCTTCGGGCAAACCTCACCATCGCTCACATACAGTCCGGGCAAACCTCACCATCACTCATGCCTCCCAGTCACTCAACACTCGGCACTCGGCACTCGCACTCAATAGGTACCTGCGCTCACTAGGGGTGCAGACTCCGCAGGGGCTCCTTCAGCCCAAGTGCTATAACAAGCCAATCATGGCATAAATCAATCAGGACCTCGGCCTCACTCATTAGTAAAACATACTGTGGCGTGCAGCCCGATCCCATAAATATCCTCACAAATCAGGCCCTCGGCCTCACTCAATCATAAGCCTCTCCTGCCTCTCGGGCTCTCAGAATAACAAAGTTTTCAGCCCAAACAACATTTATATGATGCATCAAAAGTAGTTTAATAGAGACTGAGTTATGAAATCAATAAGTATAAACATGACTAAGTATAGATTTCCAATTGAAAACAATGAGAGGATAGCAAGAAAAGACCTCTAAGGGTCCAAATTACACTGGCATTAGCTAAACATGACTTCCAGCCTGATTTACGGAAATTCTTTCTAAAACAAGTGAGAAGCATGTAGTTTCAATAAAATATCCAACTTTCCAGTAGATACGGTATGGACCAAGTCACAATCCCCAACGGTGCACGCCCACACGCCCGTCACCTAGCATGTGTGCCACCTCAAAATAGTCTCATGACACAAGATCCTGGGTTTCATACCCTCAGGACTAGATTTACAATCGTTACTTACCTCAAACCGATCAAATCTCTACTCCGCGATGCTCTTTCCCCTCGACTCGGTCTCCAAATGCTTCGAATCTATTCATAATCAGTATAATAACATCAATATATGCTAAAGAAATGATTTCCACAAGAAAAACTACCAAATTAGACCAAGAACCCGAAATTGGCTCAACACCGCCCCCCCAGGCCCAGGTCCCGAAATCCGACAAAAATCACAAAACTAAAAAAAACCATTCATTCACGAGTCCATACATACGAAATTTATCAAAATCTGACTACATTTGGTCCCTCAAATCCTCAAATCAAACTCTCTAATTTTCAAGCCCTAAATTCCCAAATTTCTAGCTCAAATTCCCAATTAGATGATGAATAAAGCCGTAGATTCATGAAATTTATACCATTATAGGTTAGAATCACTTACCCCAACGTTGCTCCTTGAAATCCTTCGAAAAATCGCCTCTCTCCTGAGTTCTCCAAACCCAAAATTGAAAATAGAGAACCAAACCTCGAGCTGGGGTTTTCTGCCCGGCAAAACCGCACCTGCAGTCCCATTTCCACATCTGCGGGACCGCATCTGCAAAGAGGGCTTTACTTTTGCGGAATTTCATTAAAGGTCTGCTTCTGCTTCTGCGATTGCCTGACCGCATATGCGGTCATCGCAGATGCGGGGACCAAGTTGTACCTGCGATCAGCTTGCACACCTGCGCCACAAATCTGCTTCTACAAACCTCACACCTGTGGTTCCCACTCCGCAGGTGCGGTTAAGACATAACCAGCAGCTTCAGCTGCATTTTCCAAATTCCAAACTCTCCATTAACCATCCGAAATCGTTCCGAGGCTCTCGGGACCTCAACCAAACATACCAACACATCCAAAAACATCTTTCAATCTTAGTCGAGCCTTTGAAACACTCAAAACAACATCAAAACACCAAATTACCCTCAAATTCAAGCCAAAGAACTTCTACCCTTTCAAATTTAACAAATGACGCCGAAACATATCAAATCACATCCGACTGACCCCAAATTTTGCACACACATCACAAATGACACTATGAACCTACTCCAACTTCTAAAATTCCACTCCGACACCGATATCAAATTTTCCACTGCCGACCAAAGTCGCCAAATTTCCAACTTTTGCCAATTCAAGCTTAATTCTACCATGGACCTCTAAATCACATTGGACGCGCTCCTAATTCCAAAATCACCTAACGGAGATAAATGAATCATAATAATCCAAACCATATATCATTTACTCATAAGTCAACATCTGATTGACTTTCCCAACTTAAGCTTTCACAAAAGAGACTAAGTGTCTCAACTTACTCAAAAACCACTCCGGACCTGAACCAACTAACCCGTTAAGTCAAAATACAGCCGAAGAACACATAAGAAGCAAACGACCAGCCGGGTCGTTACATGCGGGAAGTAAAGAACACAAGAATTTTACGTGGAAAACACCTGGCTCAAAAGGTGAAAAAATCACGACCTACTTCTCAGTAGGATTTTCCCAAACTCTCCACTAAATCACTGAGCTAAAATCTGCATTTACAAAACACTTTTGTAAACCTAGGACTAACCCTAATCCCGTTGTAGCAAACAGCCTCTAACTGTTGCGACAACTTGAATACTCTGAGTACCTATTACAATTGCCTCTAGATAAAGCTGAAAGGTAAAATATGAAAACACCTACTACAATTGAACTAGAATAAAAGACAGACACTTGGAACTGGTTCTTCTATCTGGTTCATGTAGCTTCAGGTTTGCACACTTGAATCACACACGAACTGCGTGCAAAATGCCTTGCTATTTTGCTCTCAATTCCTATTTAACTTCTGCGTTTGTGCATTTCCTGTAAAGTGAGAATATCCTGCAATTATAGAGTTAGTAGATGAAGAAATAACTAGAGTTCTAATGCTACTCTTCCTTTGTGGAAGAGTTCTAGTTGATCTCAACTTCTAACTCCTTCCCTATCTTGGACTGTGTTCTCTTTGAGTAAGGAGTCCTTCTCTTTATCAATTATGCAACCTTTTCGATCAGGAGATATCACTTATAACAAGTTAAGTTTATCTCTTTCACGCAAATCCCATATTCTCGAATCTACCCATTTCTATGCACCACATAGGATGGACCCGGTTCATGCCTGAGCTTCCTTTGTGAATCTTCAAAACTAACCTTCACTTGGGCCAACAAATTTTCCCTTTTTGATGATGACAAACTCTGTATTTTTTCATAAGCTTAGGTCCTATTTCAACCTAGCTCAACATCAACACAACGTTAGAAACATTTTTCCTTTTTATCACTTATCATGAAGGACCAGGTTCATTAGGTTATAAACATCACTGTTCAAA
Organism: Nicotiana attenuata; assembly: GCF_001879085.1. Taxonomy (NCBI): domain Eukaryota; kingdom Viridiplantae; phylum Streptophyta; class Magnoliopsida; order Solanales; family Solanaceae; genus Nicotiana; species Nicotiana attenuata. The sequence continues at coordinate 18,069,770 of NC_031999.1, forward strand.
GTATAAAGCACAACCTTTTTCTCCTTTTGGCATCATCGAAAAGTTGCATAAAAACATGTGAGATAACCAGATTTTAAATTTACTCATGGCAACTGGGGCTACTTCAAATGCAAACATGGATTAATCATCATAGATCAAGCTAAGAATTTCAACCATCAAAGAAATATAAACAAACAGTTAGAGCAAAAACAGTGAATTCGTTGATGATTGATAAGATTCTACCACAAAGCATAAGAAGAAATAAAATACTGAAAACATGAGCAAAAGAAACAAAATGTCCCAAACTGGGTCATTGGTTGATATACACTAGGCTAGGAGGCTTAAGGCTTGGAAGAACTAGGGGCTTGGTTTTTGGCTTGGATAAGTTTCAGCATGTCTTGAAGAATTCCATCATTCATCTCCTTTTCCCTTGCCATTTCAGTTCTGGAAGCATCTCTGTCAGACTCTACCTCAGCCAACCGTGTCTTCAGCCTTGCTATCTCAACATCCTTTTCCCCACTCTCCTGCACAAAGGCTCTGACCTTGCTATTGACTGGTGCCTTCTTGGATGAACCAGGTTCATTAGGAGTGGCATGGACTTCATAGTCACAAGCAATCAGAGTTTTTGCCCCAAAGTGATCTTTGCTTGTAGCCACTTCCCACTTTTTCAGAGGCACCTTAAAATGTGCAAGCACAGCTGCGAGAATGAAGCCATAGGGAATGGCATGAGACATAGTGCCATTGATAACCCTATCAAGTAGTTGGATTATAAATCCAGGCCAATTAATCTGCTTCCCACTATCCAAACACTCCATCAATACCAAGTCCATGAAGTTTGCAATGTGCCTCCTTTCCTGCCTTGGCAGAACGCATTTGATGACAAATGCGAACAACACTTTGTGGGAAGGCTTCATCTCACTCATGTACACAGCCTTGGGCTCCAGTTCCTCCTCATTTTCACCGAAATTTCTAGTAATGGCAAGGGCAATAGGAAAGTTTTCTAGGCTTGGTCACTTAAGCTTTGTGTAGTCATTTTACCCCTCAGCAGGTACACCTAGAATTTCACCCAACTCCTTCACATTGAAAGAGATTTGAACCCCTTTCACCAAGCTGGTAACCCGTTCATCCTTCACCGCAGCATTTGCCATAAATTCAACAACTTCACTCCTGGACAACCTGCTATCCATCTAAAGGACCGTGTCCTTCAGCCTTGCAATTCCAATTTCTCCAACAGCAGCACCATTCCTTCCTCCTCCAAATCCCTGAGGAGTCCACCCTTCAGAATAGTTCTTTTGCTAAACTTGGTCATCTTGTCCTTTTCACTGTCTGATTCATCTTCCTCTTCTCCACTCCATTCCTCTTCTTCAACAATTTTTACTTATTTGGTTTTCACTGCAGACCTGGTCCTTTTTGCCCGGGTGGATGGTTCAGTAGACTTTGACATAGGAGCAGACTTCTTAGTGGAAGCCTTGGCTTTCTTGGGCTTGGGATTCTGAACCTCCACTTCAGCAATCACATCTTCATCTTGATGGACCAGGTCCATCTCATCCACATCAACAGCCTCACAGGCTCTCCCACCTTCTTCTTCCCTTTGTCCATCCTTTTCTTTTTGCTTTCTTCTAAGGCTTTATGTAGCTCTTCCTCATTTTGCTTTAGCTAACTTCTTCTGGATCTTCCTCTTGTGGGAGGAATTTCAATAGTGTCAGAAGGGGTAGCCTTCCTTTTCTTGTTAGCACTAGCAGTGCCAGGGTTCTTAGCCTTGGAAGTTCTCTTCTTCTTGGGGTTGTAGCTATCACCTACTTTCTTCAATAGGTCTGCGAGGGTTTCTTCAACTGATGAACCGGGTTCATCTACTTTTTGCCCAAGGTTAATCAGCCCTTCAGTGGCTTTGCCAGACCCACTTCCCCCTGTTTTCTTGACACTTTATCTGATTCTGTTCCACAAATAGCCATTCTACCTTTATCAGAAGTGGGTGAAGAATCAACCACTCTTTTCCCCATTCCCCTTTTTTCACTTCAAACACCCCCACTCTCTTTTTCTTTTTCCTTTTTATTTTTACCACCTCTCTTTCTGGACTCAAAAGTTTCTACATCCACCACGGATCCAACCAAAATAAACCTATTCTCTAGACTTCAGCCAACTGAGAAATGACCTCAGCAGTAGTATTTTGGCCAGAGGTTACCTGTTCAGTATCAAAAGACCCAGTTTCTTCCCCCTCAGTAGCAGACTTGAAGGATTTGTCAGAATTTTGGGGTTCTTGGGCTTGGCTAGCTTTCAATTGTGCATCTAATTTCTTTGATAATTCCCTTCTAGCCACTTTGTTGCGAGCAAACATCTTTACTCTTCTTTTCTTAGGCTGAGGAGTGGTTGAAGATGAGGAGCATGGTGGGGGAGTACCAGGATTATCAGAGAGTCAGTCATTTTGTGCTTGGTTCTTGGAAGAAAGAAGAAATATAGATTGAATATTGGAGGATGAGAGAAGATGGAAAGTATTTTCAGCGGTTTGAGAATTATGAAGAGAAGGCAGAGATGATGATGATCAATTTAAAGGTAGTGGGTAATTAATGGGTAACGGCAGGCTCATCGGTCTTTTAAAAGTCTAATCGAACTGAAATGTCAATTTTGAATAGACGGTGGAGTCTTCCCTAGAATCTAGGTGATTTAATTTGGTTAGGATTCTTTTGAACGGAACTAGTTCAAATTAATTGGATAAGTTTAAGAGAAGTTTGAACGTAGGTTTGACTCTGCTCAGGATTCAAATATTATTATTTCAAATTATGCAGAGTGTAGAAAACATATCGTGTTATCTTGATGTACGAGGTTCTTCACTGATAATTCTCTTGTGTAAGTCTAAATTTGCCAAAATAGAGAAAATATCATTAGAGATTAATGAGTCATTTTAACACATGGCACAAGAGTATACTATTGAAAGTATGAAACTGAGCAAAAATTAGTCTAATTATATACACATTTTACAGATTTTCTAACCAATTTTTTTATTATTCAATTTATTTATTTTTAATTTTTTTTCGTTTAACCTTGAACTGGTCTTTTTAGGTGATCTTAATCATCCCTAATTCCAACATGTTCCTCTCAAAGTGATCTCTACTTAAAGGTTTTGTGAAGATGTCAACAATTTGTTTATCAGTAGCACAAAACTCCACAGTGATCAAGCCTTTTTCATAGTTGTCCCTCAAAAAATGATGTCTAACATCTATGTGCTTAGTTCTCTTATGATAAACGGGATTCTTTGTCATACTAATGGTACTAGTGTTATCACAAAATATAGGGATACAACCAACATCAATTCCAAAGTCCAATAATTGCTGTTTGATCCACAGCAATTGAGCACAATTGAAGTATGGTAGTCCATGACACAAGACATGAACCAAGAAAGTGTGCCATACCGAGGTACTTTTCCTGTCCACAAGGAAACCTGCATAATCAGCATCAGCATATCCCACTAGGTTAAAATTATTACCTTTTGGATACCAAAGACAAAGGTCAGTGGTGCCTTTCAAGTATCTCAATATTCTCTTGAGGGCAGTCAAGTGGGACTCCTTTGGATTTGCCTGAAATCGAGCACAAAGACCTACACTGAAAACAATGTCAGATCTGCTAGCAGTGAGATATAAAAGAGAACCAATCATTCCCCTATACAAATTCTGATCAACAGATGAACCAGGTTCATCTATATCCAATGTCGTGGCTATTGCTATAGGAGTATCGATTTCTTTTGATTATTCCATTTTAAACCTTTTAAGCAACTCTTTCACATATTTCTGCTGATGGATCATAGTTCCATTTGAGTTTTGTTTAATTTGTAAGCCTAAAAAGAAATTAATTTCACCCATCATGCTCATTTCGAATTCACTCCCCATTAGTTTAGCAAATTCCTTACTTATTTTATCAGTAGTTGCTCCAAAGATTATGTCATCAACGTATATCTGCACTACTAGAAGGTCTTTACCTTTTTCCTCAAGAATAAAGTGTTATTGATTTTACCTCTCTTGTAGCCATGCTCAAGAATTTTGATAATCTTTCATACCATGCTCTAGGAGCCTGCTTGAGCCCATAGAGTGCCTTGTCAAGTTTGTACACATGATCAGGGCACTCCTTGCTTTCAGACCTTAGAGGTTGCTTGACAAACACTTCTTCCTTTAAATAGCCATTGAGGAAGGCACTCTTGACGTCCATCTGGTGAAGAGTGAATTCCATGTAGTCAACAAAGGCTATGAGGAGTCTTATTGCTTCCAACCTTGCAACTGGAGCAAAGGTCTCATCATAGTCTATGCCCTCCTCTTGGCTATATCCTTGAACCAACAATCTTTCCTTATTCCTTGTAACTGTTCCATCTTCATCAAGTTTGTTTCTGAAGACCCATTTTGTGCCAATTACTGATCTGTCCTTGGGTCTTGGTACCAGATGCCAAACTTGACTCCTTTCAAACTGGTTGAGTTCATCTTGCATTGCATTTACCCAGTCTGCATCCTGCAAAGCCTCAGCAACATTTTTAGGTTCAATAAGAGATAAGAAAGCATCAAAAGCACAAAGATTCTTTAATGAGGATCTGGTTTTAATTCCCGAGGTTGGATCAGTAATTATGTTCTCAATAGGATGAGAACTTTGGTGCTCGTAGGGTTTCAAAACCAACTGGTTTCCTCTTGATGTTTCTCCAATGTTTTGTTGTTGAGAAACGGGTTCATGGACAGGTTCTATCGAGGTATGAGATTCAGTTCCTCTTTGTTCAGTTCCCCCTATCAGGTTGCCCTGAATAGAAGAACCTGTTCCATCACCTGTTCCTTCTTCTGGTGCAGCTTCAGCCTGGGCTGTGATTTTATTTAAATTTCTTACCAGCCCAATTGCCCCATCTTCATGTTCATGTCTCTCAGAAAGAATGATAGTTTCATCAAAAACCACATATACACTTTCTTCTACACACATAGTTCTTTTGTTGTATACCTTATAAGCTTTACTATGTGAAGAATATCCCATGAATACTCCCTCATCACTTCCGGGATCAAACTTACCTAGGGAGTCTTTACCATTGTTGTGCACAAAGCACTTGCATCCAATTGCCCTAAGATGGGATATATTTGGTTTTCTCCCTTTAAGTAACTCATAGGGAGTCTTCTCTACAAGAGGTCTAGCCATGCACCTATTGATGATGTAGCATGCGGTATTTACAGCTTCTTCCCAGAAGCTATGGGGCAGTTTACTAGAAAGAAGCATAGTCCTAGTCATATCCTCAAGTGTCCTATTCTTTATTTCAACTACTCCATTTTGTTGTGGAGTCCTAGGAGCAGAAAAATTATGTTCTATGCCATGCACATCACAAAATTCAGCAAACTTAGCATTTTCAAATTAAGTTCCATGATCAGACCTAAATGATGCAAGTTGATTACCTAGTTGTTTCTGAGTTTTTCTAATAAAAGAAGTAATCATGTCAAATGCTTCATCTTTGGATGTTAAAAACAATGTCCAAGTAAACCTAGAGTAATCATCAACAAGCACCATAAAATATCTCTTACCACCTCTGCTAAATGTTCTCATTGGACCACAGAGATCATATGGACCAGTTCCACTGTTCTGGTGGTACTTACCACTTTCTTGCATTTAAAAGAGGATCTTACCTGCTTCCTTCTTGCACAAGCCTCGCAAACTTTATCTTCCTCGAACTTGATTGAGTTGACTCAGACTTGCATGTCCAAGTCTCTTATGCCAAAGGAGGGGATCATTGTCCAACACGCTTAAGCAAGTGAGTTCATTTTCTGTAAGTGTGGACAGATCTACAATGTATATATTGTTTACTCTTTTTCCATACAAAACAATCTTATCAGTGGTAAGATTAATCACAAAACATTTGGTAGAGGTGAAAGCTACCAAGTTACCTCTATCACACAATTGTGATACACTGATTAGACTGTACTTTTGGCCATCTATCAAGTAGACATTCTCAATAGAGTGAGAATCAGTCTTACCTACCTTTCCAACCTCAATGATCTCACCTTTCTTCCCATTTTCAAAGGAGACATTTCCTCCTTTGAGGTCCTCAAGTGAAAGGAACTGGTTCTTGCTTCATGTCATGTGCTTTGAACAACCACTATCCATGTACCATATTTGGCTGCTCCCCTTCACTTGGAACTGTAAAAGGAAATCAGGGGTTAGTCTTAGGAACCCAAACTAGTTTGGGTCCCTTTCTATAGGCAAAAGGGTGAATCAGATTCTTTTTGGCCCATCACGGCAGCCTATTTTTCCTTTGAACAAATATTTTATTCTTTTGACTAGCCTTTTGTTTTGCAGTACATTCACTTTTGTAGTGACTAGTCTTACCACATTGTGTGCAGATTTTGTTCTCAGGAAGTGTGAGGTACTTGCTTTTGGGATCCCACTTAGGTGCAGGGGTCCGGTAGCCAAGTCGTCTCTTATTGCTACTATGGTGTTCATGTAGCCATGAAAGTGCATCGGAGGACCTATTCCATTTACACATTCTATCTAGCTTGTGCTTGACCTTGCTTAGATCCTCCTTTAGGACTCTTATCTGCTCATCTCTTTTGTACAACTCATCTTTCATTTTTTTTAGGTTTTCTTCTAAAGTGAATTGTGTGTAATCAGCTTTCTTTTTACCTGTTCCTAATTTCAGTTTTAGATTTTTAGATCTAAGCTCTAGGACAGTGGTGTCAAGTTCATGAACCTGGTTCTTTAACTCAGCATTTTTACTATCACTTTCACTAGCCCTAAGTTCCAGATTTTTGCACTTAGCTTTCAAAATCAACACTCCTTAGACAGCTGTTCCTTTTCATTGTTTAGATCCTCAGATTCATCAATGAAATTCAGGAGTAACTCAGATAGCCTTTCTTTAGACAAAAAATTTATTTTGTGTTTTAGATGAATTACACTTACCTCAGATTCCTCATCATATTCTCCAATGGCCATAAGTGCTTGTTCATCTCCATCTTCATCATCTGAGCTTTTATCTGAGCTTTCTCCCTGAGAAGCAACCATAGCCTTTGTTGATCCTTTGTTCTTCTTGGGATGAACCTGTTCCTTCTTCTTGTTTCTTCGTTCAGCTCTTTCCTTCTTCCATTTAGTTTCCCACTGAGGGCAGTTTTTCATGTGGTGATCAGTCTTCCCACACTCGTAACATCCCTCATTAGTTTGCTTTTCAGGTACCCTTGGTTTGCTGTAGTTTCCATTTCTTGAAGGACCCTTTCCTCTCATTAGGTACTTCTTGAAGTTCTTTGTGATCATGGCCATTTCATCATCTTCTAGTTCAGAACCTTCAGTGATTCTGAGTGCCAGGCTCCTTTCTTTCTTGGGTACATCCATCTTCATGGTTTGTCTTTTAAGTTCATAAGTCGTGAGACTTCCAATTAGCTCAGCCAACTTGAGAGTGGCAATGTTCTTTGATTCCTGAATGGTAGTGATTTTGCTCTCCCAAGTAACTGGTAGAACCCTTGTCAGAATTTTCTTAACTCTATCTACTTCAGGGATAATCCTTCCAAGAGACTTAAGTTCATTTATTAGTGCGGTGAATCTTGTATACATCTCCTGGATGGTTTCCCCTTCCTTCATGGTGAAATTTTCATATTGAGAATACAGTAGTGTTCCTCTAGACCTCTTCACTTGAGGTGTTCCTTCATAAGCCACTTGCAAAGTGTCACAGATTTCCTTAGTAGTGGTACAACTTTGAATTCTACTGTACTCGTCTGGACCAAGTCCACACACAAGCCATTCCTTGGCCTTAGCATTCTTCTCCCATTTCCTCAAGTCCTCAGCAGTGCAGTCAACTCTCGTTTTTGGCACATCTACTCCTTCAGCATTCTTCTTCATGGTAGCCAGGGGACCATCAGTGAATATGTCCCATAGCTCAAAGATTTCTCCGATGATGTGATCTCTCATGTTGTTTTTCCACCAAGAGTAGTACTGGCCATTAAAGAGTGGAGGCCTAGCAGTGGATTGCCCTTCCTAGTTTCCAGGTGGTGCGCTTATCTTGATCTGTTCGTAAGGTGTTAGTCTCTTAAAGGATAACCTGCTCTGATACCCATTAATGTTTTATACTTTAATACCACACAAGAGAGGAGGGGGGAGGGTGATTTGTGTGGTGTCCAATTTTTTGCTTTAACTGATTATGGAAAGACCTGGTCTTCTAAGTGTTTCTTAACCTACTATTGCTGAAATAGTAAATGCGGAAAGTAAAGAACAAAAATATTTTACGTGGAAAACACCTGGCTCAAAAGGTGAAAAAACCACAACCTACTTCTCAGTAGGATTTTCCCAAACTCTCCACTAAATCACTGAGCCAAAAACTGCATTTACAAAACACTTTTGTAAACCTAGGACTAACTCTAATCCCGTTGTAGCAAACATTCTCTAACCGTTGAGACAACTTCATGTTAACTCTAACTTGAATACTCTAAGTACCTATTACAATCGCCTCTAGATAAAGTTGAAAGGTACAATATGAAAACACCTACTACAATTGAACTAGAATAAAAGACAGACTTGGAACTGGTTCTTCTATCTGGTTCATGTAGCTTCAGGTTTGCACACTTGAATCACACACGAACTGCTTGCAAAATGCCTTGCTATTTTGCTCTCAATTCCTATTTAACTTCTGCGTTTGTGCATTGCATGTATAGTGAGAACATCCTGCAATATATAGAGTTAGTAGATGAAGAAATAACTAGAGTTCTAATGCTACTCTTCCTTAGTAGATGAGTTCTAGTTGATCTCAGCTTCTAACTCCTTCCCTATATTGGACAGTGTTCTCTTTGAGAAAGGAGTCCTTCTCCTTATCAATTATGCAACCTTTTCGATCATGAGATATCACTTATACCAAGTTAAGCTTATCTCTTTCACGTGCATCCCATATGCTCGAATCTACCCGTTTCTATGCACCACAAGGGATGGACCTGGTTCATGCCTGAACTTCCTTTGTCAATCTTCAAAGCTAACCTTCACTTGGGCCAACAAATACGTTACTTTTTTGGAATTCAGAAATTATAAACAAAAAATCCTAATTACGTTCGCCACTCCATCCCAGTGATAATTTATGCTCCTTAATGTAAGCACTAACGGAATTTATTGAGTAGGGACAAGTATAGCTATCGGCATTTATATTCCATCATAACATTGCATGATCAAATCTGTCCACCAAAGATCCATAATGCCAAAAGCGGATGCAGTGTAAAAGCTACGGGTTCAATCGAATTCATAACTTTCGCTCATACCCTATGTTTTTACCCAAAAAATCATTAAACATATACAAATATAAATTTTGAACTCATTAAATTAGATGAAATGTAATAAAATGGGGAATCTGAACCCATAAAATTTAAATTCTGAATCCGCCTCTGCATAATGCTAGTCAAAAGAAATGCAGCTTTCTGTGTGAGATCGATACTACGTACTAGTACATTTTGTATAGTACTAGTCTCTCTCTGCGTGCGTTGCACGTGTATTTCATATATATATAATGTATATACATATATATACTAAAATTATACTCCATATTGTAACGACCCGACCGGTCGTTTTGAGCTCTAGCGCGTCATTCAGCGGTCGGAGGCAATGAGCAGCTTCATTTCAGGTATTGTGACTTGTACGCGCGGTCGGAATCGAATTTCGGGAAGTTCAGAGTTAATTTAAATGAAAATTCTCATTTCGGAAGCCTTAAGTTGGAGAAAATGACTAAGATTGGAATCTTGAGTAAACGAACTCGGAATCAAGATCTGAAGGTTCCAACAGGTTCGTATGATGATTTCGAACTTGGGCGTATGCCCAGATCGGGTTTTGGATGACCCGGGAGCGTTTTGGCGCCTATTGTGGAAGTTGGCATTTTTGAAGAAATTGCATAAGTTTGGTTTGAATTGCATTTCAGTGTTATCGAGGTCCGTTTGGAATTCCGAGACTGGGAGTAGCTTCGTATGGTGATTCTGGAGTTGGGAGCGTGATCGGAAGTGGATTCGGAGGTCCGTAGGTCATTTTGAAGCCATTTGGCTAAAGATAGAAATTTAAAGGTTTTTGAGAAGTTTGACCGGAAGTGGACTTTTTGGTATCGGGGTCGGAATCTGATTCCGGAAGTTGGAGTAGGTCCGTAATGTCAAATGTGACTTGTGTGCAAAATTTGAAGTAAATCGGACGTGATTTGATAGGTTTAAACATCGAAAGTAGAAGTTGGAAAGTTCAAAGTTCATTAAGCTTGAATTGGGGTCTAATTCATGGTTCTAGCGTTGTTTGATATGATTTGATGCCTCGAGAAAGTCCGTAATGTGTTTTGGGATTGGTTGGTAGTTTTGGTTGAGGTCCCGGGGGCCTCGGGTGGATTCCGGGTGGTTAACGGATCGAAAATGGAATTTTGGTAAGGCTGGAGTTTGCTGGTTGCTGGTATTTCCGCTTCTGCGGAAATGGGACCGCAGAAGCGGCCCCGCAGAAGCGAGGAAGGAACCGCAGAAGCGGTTGGGAGTGAAGTGAGCAGGGACCGCATATGCGGTCAGGAATCCGCAGAAGCGGATCCGCAGAAGCGGTGCGCTTATCGCTGAAGCGGTTTGGGGCAGCTAGGCTGGGACCGCAGATGCGGTCATTTTTCCGGAGAAGCGGGACCGCACCTGTGGTGGAGGAGTCGCAGAAGGGAAAAGGGCTGGAGGCAGAGAGTTTGTTTTAAAAGTCGGGAATTGGCTATTTCTCTCACATTTTCTTGGCTTGGGGGCGATTCTTGGAGGATTCAAGAGAGGAATTCATTCATCAATGATAAGGTAAGCTAATCCCACCTATTATGAGTTAAATACATTGATTATGTATAGATTTTAGCATGTAAATGGGTAGAAAATTGAGGGTTAGAGGAAGACCTAGAAAATTAGTGTTCTTGAATTTTGACCGCGATTTTGAGTATGGAATTAAGAGGAAATCATATATTTGAGTTCGTGAGTTCATGGGTAAACTTTATCTTCGAGAAATTTCGGATTCCGGGCACGTG
>NC_031999.1:18080751-18115522 GCF_001879085.1 Nicotiana attenuata
GTGTAGAAGAAGATTTTAAATTCTTGGACGGAGTTTTAGGGTTCTCAAGGTGATAATTTGATGAGACTATCACATCTATATATGATGCTTCAAGTTTATTTGTCGGCAGGGACTTGTGAATCCAGGAGAATTCCAGAGCCGGAGCACCTTTGATTGCTTGTGTGGATGGTGAGAGCAAGAAGAAAGAAACATGTTCCGGTCTTGCAAGGATTGAGCTCGGGTATATTTGTCTCATATCACGCTATCAATCAGTTGCAGTCAGAGAGCGCTGAATTCAGTCGAAGCAAGGACTTCAGCAAATAGGTGAGTCATGGACTGAGCGTCGTAGAGTGAGGAGGAGCTTGGAAAATCAGGTACGCTGGGAAGTATTTGGCGCGCAGGAGGGCATAGATGTGCGAGATAAGCTGGCGCTTCGAGGATAGCGATGAAGAGACTTTTGGCGACGTATAGCAGACATCACAGAGGCACCTGCCGGGCGTCGCGTAGTCCTCCGGCTGGGCCTGCGTGCTCTTGAGATGATTTAGACGAAGGCTATATGAAGAGAATATGCGCATGAGCCGGGAACTTGCGGGAGGATGTCTTCGCTATGCGCCGCGGGAAGCGGTGAGTGGAACCTAAGCTTTTCTTTTGTCTCGGTGGACGACCGATTTGGGCGGCATCACACGTATGCGAATCGGGGGAAGCCGTCCTTTCCGAGATCGCTTGAAGGATTTTATTTGAGGATTAGTGGTTAAGAGATACAATGTCGAGATTATTGCTGTAATCTTGTAGCCTATATGGCGATGATCTTCTTTTTAGTTTTTTTCCTTTTAAGTGGTGATAGTATGAGTGACCGGCCTAGCTGTCGAGACGTGTGGAGCGACTAGGACGGGAGACGTGTTGGGGACTTAGATAGTGGCGCATGAGGTTTGTTAATGTGCCCGTGCATTCCATTGGGGGAATGAAGGACGCTAAGAAACGATATCGCCTTTTGGGTAATAAAGAAGGTTGACTGATAGACATAGGCGCCCTTGAATTAGATCTCTTTGGCAACTATTGTTTTTGTCTCTTAACACATTTGCAAATTTACTGTTATAAGCCGCTATAAATGCGATATATGACATACATACAGATATATACTACTAAAAAAATACTAGTAAGGGCAATATATAGTACATATACGAATAATTAGTAGCTAAGCTATCAAGGAAAATTGATACTAAGGGAGATAATGGATACTACATAACATATAAATGTAGTTACTAGAGCAGAGGATAGTATTAGAGCCGTGAATACGATATTATACAATATATAGGTACAATATATCAGCCTACATAGAAAATATAGTTAAGGTGGGGTGGAGGTGGTGGGAATATATATACAGTGATGACTGAGTACTATATATGAGTATGGAAACGCTATAAGGCTACTATACTATAATATTATTTATAAGTATATACTTGGCAGAAGTAAGTACTATATATACTACAAAAACAAGATTTTTTCAAAAATGAGGGCCCCACCCCGAATGGACCACAACGGTCATATTGCACAAATAAGCCTTTTTTTTTTTCAATTTACAAAACTAACCTTCTTCTTAACACTATAAATACCCCCTCTCCTCTTCTTCATTTCAATACTCAATACTCATTCTTCCAATTAAATTTCTCGTCAAGTCTCTTCAATCGTCCAATTTTCAAAACGTTCAAGTCTCAATCTCAATTTTCAAGTAAGATCATGCCTCGTTCGCGTCACCAGAAGATGGTGCGGCTTATTTTTGTTTCGCAATACTATGAAGTGGCTTGAAGAAATAATAAGAAATGGAAGAAGGCCAATATTGAATAGTGCAAGAACTGTGGTAATGAGTCTTAAATTTTCGTTGCAGGGGTGTACCACATAGGCATTTTAAGGAGGCATAAATTAAATATTGTTGTTGAGGGTATTTATCCGCCAAATCGGTTTTAGAGATTTTCAACAATTTCGTGCTTATTTTTAAAGAATTTATTAGGATTATTTGCTTCATGTGACTTTGTTATTAATTTATTATGGCAGTGCCAAATTTTTAGTTTTACTATTGTTTTGCTTATTTTACTATTTACTCAAGCACTTTAATAATTAGATTTCTAGATCTATAATATATACTACATATATTATAAGCGCCAGTGCATAAGAAGCAATTTATATTATATAGACCATACATATATGGTTGTTATAACGAAATGCCTTAAAATAAAAAAAATTAAGAAAAAAAAGCCCGGAAATAAAAAAAAGCCCGTTAGGCCGTCTAAGCCCACGAGCCCGGCCCATTTAGCCCAGGACCATATGGCTTAGGCCCTCACGGGCTGGTCCCACCCGTTGAGCCACGAAGCCCGGGACCGTGAAGCCCGGGGACCGCTAAGCCCAGGGCCCGTTTAGCATTTAAGACCGGCCCGGCCCACCATACAGCCTTTAGGACACTTTTCTAAACAGGTCACGTTTGTTGTTATTATTATCTTGTCAATTTCCATCAACTTATCACTAAATAATTCACCTGGTATTAAGTGAAATCACCGTATACTTAAAACCACCATTATATAGATTAATTGTAAAACTAATTTTTAAGGTAAACAATATGCCCTTCAAAAATTCGTCAAAGTTTGTTTCCCTCGGAATTCATAGTTGATAAATTATTTCAATAAATTATTTCAAATTCAATGTTTATATGTATGAGTTTGCTGTGGGAATACTATTATTTAATTTAATTTTTCAATGTTTTTAAATTCATGGGCCCTAGTTTAGATTTGGAGCACCAAGACGCAACAGGATTTTGGAGTTTTGTATCACTGAAGTTTTGCTAGAAGGCTTTCCTTTGAGTGGAGTTCTCTTGCCCTGTGACGACCCAAAGGGTTCATCACCTGTTTTTTTAATTATTCCGTGCTTTTGCAAGTCTTGAAAACGCTCATTTGGGTTGCCTTCGAATTTTGCTGCGCAGTCCGGGGCGTAGCCGAAAAAGCTTAAATATGAGTTCTGTGAGAAAAATGCTAATTTTGATATTAAATTGAATAAATTGTGACTTCGGTCAACTTTTGGGGTAAAACAGACCCGGACGCGCTTGATTTGGACGGTCCCGGAGGGTCCCGTAGGAAAATATGGGACTTGGCATATGTCCGGAATCGAATTCCGAGGTGTGCCAAGCCCGAGAAATGAATTTTGTGGTGAAATTTTTTCTGGAAATGATTAAGGAAAATGAAAATGAAATTTGATTAAAAGACTGTGGTATACGGGCCCTGTATTTTGGTATCCGGCGCCCGAGTACAGAGTCTTATATTATGGTTTTAGCGCTTTTTCCTGTAAATTTGCGTTGAAATCGGACGGTCGTTTGACGGTGTTTCGGACTTAAAAACTCTAAATGTTTGACAGTTTATGAGGTGTTGGAGGAAAGACTTGGTGATTGAGGTTTGATATCTGTTTTGAAATTATTTTGGCGATTTGAATCGCACGAGTAAGTCTGTAGGATGTTGTTGGGTAGTTGATGTGCATATTTGGTTTTGGAGCCCCCCGAGCGGCTCGGGTGAGTTTGGATAGGTGTCGGATTTCGCAATTTTTGCATTTTGAACAAATCTGTATCTCATGATGCTGCAGGCTTCGCATTTGCGGAAGCCAGTATTCGCAAAGCCGAAGTCCAGCTACACCAGCAATTGTCGAAGGCTGGTTCGCAAATGCGAAACGCAAGCCTAAGCCCTTCCAATGTTCACGAAATGCGAAACCAGACGCCAGGCCTTCCAATGTCGCAAATGCGAAGCCCATGCCGTCGCAAGATGACGAGAGGTTTTGCCCGGAAAGTCTGGTTCTCGCAAGAAAAACGATGCGAGACCGCCTTATTCGCAAATGCGAAGAAGGTCCCTCATTAGGCCTGAGTTTCAAATGCGAAACAGAAGTGTCGCAATTTTCCAATGCCCTGCAGGTTCGCAATTCAAACCGCAGTTCGCAATTCCCATATTGCAGGCCTGTCACAATTTTGCATACTTAGTCGAATTTAGCCCTTTTTCAACCCACTGTTCACAATAACAACTCTTTCCAGCTAGGGGCGCGATTCTGTTCAAGAGACAAGTTTCATGTCCAAAGTCATTTGTAGTCAATTTTTACCTCAGTTCTTTCATCATTAAATCAAGTTTGCATTTATTCTTCCAAGGTATGTTCATTGTAAATACTGGGAGTTTTTTACTTTGAAAATCACAGTTGACTTTAACATGAATAGTATGAAATTTTGGGTTAGACCGTTTTACCAAAAGTTGGGATGCCTCAAATCAGGGTCCGATTTCAAAACAAATTACATATATGGAGTTCGTGGGGGAATAGGAAACCGGGTTTTGGGTTCAACCGTCGGGTTTTGAGCCACGTGGGCCCCGGGGCGATTTGAAATTTTTGCGAAAATACTTTGGGAAATTCAATAGTTTTATGCATTCAAATGATTCATGTGTAGTGTTTATGTAAAAGTAATTAAGTGAGTGTAACGTGAGTTCGAGCGGATTGGAGGTGAATCGCGGATAAGAGCTATAAATTGAGGCTGAGTTGTAATTCAAGGCAATTGTGAGGGTGAAGGTGTGTGGTCTAAGCCATCCGAGCTTGGAGGGACTAGGGAGTTGAGTCCTTATTTGGCTCAAATTGCTTCTTGTCGAGTACGACGTATAGCATGGTACGAAAGTATCGTGTATATCGCTGTGGATTTTCCCGAGCTTAGACCCTGGTTGCAGTCTTTTAATTTGAATAATCTTGATTCGTGTATTTCCTCTTACCTTGGTGATGACTCCTATTGTTGTGAAAAGCTTTGCTGAAAGAAAATTGTGACCTATGAACAATCAGGAGGCATTTGGGCTCAATGTTATATCACACATGGTGAAAGTTATATGAAAATGGATTAAACCTCTTTTGGAGCATTGGGACTCAAAGTGGTGTAAAGGGTGAGGATATGAAAATAAAAGCTGAAAAAAAGAGGAAAGAGTATTTAAAATTGTTCCTGCCTGGATATTGTTGCTTATTGATTATTTTTCCTTGCCGGACGTTGAGATTTTATTGATGTTGTACCCGTTGGCCGGGATTTTGATTGTTTAATTGTGCTCCCTTGCTCGGGATTTTCTATTATTATTGTTTTGATTCTCTGCCCCTTGTTTGTGCATTGCTTGTTTGGGTGAGAGAGTGAAAGCACGAAAGGGTGATGCCGTGCATTGTGTTGTTATTGTGAGAAAGAGGGTTTAAAGCACGAAGGGTTGATGCCAGTGCATTGTTTGCTATGTGAGGAAAGATGTAAATGCACGAAGGGTGATGTCGTGCCGCACGATGTACCATTCTGTGCCAATTCTATTGATTATATGTGAGGAAAGAGAGTTAAAAGCACGAAGGGTGATGCCGTGTACATTTTATTATTCTAATTGCTTGGTGAGGACGAAGAGTAAAACACGTAAGGGTGATGCCCGTGCCATTAGTAGTTCTAATGCTTGGTGAGGTGAGAGTAAAAGCACGAAGGGTGATGCCGGTGCACTGTGTCTTTGATTTTTTTTCTCATTGTGCTTATAAATTGAATTATTTGTCCTCATACTTCTTTTATTGATTTTTCTGTTGTTATCGCGTCATAAGGCATTAGTTATCTATTCCACTATTATGAGTGTCTTTAGTTGGCATTCCCTTGTATTGTTTACTTGTTAGTATCGGCTTGCAAGGTATCCTTGCGCAACATTATGCTTTTGAAATTAGGCTATAATTGCCTACATGTTTTATGTGATTTACTTGATACTTGAACATTTAGCGCAGTACAAATAATTAAATTGCTTATTTGCTAACCTTAAGCCCGTAATTAATTGCTGTATTGTCATTACTTGTTTTCTTCAGAAGTTCATGATTATTGTGTACTTGGTTTGTCTGTTATGAATTTGTATAAATTGGTGCCGTTTGTTGGAGTAAATTCATTTGGCAAAGTATGTTGATTTAATGAAAATGGAAGCTGCGGTGCGTAGGCCTATCCACGAAGATTTATGAAAGGTGGAGCGGGTGGTACGCCTACCACGGAAAACATTGAAGAAATGGGATCAGGGTTGCACGCGCTGCAACGAGATATGTTTTGACAGTGAATTCTGCTTTTATTCCCTTTATCCGTGTTAGGAGGTTAAATTAATGATGTTCTTTATTATTTTCTTGAAATTTTGTATTATATGCTACCCCGAAGCATGTTCGCCCTTACCCATTTAGAAATGTTCGTTCCTGTTTATTTTCCCCGTTGTAGATCAATATCGTATGCGGACGTGAAGAACTGCGATGGACAGGTGATGTAGTAGTCGCTGTCTATCCTCGTGCACTACTTCCGCCGGGGTTAGGACTTAGCAGCTTAGCCCCAAGGGCACATGGGTCGTCGTTGTGCGTGATACTACACTCTGTGCTCTTTTTGCAGCAGGATCCAGGGCACCGGACAGCAGCTGGGTAATCGGGAGCCAGTCTCCAGTCCTCCGAGACGCCGAGGCCGCAGCCCGGTGGATCTCCTCTATCCTTTATTTATGATCTTCTTATCCCTTGTATTCGAGACAGACAGTGGTTACTTCTCTTTCAAACGGTTGTATGTAGTAAATCTTAGTAGTTCCGTTGAGTATTGTGACATGGCCAGTCGTTGGGTAGAGGCTTTGTTGAAAATTTTCCGCATTTCTATCAGTTTTCTATATTATTGAAGACTTTCCAGCTTATTATTTAATTTTCGTTGCTTTGTTATTATTGTCGATAATTTGTTAAGGAATTATGTTTATTAATGAAAAAGTTATGTAAATTTGTGCTTGCCTAGCTCTGCATTAGTAAGGCGCCATCACGACGTTCCGAGGATGGGAAATCCGGTCGTGACATGCCAATTAGCCTTTGAAGTCCCATCAATGGTTACAAATATTTCTATCACTGCAATAATTTGCTTATGCTTTTTACTTTGATCGAGTTCCATTTTTTTTCTACTTTATAACTATGATGCGTTCTTTGTGAATGTACCTCATGAAGGTTCTTCGTAGCAAGAATTATTGCAAGGCGAGTTTAAAAGAGATTGGTCTAACCGAAGTAAAGGAGGCCAGAGTTTTTCAGAGATATGAGAGGATTGACAAATTAATGCTCAAGAAAATAAAACTTATCAAATTCAATCTATCTATCTATCTTAATCTAGTCTATCTATCTATATCTATACTAATATTAATAAGTAAAAAAACGTAAACAAAGTACAATTACAAAAAATACCCTTTTAAATAGTTTTTCAATATTCTTTATTTATAAATGAAAATAAAATCTAACGGAACCACACCACCAAGAACGCTTCATATTCCATTAAACGGTCACAACTATTAGTCTTGGGCCGTTGATAAGCAGTGTCAGTTTTGAGTGGAACTGAAACAAACAAAGATGCTTTCTAAAACATTGATGGATACTTTCAAAATGAAAGCGTGAAGGACGAACCTCTCACTCTCTAGGAGCAGCGAGAGATTATAATGAGACAGATTGTGTAACCCAAGACACATCCCATTACTTTCCTGAGTATTCATTAGCATTTTAATAGCCTTTCTAATCGGAGATACTGTACAAATATCAAAGCTTGATTGCTTATAGCATGTCATGCGTTGGGCGCTTACTCTAAAGCCTTTCGCACTAATATGACTGAAATATTATTAATTCGTCTAAATTAATTATATATAAATAAAAGGAGAAAAAACAAATAGTTGTTGGTGTCTTTTTAAAAGAGCTTGGACGCTTGCTTACTCCTAATCTTGTGATAATAGTTAGATTATTCTCGAGGTATTTCTTTCAATAATGAAACGCAATCATTATGCCTATCATCAAAGTTCTACAGATTGTAAGCATAAAGGTGGTACGCGACTTCTCACGAAAGACGAGCTGGTGTCGAAATTATTCTGTTACGTGTGAGGAAGAGTTCCCAAAGAATATGCTAAACCAATAAGTAATCACCGTATAATTGAAAAAACATTTGCTTACATGCATATCAAATCTGAGAAAAGATTACTACAACGTACTCGTGGACATTGTAACATATATTAGTTAAATGCAATTTTAATATGAACACTCGATAGTGCACAATTGAATCTGGAGGGTATTATGTGTAAATCTTCCTCTAGAAAATTATTTTTTATATTCCTACAATAATTTTAGAATAGTTTTCAACGGAGTCTTTTATGTTTATGTAAGTCATATCAACGTATTGGAGAGCCTTCAAAAACTCAACCACAATTATTTTTGTTGATAAAGGAGAAAGAAGATTAGGGAAGGAGAATACAATAGTAATTGCAATTTGATGACGAACTCAAATCGATGCTTCAAATTAATTTGGTTTTGTTAATTACCGTTGGAAAACTTATTATGGCTTTCTTAGTATTAATAAAAATTATTATTAATTAGTGAAAGTTCTCTTATTATTGTCTGCGTTGTGTCATATAACAACCACAATGAGTTATGACTTACAACATTTCGATGAAGAATGATGTTTGCTGTTAGACTCATCACCAAACTAATGCAACAATGTGATTACTAAGATAATACATGAGTTAACTTTAAATGGCAAAATTTTGGATTGATCACCTTGCAAAAAGTTATGTTTGGAAAATATCGACAAAAAAAATGCAAAAGCAATAGGAGAAGGTAACGTTTGAAGCCTCTTTAAGACGGAAAACTTGATTGGCCCAGTATCTACTATATTGGATTCTCGAGAAAAAATTAAAGCACATAATTATTGCAGAAGGTTTCAAATCATGGCAGTTTTACAACGAGTTGCAAAGACAAACCATCAAAGAATGATTTCAGAAGAAAGTGGCAATAAAAATCAGGTTCTATTTTCTTTACTTTATTTATTTTTTAATTATCTAAGCTTATATTTACGAAGTTTAATATGTATAAATGTTAGCATAGATCATAAGTATACTGTGTGTTGCATGCATATTAAGATTAGGGATAATTATGGTTATTATGGTGGTTGTTTGTTTTACCAAATGAAATAAATTTATTGATATATATACAATTTGGTAGCATGTATGAATATATTATTATAGGTTCAACGTGAAGATAACATATTATCATAAAAATAAAGAGCCATGATATTCTTCTTTGCAAAAAGTGCTATAAAAAAGTGGACGTCATAATAATAGTGCATCTTGTTAATGTTTAGAAATTGTTTAAGGCTTGAAGTTTTTAACGAAGTATAATATTTAATTTGTTAGGTTGCAATATCAATTTTTAACAAAACAAATATGTAGATAAAAAAACCAAACATCGATAGCTAAATTGGTGAAAGCAAAATATTATTAGTATTAGTTTAACTCCGTAGAAAATGATACCACCGATTACTGGCCACTTGAATTCTTTAGTACGAAATGATCTTTCGTCACATAATTTAAATACATTGTAAAATCCATTATATTATTTATGTTTTCTTATTCTCTCGTCCCTCTTAATATAATATATATATATATATATATATATATATATATATATATAATATAGTATATATAATATATATATTATTTGAAAGAAATACACCTATCATGCTATTTAAAAAATTTGGACCCTCAAATGTGCTTATGCAACAATACAAGAGATGAGTTGTTAGAGAGGATATTGATTTTATATTATAAAATGATGTACTATATGACTCGGCATACACGTGCACTGCACCATGTCGAGAAATTGACATATTTTTATATTTATGCATTATTTTTTGTTTTTAGAATCTTATTATTTTGTTGTTATTATGGTAGAATCGCTTTCTTACTGTACACTTGTTTAGTTTATGTGTCTTTGGCATGTTGTGCTTAAATTTTGAGTCAAGGAACATATGGCAAAACATTTGTGCCGATTGATTTCTACTTTACTCTTTCCCTGAGTTTAATAATCATATATTCGAAAATAGTTTTTCCAAATTTTTTGATATAATAATTATTTTTTGTATTCTATTCACATCTTAGTTTTATTGTGTCTTAGTCTTTCTTTCTTTAATGAATGTGTGTCAGCGATCCAAAATCCATTAAGGATTGTTGGTGGCACCGGACACCGCTGTCAGGCAAGATAACTGAAATACTTAGTCAAGTTCTTGTTTTAATAATTTTGAAAACACGTCTTTTGTACGATTTAAAACAACACATCAGTATTTCCTTCAGAATTAATAAGGAAATATTTAGCAACTCTTAAATTTTCTGAATTTAAACCCAAATACATCCCAGACCCGGTGTCACAAGTACATGAACAACTACTGATAAGGAAAGTAAAATACAACCTCTGTCCGAAATACAGTGGACAGGAAATAAAATACAAAAGGATGAAAGGACTACCCTGCTGCGGGTCGCCTCGCAAATTGCAGCTCACCTAGTCCCAGAATTCATTCCTTCTGCTATGCCCAGTAGGGCTGCTATATATAGGCCGTGGCAACAAAAATGCCACAGAAGTCTAGTATGAGTACGTAATCAACGTGATACTCAATGAGTTAGCCGCCTAATCTCGAAGAAGTTAGAGACGAGATGGCCAACTCGCGACAACTCACTTGAGGTCAATTAACAGTATCTAGAAATGTGAGGAAAAATCATGGATTTATATAGTAGCTTTTAATTCGCAGAAGCCAGAAAACAGGTAAACACCTTCAACAATTAATCAAGGGCTTCCAAGGTTTTCTTCTTTATTGTCTTATCAATTTATATCAAGCACAAAGGGGGCCAATTCCACATTTACAATTCTCAAGCGACAAATAACATGCGCAAATCACACCGAGGGCGACGGCCCGATCCACAAACGAATGTAAATTGTGCACTTGTCGAGGGTCAACGGGCACGTCATAGGTGTCTATTTAATCTGCCGAGGCGTTCGGGGCCCGTTCCATAATAAACACATACCCTGCTCGCGAATCATGCATGCGACCGAGTACACGATAAAATACATGCTCAAGTAGCCAATTAAGAATTTATCGGGGATATTTATCCAAATAAGACAATTTCTCTTTTATTCAATTAGCAAAAATGATGTTTAATCTCTTTTTTAAATTCATTTACTAATCCCAGGTGATTTAAGCAATTCAAGCTATCAAGTGGTCATAAATAATCCAAGTACAACATGTTTATGGGTCCTAACTACCGGACAATAGCATAATAGTAGCTACGCCACGGACTTTCGTCACCTCGTGCGTACGTAGCCCCCCAATATAGGAGCACATAACCAATTATTTCAACCTATGAGGACAATTCCCTCTTACAAAGGTTAGAAAGGAGACTCACCTCGCTCCGAAGACTCATAACGCGGCATCTACATTCCTCTGTGAATGACTTGCACCAACGTACAATGCTCCAAAACTTAGCCAAATGATTATACAAATCCATTAATATATGCTCTCAATTAAACTTTACAACCCAATTTGTAACAATTCCTAACCCCGAACGAAAAGTTGACAAAAAATGCCCTCGGGTCCACGTGCCCGAATCTCGTCGAAATTTCTCGGAGAGATGATAAGTGTTACCACACTCAGATTTTTCATACGAATTTTCTGAGTTCTTCTCCTTTCTTCTGCATATTTTAACTTCAAAGAAAGCAACAGTAAGTGTGATTTGCTATCGAAGTTTGTGTTCGCTGAAACACTGGGGTTTGAAGTACCACTACACCAGTGTGTAATTCGTTCTATCCTGGGAGGAAATATCCATAACCTTGGGTACTAGGAGGGGATTAAATTCCTTAAGGAAACACTGTGAATTCAGTGGGCTCGAATTGGTTTTTTTTTTTATTTCATTTACATTTCTGTTTATGTTATTTTATTTTCTCCAAAAAATTTTTACAAATACAGATTACTAACAAACTCATCCTTGTACTGTTGCATAAGCCATTTGAGATTTTTAAATAGCATGATAGGTGTATTTCTTTCAAACTAACCTGTTCAAGGAGGAATAAATATACCTAATTTCTTATTAGTGTTTGTAGCCTATATATATATATATATATATATATATATATATATATATATATATATATATATATATATATATATATATATATATAAGAGGACGAGAGAATAAGAGAAACATAAATAATATAATGGATTTGACAATGTACTTAATTATGTGGCGAAAGGTCATTTCGTATTAAAGAATTCAAGTGGTCAGTAATCGGTGGTATCATTTTCTACGGAGTCAAACTAATACTAATAATATTTTGCTTTCACCAACTTAGCTATCGATGTTTGGTTTTTTTATCTACATATTTGTTTTGTTAAAAATTGATATTGCAACCTAACAAATTAAATATTATACTACATTAAAAACTTCAGGCCTTAAACAATTTCTAAACATCAACAAGATACACTATTATTATGACGTCAACTCTTTCATAGCCTTTTTGCAAAAAAAAAAATATCATGACATATCTTTATTTTTATGATAATATGTGATCTTCACGTTGAACCTAGAATAATATATTCATACATGCTACTAAATTGTATATATATCAATAAATTTATTTCATTTGGTAAAACAAACAACCACCATAATAACCATAATTATCCCTAATCTTAATATGCATGCAACACACAGTATACTTATGATCTATGCTAACATTTATACATATTAAACTTCGTAAATATAAGCTTAGATAATTAAAAAATAAGTAAAGTAAAGAAAATAGAACCTGATTTTTATTGCCACTTTCTTCTGAAATCATTCTTTGATGGTTTGTCTTTGGCAACTCGTTGTAAAATCTGCCATGATTTGAACCTTCTGCAATAATTATGTGCTTTAATTTTTTCTCGAGAATCCATATAGTAAGATACTGGGCAATCAAGTTTTCCGTCTTAAAGAAGGCTTCAAACGTTACCTTCTCCTATTGCTTTTGCATTTTTTTTGTCGATATTTTCCAAACATAACTTTTGCAAGGTGATCAATCCAAAATTTTGCATTTAAAGTTAACTCATGTATTATCTTAGTAATCAATTGTTGCATTAGTTTGGTGATGAGTCTAACAGCAAACATCATTCTTCATCGAAATGTTGTAAGTCATAACTCATTGTGGTTGTTATATGACACAACGATCAATAATAAGAGAACTTTCACTAATTAATAATAATTTTTATTAATACTAAGAAAGCCATAATAAGTTTTCCAACGGTAATTAACAAAACCAAATTAATTTGAAGCATCGATTTGAGTTCGTCATCAAATTGCAATTACTATTGTATTCTCCTTCCCTAATCTTCTTTCTCCTTTATCAACCAAAAAATAATTGTGGTTGAGTTTTTGAAGGCTCTCCATACGTTGATATGACTTACATAACATAAAAGACTCCGTTGAAAACTATTCTAAAATTATTGTAGGAATATTAAAAATAATTTTCTAGAGGAAAGATTTACACATAATACCCTCCAGATTAAAATTGTGCACTATCGAGTGTCATATTAAAATGCATTTAACTAATATATGTTAAATGCACGAGTACGTGTAGGTAATTTTTCTCAGATTTGATATGCATGTAAGCAAATGTTTTTTCAATTATACGGTGATTACTTATTGGGTTAAGATATTTTTGGGAACTCTTCCTCACACGTAACAGAATATATTTCGAACACCATCGTCTTTCGATGGAGAAGTCGTACCACTTTATGCTTACATCTGTAAGACTTGATGATAGGCATATGATTGGTTTCATTATGAAAATAACCTCGAGAAATATCTACTATTATCACAAGATTAGGAGTAAGCAACGTCACAGTCTTTTAAAAAGACACCAACACTATTTGTTTTTCTCCTTTATTTATATATAATAATTTAGACGGATTAATATATTTCCAGCATATTAGTGAAAAGGCTATTAGAGTAAGCGACGCATGAATGATATAGCAATCAAGCTTGATATATGTACATGTTATCTCGATAGAAAGGCTATAAAATGTATGAATACTCAGGAAAGTATGGATGTGTCTTGGGGTACACAATCTGTCTCATTATAATCTCTCGCTCTCCTAGAGAGTTGAGAGGTTCAGTCCTTCCGCTTTCTATTTGAAAGTATCCATCAATGTTTAGAAAAAGCATTTTTGTTTCAAGTTCCATCAAAACTACACTGCTTATCAAGGCCACGACTAATAGTTGTGACCGTTAATGAGATATGAAGCGTTCCTTGGTGTGTGTTCCGTTAGATTTTTATTTCATTTTATAAATAAGATATTGAAACTATTTAAAAGGGTATTTTTGTAATTTAACTTTTGTCTTAGGATTTTTTACTATTAATATAGTATAGATATAGATAGATAGATAGATAGATAGATAGATAGATTGATTGATAAGTTTTATTTCTTGAAGCATTAATTGTCAATCCTCTCATATCTCTGAAACTCTGGCCTCCTACTTCGGTTAGACCATCTCTTTAACTCCCTTGCAAAATTCTTGCTAAGAGAACCTTATGAGTACATTCACAAGACGCAATCATAGTTATAAGTAGAAAAAAATGGACTCGATCAAAGTAAAGCATAAGCAAATTAATTCAGTGATAGAAATATTTGTAACCCATTGATGGGAACTTCAAAGCTAATATGGGCATGTCACGACCCGGATTTCCCATCCTCGGAAGTCGTGATGGCGCCTACTAATGAGAGCTAGGCAAGCCAAATTTAATAACTTTTTCATTAATAACATAATTCCTTTTAACAATTATCGACAATAATACAAAAGCAACGAAATTAAATAATAAGCGGAAGTCTCAATAATATAGAAAACTGAATAGAAATGCGGAAAATTTCAACAAAGGCCTCTACCCAAGACTGGTGTCACAATACTCACGGACTACTAAGATTTACTACATACAACCGTTTGAAAGAGAGTAACACTGTCTGTCTCGAATACAAGGGATAAGAGATCATAAATAAAGATAGAGGAGACACCGGGCCTGCGGCCTCGGCGTCTCGGAGGACTGGAGACTGGCTCCCGATCTACCACTGCTGTTCGGTGCCTGGATCTGTGCAAAAGAGCACAGAGTGTAGTATCAGCACAACCGACCCCATGTGCTGGTAAGTGCCTAGCCTAACCCCGGCGAAGTAGTGACGAGGCTAGACAGGACTACTACATCAACCTGTACAGTTATATATGTGTATCTACAACGGGAAAATAACAGGAACGAACATTTCTAAATGGGAGGGGAACATGCTTCGGGGATAGCATATAATACAAAATTTCAAGAAAATAATAAAGAACATCAATAATTTAACTCTAACACGGATAAGGGAATAAAAGCAGAATTCACTGTCAAAACATATCTCGTTGCAGGCGTGCAACCCGATCCCATTTCTCAATGTTTCCGTGGTAGGCGTACCACCCGCTCCCATTTCATTAAATCTCGTGGTAGGCGTACCACCCACTTCCATTTCATTAAATCAACAGTACTTCCAAATGAAATTTACTCCAACAAACGCAACAATTTATACAAATTCATAAGACAACAAGTACACAATAATCATGACTCACTGAAGAAAACAAGTAATGACAAGTAGCAATTAATTACGGGCTTAAGGAGCAAATAAGCAATTTAATATTTAGTATGCTAAATGTCAAGTATCAAGTAAATCACATAAACATGTAGCAATTATAGCCTAATTTCAAAGCATAATGTTGCGCAAGGATACCTTGAGCCGATACTAACAAGTAACACAATAAAGGAAAATGCCAACATAAAGACACTCAGTAATAGTGGAATAAGATAACTAATGCACTTGAACCGATAACAACAAGAAAATCAATAAATAGAAGTAGAGGACAACATAATTCAATTATAAGCACAAATGAGAAAAAAATCAAAGACAAGTGCACGGCATCACCCTTCGTGCTTTTACTCTCATCCTCACCAAGCAATTAGAATAATAAAATGTGCACGGCATCACCCTTCGTGCTTTTACTCTCGTCCTCACCAAGCAATTAGAATAATAAAATGTGCACGGCATCACCCTTCGTGCTTTTACTCTCTTTCCTCACATATAATCAATAGAATTGGCACGGAATGGTCCATCGTGCGGCACGACATCACCCTTCGTGCTTTACACTCTTTCCTCACAATAGCAAACAATGCACGGCATCACCCTTCGTGCTTTACCCTCTTTCCTCACAATAACAAACAATGCACGGCATCACCCTTCGTGCTTTACACTCTTCCTCACCCAAACAACAATCACAAACAAGGGGCAAGAGAATAAACAAAATAATAATAGAAATCCCGGCAAGGGAGCACAATTAAACAATCAAATCCCGGCAAGGGTACAACATCAATAATCTCAACGTCCCGGCAAGGAAAAATAATCAATAAGCAACAATATCCCGGCAAGGGAACAATTTAAATACTCTTTCTCTTTCTTTCACTTTTATTTCATATCTCACTTTACCACTTGAGCCAATGCTCCAAAGAGGTTTAATCATTTCATATACTTTCACATGTGTGATATAACTTGAGCCAATGCTCCTCGATGTTCATAGGTCACAATTTCCTTTCACAAGCTTTTCACAACAAATAGGAGTCATCACCAAGGTAAGAGGAATACAACGAAATCAAGATATTCACAATTTAAAGACTCACGGTCATGCTAGAAACCAACGTATAGATACTCGTCACCATGCCTATACGTCGTACTCGACAAGAAGCAATTAGCAAATAAGACTCAACTCCTAGTCCCTCAAGCTATGGTTAGACCACACACTTACCTCAATGCCTTGAATACAACTCAAGCCTCAATTATAGCTTTACTCCGCGATTCCACCTCCAATCCGCTCGAATCTAGTTACAACTCACTTAATTACTTTAATAAACACTAAATGAATCAATTTGAATGCATAAAATATGAATTTCCCAAAGTATTTTCCAAAAATTTCAAAATCGCCCCCGGGCCCACGTGGTCAAAACCCGAGGTTCGAACCAAAACCCGGTTACCCATTCCCCCACGAACTCAAATATGTAATTTGTTTTGAAATCGGACCTCGAATTGAGGTCCAAATCCCCAATTTTTTGAAAAACCTAGGTTCTACCCAAAACCCCCAATTTCACCCATGAAAATCTTTGATTTTAAGGAGAAAACATGTTAAATGATGTTAATGAATGAAAGAACTGAGTAAAAATTGACTTACAAATGATTTGGAATGAAACTTGTTCTTGAAAAATCGCCTAAGGAGTTGTATTGTGAAAGTGGGGTGAAAAAGGGCCTAAAATTCGACTAAGTATGAAAATTGCTGGGCTGCAGATATGGGAATTGCGAACTGGGTTTGCAATTGCGAACCCTGCAGGCATGGAAAATGCGACACTTCTGTTCGCATTTGCGAACTCAGGCCTATAAGGGACCCTTCGCATTTGCGAATAAGGTCTCGCATTTGCGAGCCCTTGACCTTCGCATTTGCGAGGCATGGCTTCGCATTTGCGAACATTGGAAGGCCTGGGTTGGTTTCGCATTTGTGAACATTGGAAGGCTTAGGCTGGTTTCGCATTTGCGAACCAGCCTTCGCATTTGCGTGAGCTGGACCTTCGCATTTGCGAATACTGGCTTCGCAAATGCGAAGCCTGCAGATCAGAGATACCAGATTTTTCAAAAATGCAAAAATGCAATCCGACACCTATCCAAAACTCACCCGAGCCCTCGGGGCTCCAAACCAAATATGCACACAACCTCAACAACATCCTACAGACTTACTCGTGCGATCAAATCGCCAAAATAACATCAAAAACAACGAATCAAACCTCAAAATCACAAGTCTTTCCTCAAACCTCATAAACTTTCAAATTTAGAGTTTTAAGTCCGAAACACGTCAAACGACGTCCGATTTCAACCAAATTTTACAGAAAGCGCTTAAACCATATATAAGACTTGTACCGGGCGCCGGAACCAAAATACGGGCCCGATACCACAGTCTTTTAATCAAATTTCATTTTCATTTTCCTTAATCATTTCCAGAAAATAATTTCACACAAAATTCATTTCTCGGGCTTGGCACCTCGGAATTCGATTCCGGACATATGCCCAAGTCCCATATTTTCCTACGGACCCTCCGGGACCGTCAAATCACGGGTCCGGGTCTGTTTACCCAAAAGTTGACCGAAGTCAAATTTATTCAATTTAATATCAAAATTTAGCATTTTTCTCACAGAACTCATATTTAAGCTTTTCGGCTACGCACCCGGACTGCGCACGCAAATCGAGGCAACCCCAAATGAGGTTTTCAAGACCTTGAAAGCACGGAATGAATAAAAAAACAGGTGATGACCCTTTGGGTCGTCACAGGGCAAGAGAACTCCATCAAAGGAAAGCTTTAGCAAATTCAGTGATACAAACTCCAAATCTGTTGCGTCTTGGTGCTCAATCTAAATGCCATGAATTTAAAACATTGAAAAAAATTAAATTAAATAATAGTATTCCACAGCAAACTCCATATATAAACATTGAATTTGAAATAATTTATTGAAATAATTTATAACTAATGAATTCGGGAAACAAACTTTAGACGATTTTGAGGGATATTGTTTACCTTAAAATTCGTGTTACAATTAAACTTATAATGTGGTTTTAAGTATACGTGATTTCACTTAATACCAGTTGATTAATTTAGTGATAAGTGATGGAATTGACAAGAATATAAAACAAACTGATGTTTAGAAAGTGTCCTAAGGCTGTATGGTGGGCCGGGCCCGGTCTTAAATGGGCTAAACGGGCCTGGGCTTAGCGGTCCCGGGCTTCACGGTCCCGGGCTTCGTGGGCTCAACGGGTGGGACCAGCCCGTGACGGGCCTAAGCCCATATGGTCCTGGGCTAAATGGGCCGGGCTCGTGGGCTTAGCGGGCCTAACGGGCTTTTTTTATTTCCGGGCTTTTTTTTTAATTTTTTTATTTAAGGCAATTTCTTGTAAACCATATATGTATGTATATATATAAATTGCTCTTATGCATGGCTATATAAATATATGTAGTATATATAATATAGAAATCTAATTATTAAAGTGCTTGACGTAAAAGTAAAATAACAAAACAATAGTAAAACTAAATTGGCATGCATAATAAATTAATAACAAAGTACAACATGAAGCATAAATACATCTAATAATTTTAAAATAGCACAAATTGTTGAAAAATCTTAAAGACGAATTTGCGGATAAATACCCTCAACACAATACTTTATATGCCTCCTTAAAATGCCTGTGGTACACCCTGAACGAAAATTTAAGACTCTTCCACAGTTCTTGCACTTTAATATTTGGCCTTCTTCATTTTCTTCAAGCACTTCATAGTATTGCGAAACAAATAAGCGCACTCTTTCCGAACGAGGCATGATTTAACTTGAAAATTGAGATTGAGACTTGAAGTCTTGAAAATTGGAGATTGAGAGATTGAGAGAAATTTAGATTGAGAAATGAGTATTGAGTATTGAAATGAAGAAGAGGGAGGGGGTATTTATAGTGTTAGAGAAGGTTAGTTTTGTAAATTGAAAAAAAAAAATGGCTATTTCTGCAATATGACCGTTGGTGGTCATTGGGGTAGGGCCCTCATTTTGAAAAATCTTGTTTTGTAGTATATATAGTACTACTTCTTCAAGTATATATAATATATATAGTATACTAGTATAGTATACTATATATAGTATGTTATGTATATATATTCCCTTATATATTTTCTTGTAGTATATATTGTATATTATGTATATATATTCCCTTATATATTTCCTTGTAGTATATATTATATGTTATGTATATATATTCCCTTATATATTTTCTTGTAGTATATATTGTATGTTATGTATATATATTCTCTTATATATTTTCTTTTAGTATATATTGTATGTTATGTATATATATTATAGCTTATAAATAATTGCAAGTTAAAGACAAAAAAATATTGCAAAGAGATATTCAAGGGCATGTCTTATAATTTTTATTACCAAAAATGGCATATCTTTCTTAGTCTTCTTCCCCCCAATGGAATGAGCACAACAAGGTACTAATACCACCATTAAAAGGAAAAAAAACTAAAGAAGATATGCCAAAGTACAAGTTATACCATAATCTACATTGTATCTCTAACAAATCTCATAAATCCTTCAAGGTTCGGAGGAGGTTCCGTTGGTGGTGGCGGAAAAGAAGCTTGTTCATCACCGCTTCCGGGCGAAGCAGCATCCTCCGCAAGTTCCGCTATCATTTCTTCATACGCTTCGTCTATCTCCGGTTGTGATTCTGCAAGTCCAAAGTTTCTTCTTTCCGAGCGGATCCAATCTCTGAATAGTACTGATTTTTCCAAGCTCTCCCTCATAGACGCTCTATGATCACCTATTTGAAGTCTTGCTTGACTGAAAGCGCTCTCTGATGCAACTGTTGAAGCTTGAATAGATAAAATATCCCGAGCCATCCTTGCAAGAACCGGAAAATGTTTTTCCCTTGTCTTCCACCATTCCAACAGATCAAAGGTGCCGTCTGGATTCTCCTTTTCAAGTCCCTGCGACAAATAAACTTGAAGCTCATTTAGATGTGAAGTCTCATCAAAATTATCACCTTGAGAACCCCTAAACTCCGTCCAAGATTTAAGTGCTTGTAGGCCCGCAGCTCTTTTAGATGATTGTGAACTAGACGAAGTAGGGGTTGGAACATTTGGCCTAGCATGATCTAACGCAAGTTGATAAGCATTATAAATTGTTTGAGCATTTATTTTAATTGAGGCTTTTGCCTCTGCAAGTGTAGAAAATTCCTCAACTGAAAGATCTAAAGCCTTATAAATATTTGTGTACCAAAAGTGAGGACCTCCTAATTTCATTGTTGGATTTAACAATGCAGCAACACCATAAATAGGGGGGATAGGGAAAAAATATTTTTTAAACTTTTCTTTCATTGCATTTATAGCAAGTTGATAAATTTCCCCACCCTCCGAAAATTCAACAAACAAATCACATAGTGCTGCAATATAAACTAAACAATTTGAAATAGTAGGATAATATTTTCCAGAAAATGCATTTGTAGCAATTTGAAAATGTTCTAAAAAATCTATAAGAATTTTGACATTCGTCCAATCTTGATTTGTAAGGATTTCATCATCATCCTCACCACCAACACGAGCATTAAACGTTGCATTAATTGGGTTTCTATATTCATATGCAACTACTAAACTTTCGTACATATAATTCCATCTAGTTGGACAAGGTTTAGGAACCTTTCTTTCTCTAAGGCCAAATTCATCACATTTTTTAAAATACTCTCTAAGTCTACTTCTACGGTTTGAACAAAAAAGCCAATTTAGAGCCATTCTAACCTTTTCAATTTTTAAATTTAAAATTCTCATACCTTCACCGACGATTAAATGGTAAATATGACAAATACATCTCACATGGAAACAATTACTAAATGCAGGATTTAGTGTTATTGTAAGTATGCCTATAGCACTAGTGTTACTAGAAGCATTATCCATAGAAATTGTCATTATTTTATCTCTAATGCAAAAATATCTACAAATATCTGCAACAGTGTTAGCACTAAACTTACCTGTGTGACGTGAATTAATTATTCTATAAGCAATAATGCGTTTTTGCATTATCCACTCCTCATCTATCCAATGACTTGTAACAGTTAGATAATCACAGTCATTATTACTTCTACCAATATCAGTAGTAATAGAAATCCGATTAGTTATATGAGTAAATAAATACCGCAAATATTGTTCATATTCATGTTTATATTTATAAATATCGCTCTTAACTGTTGCGCGAGGCCAACATTTATAAGTAGGATTAAAAACGTTTCTAGTATAATGCACAAAATTAGGGTTAGAAGGAAAAGTATATGGTAAGCACATAACGGTAACCATCTTTGCTAATTCTTCACGATCTTTATTAGGATCGTAATATAAAATACCACCGGTCACAGTGTTAATTCCTGGCTGAACTAGATTTGAACCTGTACTAGGGTTAACCGCAGTATCTACACTTGTCCCCTCTTGTTGCGCTTTCATTTGTAAATATTTAACTTTATCTCTAGGGTGTGTTTGTATGTGCCTAGCCAAACTACCCGTACCGCTACGGTCTCCAGTATATTTATGCGCCAGCAATTTCCCACAAGTTTTACACTTAGCCTTATTTTGTTCTCTTACTTGAGTAAAAAAATTCCAAACTATTGACGTTTCTAGGCGTTTAGAAGGTTGTCTATTAAAAGTAGGGGTTTCTACAGGTGGGTCGGGCGGGGCATCAGTTGGGTTATTAACAGGACTAGTAGGTGTATCATCTAAATCCGGTTGGGTTTCATCTACATCCTCATTTTCCTCATCATTTTCTAAGATAGTTTGATTAGGATAAAGAGCATTCATAACTTCTTCATTTAATTGTTCACCTGGTGCAACATTATGGCAAAATTCACTATCGGAAAATTGAAAACAAGGGTTATCACTATCAAGAATAATAGGAGCAGCAGGACGGGTAATAGGTCTGTGTCGGGGAGCCGGGGGAAGGGTAGTAGGTTGGAGACTACTTTCACCAATTTTAGCTTTTCCCTTACCATCAAACATTTTTTTCAAAGAAAATGCCATATTAATTACAATTATGCAAACTAAACACACAAAAATATATTCTTAAAACTTAAGAGTTGGAACGAGTTTACCGAATTGCCGAACAACTTCTTGAAAATTGAAAATCGTTGAAGACTTGAATACTTCAATTCACCAACTTCATAATTTTTCAGGAAATTGCAATAATAAAATAAGCAATTATAGAAGCGAAATTAGATATAGATTGAGAGAGATTGAGAGAGGTTGATGAATTGGTGAGTAAAAATAAAATAATGAGGGGTATTTATAGTTGAGAATTGGGAAAAAGTATAATTATATAAAGTTTGGGGTTAAAATAAAGTTTGGGGGCCAAATGGCTATTTTTTAAAGTGGCCAACGGATAAATATGAAGGCCAACGGCTAGATTTTAAAAATTTGACCGTTGGATTTTTTATTTTTTTTTAAAAATAGCCGTTGGAGCCCGTTAGGCCCGGTTGAACCGGCATAGGCCCGCCTGCCGGTCCCGGGCTTAGCGGTCCCGGGCTCGTGGGCTTAGAGATGAGAACCGGCCCGCGACGGGCCTCTTGCACCATTGGGGAGCGGCCCACCAGGACCGGCCCGCCAGGACCGTTTAGCCCGTTAAGACCGCGGGCCTGGTCCCAGCCCGGCCCACCATACAACATTAAAGTGTCCTCGAGCCGATGAACCCTCGAGAGTAATAAAGTAAGAACAGTTAAAGAACAATGAATTGATGAACAATGGAAAAAATATTATATTGCTTTTTTTTCCTGTATGAATGTAAGGTGTTTACAAATGATGGGGACCCCTCTTTATATACTAGAGGAATCCTAATTGTGGTATAATTCTAATTACGGAAATAAATCCCATGAATGATACAAATAACCGCCTTTGATTTGATCCATTCCGAGATTTCCTTCGTGATCTCCGACCGGTTACGGATATTTCACCTTTCCGTTTTTGTGTTCTGCTCGAAGCTGTTCACATCTGGTCTCGATCGTCGCGGACCTCGATCTCCGAACTCGGTACCTTGTCTTCGTGCTCAGGCCTGATCCATTACGAGGTTGACCCTCGATGCAGTTCTCTAATCTCAAAATAATGGCAAAATCGGACAAGCCCGATTTTGCCCGTATACATAGTCCTCTCGTTTCTCGGAGTGTAAAAGAAACGAACTGAGTCTTCGATTTCGTACATTGACCAATTACGATGTTATCCTCGTGATGTAAGAGGTGGAGGCGACTGAAGCGTCACGTCTGCACAGTTCATAAGACCACTAATTAGTGCTAGCTAATAGTCAGCCACTAGTGTTTTCGAACCGTCATAGCAATATTATAAATACATCCTCTTCATAATTTTATCAAACTTTATTTTTTAAACTTTTCTTAATCTTCAAAGCTCTCCTTCCTTCAAGTTCCTCAATTCTGCAAATTACTTACACCCCGTTTGCCGATTCTCTCCTAAAACAGCAAACTCCATCTTCTTCTTTTTTCTGAACTCACATAGAAATGGCGAAAACATCTAATACCGTTACCCAAAAGGAAAAAGTTTTTTCATCGCGGCTGGCCGGCGATAAAACGCCGGTGGCGCCACGCGTCGAGGAGTGCGTTCCGGGGTCGTGCGATCTTTCCTTCGACTTCAAAGTCAAGAAACACTCTTCGTCCCCTGGCTGATGTGAGCCCATGTCGAGATATATATGCTCGATAACCGAAGGCGATCTGGAGCAGGTGAAAAAAGATTACGTCTGGGAAAATAAAGAGGTGGTGATTCCTACCCTTGAAGAGGACATCACCATCTACGTAAAAGGGTTGTTTAGTGTTTACACTTACCCCTTTACGCTTGGTCCCGTTGATCCGGTTATTCTCGACTTCTGCTGCCAATACCGAATAACTCTTGGCCAGATACACCCTTCCTTTTGGGGCATTGTTATCTTGCTCCGATACTTCGTGAGAAAGGTCGAAGTGATGCCTTTTACGCTCGACTACCTCATTAGACTGTATAGCCCCCGTCTCTATCGGGGCGGCTTAATAAGGCTCCATCGCTGAGCCAAAAATGTGTTGTTCTCGAGTACAGACGAGGACAAGGATCGCAGTTGGATGGGTCGGTTTGTCTGAGTGAAGACCTCCGATTTAATCCTGGCCGAGAAGATGTCGTTCCCCGAGGAATGGAACATGAAGCGTAAGTACAAACCCATCAACATCTCATGTTGATTTCTTTGTTTCTGTTATCTTCCTTCACCCGCATCTTTTCTCACCCACATCTTTTCTTATGATGTAGCGTTTCCCTGGGTGCCCAGTGCAATCCTGAACCTCGAAAGCTGGGTTCGGAAGCTAGCTTCAACTTCTACATATGTTGAGAGCTCGTGGCGCGATTTAGCGAGGGGCCGAAAGGAGGCCAAGAATCATGGTAAGCTTACCCTATATGCTTTTTATGCTCTTTTCTGAAGCGTTTCTTTTCATTTGTACTTGATTCCCTTTTATGCAGATCTCGGGGATGTTGCCGAAATGAGTCCGGCCCCGCCTGGGGAAGAGGAGGCCCCGAAACCAGCAAAGGGTATGAAGAGGAAAGGGGTCTCGCCTTCCGATACCTCAAAGCCTAAGAAGAATAAGGCTCGCAATTCAAAGCAAGATGCCGCCGCCCTGGCTAAAAGAATAGTCTAAAAACTACGAGATGAAGAAGAGGAGGAAGAAGATGCTGACTATGAGCTGGTAGCTCGAAAGAGGGGAAGCGTCGAAGCTTCAAAGGTAGCTGAGCCAGTGGTGGTCGAGGAGGCTCATCCTCAAACCGAGGAGATCTCGGAAGATGGTCCAAGCAAAGTTCCCGAGTCATCGGGGGCTGAAGATGTCTCCTGCCGTGACGAACAACCGGCGAGTGTACCTGTCCGCCGTGACGAACAATCGGTGGTTGTGCCTGAAGGATCCGATTCCGAGGCCCTCCGAAAAGCGGAAAGTGCCCCAAGTGGCTTACTTGGGACAATCAATATTGATGATTCGCCGCCCGGCCCCACATTTTCTGAAGGGAAATTTCAGGAGGCTCAGTTTATGGAGACCCCAAAGTGGGAACGGCCCACGAAGGGGATGACATATTCTGTGGCTGCTTCACGGGGGCCGATGATGTTTACGACCTGGATGCAACAATTATTTTTTTTGAGGCACAACGACTCCTGAACCAGGTAAATTTCAGCACCAGTTATTAGGTTTACATTTGGTTTTCGTTTTGTCTGATTTCCTTCGTTTCTCCATAGGCTGTGACGCTCATCGGAAAGCATTTTCCAAGTCCCGAGCTGAGCTGAACTGGTGTGAGGCCGATCTCAAAAGGCTCATGGAGGAGAGAGATGCCCTCAAACTCCTATATGCGCAAAAAGAAGAGGAGATCAGGGACCTCCGAGCTGAATTGGCAAGAGCTTATAAAGAGCAGAATGATCTCATCGAGCAGGTAACGTACATTTTTGGGAGCTTGACATATCAATTTGATATTGGCGACTAACACGTAGATCCTGCAGGTTCAGCAGCAGGCTGAAAAGATTGAGCAGCTTCGCGAGGAGGGTGAGGTGAAAGAGGTAGAGACTATAGGGTGGAAGCAGAACATGGACCGCCTCGCCTCGGAGAAAGATATGGCTCGAGCCCAGCTGTGTTCGGTTGAACGTCAACTCCAAAGCGTGAAGGACAAGAGCTTGGCTCGAGCCAAGAAAATTGAAGAGCTTGAGACTCGGTTGGCCGCTAAGCTTGCAAAAGCCACATTTGAGGCGGAAAAAGTGAAGGCCGAGGCAGAGGCGGTCGTGTCCGTCTACTGAGCCGATGCTGAAGCCGCTAAGGTTTGAGCAAAGGAAATTTCCGATGCTGCTGAGGTTCGATTATCCTGCGTTGCTGATCATGCTAAGCGCCAGTCTCAAGAGAGAGATTCTCGAGGAGATTCGTGCTCGTGGCTTTGACCTCACGGCTGATATCGAGAATGTGAAAGTGCTAGAAGCCGAAGCTGAAGCTTTGCCCTCTAATGATGATGACTCCGGCAGAGCGAGTGGGTTCGAGAGCGGAGAAGATGAAGATGGGGCTCCCGGGGAAGATTAAGCACTTAGAACTTTTTTCTTCTTCTTGGATTTTTGTGTAAGACTCTGAGTGGTCCTTGTAAACACTCTCGTATATGATCCTTTTTCTTTTCGCTTTGTCTCTGATTTTTGTTTTATGAAAACTTTCTTTTGCTTTCGCCTTATGATAATTCTAATATACTTTAGGACTTGTGACAAATTTAACTTACTTCGTTGTCCCGTGAAAATTTTGTTGAAATTGGATTGCTATAATTTCTATAATCAAGTGAGTACTTGCTCGAACTCGGAGCGGTAAAAACCCTTGGGTTTTGGTTAAGGCCCTTAGGCTCTTTAATCGGGCCGATATGGCCTCAAAATAGTGGCTTTTTCCCTTTTTCGGCTTAAAAGTTTAATTTGTTATGCCTTAGCATGAGATAAATCTGTACCCATTAGGATTTAGTGTTGTCAAAAAACTTTGTTATGCCTTAGCATAAGTTTGTTCAATTTGGTACCTCTTAAGGTTCTCGTGGGTCGACTTTATCGAAACCCTATGTAAATTCGCAAAGGGTAGCCCTTTTTTAACTGGTTTTATGAAAATATTTAAAGGCCTGTTTGATTACAAAATTCGGACGTCTCCGAACCGTGTTAGTATGGCCGTAGCCTTTAACTTGATATTTGCCCATTGGGCTTGTCAATCGATTATACTTCAAACTTGTTCGAAGTATTAGTCCCCGAGTGGGGTGGCCGTGGCCCATAAAATCGAGGATTGCCCTTTTAAGGTCTTAAGATTTCGAAGTTTCACAATTCGAGCGTGTCGATTTTCAGACGACTGTCCCCGAGTACGGAGTTAATTGCTTGAGCTTTAGGTATGATTGGCTCTTGAGCTGGTTTCCGTAAAATATAGTAAGTGCGAAATTGTAAAATAAAAAATTCACTAAGGCATGGAACATCTAATAAGGAAAAAGTACTTCCTTCAATAGATTATTCATGTGTACATGTTTTTTCATTAGGGCTCGGGCAATCTACATGGGGCACGGTTCGTTTGACTGTTTGGCCCTTCACAAAATTTTCCTATCGACACTACAAGAAAGTATGGAATTTTCAACAATGTTTTAGCAACAACTGAAATATTGTTGGAAAAAATGGATAAATGGCAACAATTCCACAAATTTGTTGCTATAGAATAAACTTTTTGGCAACAAATTTTTATTGTTGGCAACCGTATTAATTTTGTTGCCATATTCTATGGTTCAGATAATAAAATTTAAATTTTAAAAATATTCTAGCAACAATTATGGTATTGTTGCCGAATTTAATAAATGGCAACAACTGATTTTAGTTGTTGCAAAAAATAAAACTTTAAGATAATAAACTTAAAATATAAACAGAATTTGCAACAACAAAATTTTTTTGTTGGCAATACATAATATTTTTCCAAGAAGGTTCGTGGATTGTGGATTGTGGCCTAAAACTTTCCAGTTTTCCGCCAAAATTAAACGCGGAAAACTTTTCCCTTTTTAATAACTTTTCTCGAAATTTTAGCGCACTCTCTAGTAACCAATCTGGCTAGGATTTTTCTTATCTTCTATTCTTGAAAGAGCTCCTTCTCTTCTTCATCCTCCTTGCTGCGTCGTATTACTGCTGATCGGAAAAGAACCGGTAAGAACCCTATTCAAATTGCTTTATCGATTGCTGGTTCACCGAATAATGAAAATACCGTTTTCAGAAAGAAACTTTGCATAAAGTTTTTCTTTTAGCGTTGTCCAATTTCTTGTTCTTTATATGAATGGATCTTTTTTGTTGTTACGTGTAGCATTATGGATCTTTTCTGTTGCCTTTCATATGAATTATGGATCTTTTCTGTTGCCTTTCATATGAATATGAAACAATATTTTCTCGAAGTTAATAGAATATATTGAAGGTCAACAGTTTTACACTTCAAGTTTTAATACTTATTTTGTGAGAAGTTTATCAATTACTTGATGTTATTTCTGGTGTTGGTCTGGTTCATAAGTTTTCTTTATGTCCCCTGTCTAATTTTTTGTTCTTAAGTATTTTATTCATGTGTATTGCTATTCATCTATGTTGATTATGTCATGGTTGCTGGATATCATAATCGTTCAATAATTTGGCAGGTGATTGCTAATCTTCAATAGATATATGTATTCCACGAATGGTTCTTTCCTTTCTTTTCTACCCAAAATACTCTGAAAGTTAATTTCAAAAATTTCATCAAAACAGTCAGGTGGAATATTGAAGCCACTATATATGTATCCATTTAAAGTGTCCTTCATTTAGTACTAACATCTTGTGAAGTTTTAATAAAAAATTGTAGATTTCTTTATTTGGACTTTAGAATATTTAGTATATTATTTCTCATTCTATCCTTAGCCGAGGGTCTATCGGAAACAACCTCTTTACCTATTGAAGGTAGGGGTAAGGTCCGCGTACACACTACCCTCCCCAGACCCCACTTGTGAGAATACACTGGGTTTGTTGTTGTTGATGTGTATTGCTATTATTGAATCTGACGTAAAGTAAATTCTGGACTACTCATAAAAAGCGTGGAGTATTTCTAGTTACACTGGTTGTAGTATGAGTGATTTGCAATTGTAGATGGTTTCAACTTTGGTAAAATACATTGTTTTACTAAGTATTTATATTATTTTATTTTTTGAGAAAAGAAAATTCTTAGAAAATAAGTATTTCATTCCCTTGCACTCTGTTAATTCATGAGAAAGTGTGAAAGAAAAAAATTGTCCAACCATAGCTGAATCGAATCACGTTGGTGCTCCTATGCGATTTTTTAAGAAGGGCACATACTCTGTCTAGACATTAATACTTCTGTGATTCCCACAATAAACAAGAGTCTCAAAGTAAAAATTTTGTTTGCCTAATATACATAGCTCAAAGTGGAACTTTTGTTTGCCTAATTTTGTGCACTAATATCCATAGCTTATCTGTTCTAATTATTTGGCTTTTCAGTTCAACTCAAAGCCTTATGTTTCTAAGTAATTCTCTAATCTATTTTTTTCCGATACAACAGATAATAAAAAATAGAGAGAAAGACAATCATATAGTTTTACTTTTATATTTTATTGTAGGTAAGTACATGATGGATAAAAGCTGGATATTCATTAAGAATAGGGCGTTACCTCAATACTTGAATGGTGTAGAACAATTTTTAAACTTCGCATTTTCTAATCCTAATGTTGGTGTAAGAATCCAATGTCCGTGTATTAAGTGTAACAATGTTCTTTGGAAAACGCGAGAAGAAGTAAAGACAGATTTACTTAGACGGGGAATAGATTCAGCATATGATAGGTGGATTTATCATGGTGAGTCAGATTCATTTTCAGATGATGGAACAAATGTTTGTATAGATTCAGATATAGGAAATGATGATTCTTCCACTTTTGAAATGTTGCATGACTTGTATCGTGGTATTCCCACTCATAGTCATGAGTTTGATAAGAACAGTGAGTTTAGTTGTGAAGAGCCTAATCCAGAAGCTAAAATTTTCTATAGGTTATTAAAAGATGTAGAGCAAAAGTTATATCCTGATTGTGAAAAGTTCTCCAAACTCTCGTTTGTAATGCGTCTTTTCAAATGAAGTGTCTACATGGCTGGAGTAATACCTCATTTGACTCTTTATTGAAATTATTGAGTGATGTTTTACCCAAAGAAAATATGCTCCCGAATTCTATCTATGAAGTTCAAAAGATAATTAAAGGTTTGGGTTTAGATTATGTGAAGATAGATGCATGTGTTAATAATTGTATTTTATATAGAAAGGAATATGTGGATCTTGAGAAATGCCCTAAATGTGGTGAGAAAAGATGGATGGTAAGAAAAGGAGAACATACTGATGAAGAGGTTGCTTCAGAAAATTCGAATAAGAGAAATAAAGGAATTTCTAGAAAGATTCTTAGATACTTTCCTATCATACCAAGATTACAACGATTGTTTATGATAAAACGTTCCGCTAAAGATATGAGATGGCATAAAATAAGAAAGTCGATGATGGAGTTTTACGACATCCAGCTGGCTCCTTGGCGTGGAAAAATTTTGATAAAAAATATCCAAGTTTTGCTTCAGATCCACGTAATGTAAGGCTTGGGCTTGCTTCAGATGGCTTTAATCCTTTTGGTTCAATGAGTAATGCTTATAGTATGTGGCCGGTAGTGTTGATACCATATAATCTCCCCCCATGGCTATGCATGAAACAATCAAATCTTTTGTTGTCTTTGCTTATTCCTGGCCCAAAAGGCCCTGATATGGATATTGATGTGTATCTCCAACCCTTGGTAGATGATTTGAAAACCTTATGGGAGAGTGGAATTGAGACTTATGATGCTTTTATGAAACAAAATTTTTTCTTACGTAGTTCTTTGTTGTGGACAAATAATGACTTTCCATCTTATCGTATTTTGTCCGGTTGGAGCACTAAAGTTAAATTAGCTTGTCCGGTTTGTCATACACATACTTGTTCCATTTACTTGAAATATGGTCGCAAGCAATGCTATATGGGTCATCGTAGGTTCTTGAAAATAAATCATCCCTATCGTCGAAATAAAAGTTCTTTTTAATAACACAAAGGAAGAAAGACTTGCACCACAAGCTTTGAGTGGAGATGATGTGCTTGTACAACTTAATACATCCTCACAAATGTTAGTTGACAGCAGCACGAGAAAAAGAAAACGAGATGCAATAAGATATGACAATTGGAAGAAAAGAAGTGTATTCTTTGAACTCCCATATTGGAGGACTTTATTGTTGAGACATAATTTGGATGTGATGCATATAGAAAAAAACATCAGTGAAAGTGTGATAGGAACGTTATTAGATATTGAAGGAAAAACAAAGGACACGTTAAAATCTCGGTTGGACTTACAAGAGATGAAAATAAGAAAACCCCTCCATCCAATAAAAAGTGGTAATAAGTACATACTTCCTCCAGCAAGCTATACAATGTCTAAAACTGAGAAGATTCAATTTTGTCAGCTTATTAAAGAAGTCAAGTTTCCTGATGATTATGCTTCTAACATTAGTCGTTGTGTCAATGTTAAGGAAGCAAGAATTTTCGGACTTAAAAGTCATGACCACCATATTTTTTTTCAACGCATTTTTCCACTTATCATCAAAGGGATTTTGCCAAAGGATGCATATGATCCATTAGTTGAACTGTCGTTATTCTTTAGCGATTTGTGCGCTAAAGAGTTGTATGTGGAGAAATTTGATCAACTAGATAAAAGTATACGGGTGACAATTTGTAAATTAGAACGTGTGTTTTTGCCAACGTTCTTTGATGTTATGGTTCATTTGGCAATTCATTTGGCAATGCAGGCAAAGTTGGGTGGTCCCGTTCAATTTCGATGGATGTATTACATTGAAAGGTTGGATTCTTGTTCCTCTAAACTATTCCTTTAGTTGCTCTTCTAGTTAAAATTTGTTGCAAAACTGATCAATTTTTACGTCATAGATTTTTGCGCACCTTGAAAGGTTATGTACGAAATAAAGCTCACCCGAAAGGATCAATTGCCGAGGGATATCTTGCTGAGGAGTGCATGATATTCTGTTCCAAATATTTGACTGATATGGAGACAAAGCAAAATCGTCCGGATAGAAATTTTGATTCTTCTAATATTGAACCAAATGGCTTATCTGTATTTAATTGTCGTGCTAAGCCTTTAGTAGGGGGTACTTGGATAAACTTGAGCACTCATGAAATCAATCAAGCTCATTTTTATATCCTCCAAAATTGTGAGGAAGTCAGACCTTGGATTGAGTAAGATACCTTTCAGTTAGTTTACATCCTTTTATTTTTATGGAAATCTCAACAACTATGTTTTAATATTATTTGTTTTGATTTTATTAAATGCTCACATTCCATAGGCAACACTTAGAAATATTAAGGAACGAGAATACTAGAAATGTTTTCAAGAGGCACAAGGAGGAATTTCCTTTGTGGTTTGAGAAAAAGGTAAATTATACCATTTGATGCTTGTTTATCTTTATTTAGGATAATTTGTAAATTATATTTTTAAATAGTATTAATGTTTGTGAGTTTGAAATTGAAATATTATAGGTGGTACAGTTAAAAGAAAATGGTGATGGCCGAATTACCAGTGGATTACTAGCTTTGGCAAGACGTCCAGATCCTCGTGCTTATTGCCATAATGGATATATCATGAATGGGTTTAGGTTTCGAACAATGAAATCTGAGCTAGGTTTGAAAACTCAAAATAGTGGTGTAGTTGTGAAAAGTGATGAACATACAGAAAATGTTGATTATTATGGAAAGATAAGAAATATTTTAGAGATCCAATATTTGGATAATAATTCAGTCATATTATTCCAATGTGACTGGTTTGAAGTTCCTACTCAAGGTCGTAGTCAAAGTAGAGGTTATAAAAGGAATGAATACGGATTCATATGTGTAGATGTGACACGACTCGATTATACAAATGATCCATTCACTTTAGGCTCACAAGCACAATCTGTGTATTAGGTTAAACACGATCAAAATGAGAATTGGCATGTTGTGGTAAGAGTAAGACCACGGAATTTATTTGATTTACCCGAACAAGAAGATGAAACGGAGCCGTATCAACTGATTGACTTGGTTGAAAGAGGAGAAGTAGATCTTCAAATAGAGCCCGACAATGATGTTATTAAAATACAAAGAGAAGAAATTGATGGAGTGAGTGTAGATGCACCTTCAATAAGTAATGAGGAAGAAGTTGTCACGACCCAATTCCCACCCGGTCGTGATGGCGCCTCTCGTGAAGACAAGGCCAGCCAACAGAAACAATCAACATTTGCTTTTAACTTTTTCTTAGCATAAACAGGTTTAATCCATAAATACCGATTAATCACACGTGTGGAAATAAACGTAACATAACGGGAAATAACCATCCCAAACTCAGCCCGATGATCGGGGTGTCACAAGTCACGAGCTGCTACAGAGTTGATGAAAAATATACTACAAGTCTGGAAAACATAGTCTGAAGATGAATAAGATATGCAGAAGATAAGGAAGAAACGGGGCTGTGGACGTCGACAGCTACCTCGTCTCTCCCGGTCCGCCTGGCCTGGAAGGAAATCAACGCTCAGGTACGAACTCAGCGGTGCCTGTCTCTGCACACATGGTGCAGGAAGTAATGTGAGTACTCCGACCCAGTGAGCAATAAAAATAAATAACGACTGAGAACATAAAATCCCACAAAGGCACAAATAATGCTATCTCAAGCAGCAACTTCAGAATAATAGTAGAAACCAGTGAAAAATAATAAGAAAAACTTTTTTTTGAAAACAGTTAAACATCAATTATACTCAATCAGTAAGTCAGCCA
This sequence comes from Nicotiana attenuata, assembly GCF_001879085.1. Taxonomy (NCBI): domain Eukaryota; kingdom Viridiplantae; phylum Streptophyta; class Magnoliopsida; order Solanales; family Solanaceae; genus Nicotiana; species Nicotiana attenuata. Next base: position 18,114,620 of record NC_031999.1, read on the forward strand.
TTGTTACCTGACCAACGCGTACTCCAGTGTCATTGTTACCACTGGTCAATCATAGTTACCTGACTGGTCAGTCATTGTTACCTGACCAATCACATTTAACAGTGTCATTGTTACCACTATTCAATATTAAATCACTCTATATGGGTACCCGCGCTCACTGTGGGTGTGCAGACTCCGGAGGGGCTCCTACAGCCCAAGCGCTATCAACAAGGCCTGAAAGCCTGAATAGTATCAATACGAGGCCTGAAAGCCTCCTCACCTCACTCATCATGCCCTCACACAAGGCCCTCGGCCTTAATCAGTCCAGAAATAGTCAACAGCCCCTCGGGCAACAGTAAAGCAATAATTCTCAGCTCAAACAATAGTTCAAATATCAGTTTAAAACTCCAAGTTGAGTAAATATGGCTGAGTTCAAGAAACAGTGTAAATCACATGGACTGAGTTCAAATAATATTTCTAGCAGTGAGGAAAACGGTGATGATAGTTCATAAAGAGTTCAAACAGTCGGCAATAAGCCCCAAATATGGCAATAAGCCCAAATCATGATGAAAACAACAAGTCATTGCTAATACGCGGTAAAATATCATCCGGACTGGACCAAGTCACAGTCCCCAATATTAAATGACCCCGCGCTCGTCATGGAACGCGTGTCTCATCTCAACATAGCACCAAGTTGTGCAAATCCGGGGTTTCAAACCCTCAGGGCGTCATTTAAAGTCATTACTCACCTCTAGCCGGCTGATAACCTAGCTCGCCAAGCCTTTCCCTCTCGAATCGACCTCCTCGCGCATAGGATCTGACCAAAACCACAAGGATACGTCACAATAGGCTAACAAATCGTAACCCAATCGAAAAGACTCGAAAAACAACCAAAATCACGAAGTTGGCAAAACCCGAGCCCTG
>NC_031999.1:18115622-18119337 GCF_001879085.1 Nicotiana attenuata
CCTAGGCTTGTGATGTTTTCCTTAAAATACTTGGTCTTGTGTATTTCTTCTGTGATTCTGTACCAACGTTTGAATTATTTCCATATCTATATGACTCTTTCCTTAATTACTTAAGGTTTTCTGTGATTACAATTGGATCCGGGACCCTTTTGATTGATTTTCAAATTGATACCTTATTTTTACTTTATAAAGAACACTACTATTCCATCTTTCCTTAATTACCAACTATGTATTTGACCCTATTTGTGCACTACATGGTTTCCTTACCTTAATCGAGCCTTAGTAAACTGATTTTTTCTCCTTATTTCACCTCAATTAGCCGTTTGACCTAGACCCCCTAATTAAAGGAGTCTAGTTGTCTTAATTGATACTAATTGATTGGTTTCTATGTTTGTGCACTCTTTGCCCGCCTTACTTGTTTTCAAAAAACTATATAAGGACCTAGTCCTCCCTCTTTCTATCATAAGGGAATTCTCTCATAATCAGAAACACACGAAAATACACCACTCACACACGGAACTCACTTTTCGAGCAATACTGTTTTTCTAATCCTACTTTACTTGAGATCTTTTGGAACTGCTGTTTGCAATTCGGCTTTTTTCGAGGCTACTTTTGCTTACTTATTTCTTTGAAACTGGTATGTCCTTTGTTTAAATATTCTTCTTCACCCCCTATGTGTTTACTTTACAGCTTCAGGCTTCTTGTTTACTTTATTGCTTACATGCTGTAATTTGTGCTTCATATCTCTTTTCTTTGCTTTTGTTTCTGTCATGGATCCCTATCCCTATTCCCTTCTATGTGCTGAGTTAAGGTCTTGGCCTGACAGTATCCTAATTACTTCCCAAGCCATGAGTTGATCCACAATGGATCCTAACTCTCAATGTTTGGCTAGCAGGCTGGTCAGGGGTGTGCTAGCATCCCAATTGCTGGCATGACCACCCGCCTGCCGTGTCTCTCCCTGATTCCCTTCCCCCTATGCACTTACACTTACTCTTAGATTCTAAGTTCTTCCCCTATCTTATGAGCCTTGCTTTGGGACCTTGAGTTCCCTCTGAACTTGGACATCTGAGGGCTGGCATCTCCACACTGCACTATGCTCTTGATTCTGAAATGTTTTTGGGGTGTAAGCACTGCCCGGAGTCCCTTTGAGACTCTTGGGAACTTTGACACACTCCAAATATGAGAAAGTCTTTTGGAAATCTGATCCTGGAAGTTGGTTTATCTCATATTGTTGGACTTTGAGTCTGAATTAGGCTGATTGGATGTAGTTGTAACCGCTGCTGTAATTTTTTTTTACTTTCTTTTGATCCATTCGGTCTGTAATAACTTTGTAATAACTATTGGGGATGGATAGTGAAAAGGGATGGGGGAATGAATGCATGTAAAGGGTAGAAAGCATGCCTATAGGATCTTCTATAATTTCTGCATTTCTGCATGTAGAAAACCTGCCTATAGGTCATTCACAATTTCTGCACTTCTGCATTTAGAAAACATGCATATAAGTTTTTCTACGCTTCTGCACTTACTGCATTTCCGCATTTTAGAGATCATGCCAATAGGTTCTGCATATAAAATCATGCCTTAAGTTTTTCTGCATATACACACCATTAGGCAAACAATCTTAGGCTTAATAATAACCAACTCGTTCTAGACATCATGTCTATAGGACTCTTGCATTTATATAACTGTTTTAAACTAATGACACTTAGAGATCATGCCTATAGGAGCAAACCAACTGAATCTGAATTGTCCATCTCGCTAGTAAGTCTAGAATCAGTGGTAAAGTCGTTTTAACATCTGCAGAACTTTTGTTTGTTTCTAAAATCAATAACCCTCCTTAAAATCAGTACGCCTTCTGCCTTGTTAGATATCCTGATCACAGATCTCACCTAGGCAAGACAGTAGGTAATTGATTGACTGTATCAGTTCTGATAACTACATCTAGTCAAGACTAATTCAGACTCCTTATCTGAGAAATATGTGATGAATCAGCCTATCGTACGCCTTAATTTAATTAAAGACCTAACCAGTATCTGAAGTCATGCTATGTATTTGCATTTAAGTGAGGAGGCCTGTCTGAGCCCTAATTGTTGTTTGTCTCCCCCTATTTGACTATATGTTTTGATTGTCGCCTAGATTTTTAATCCTTTCTTGAACTTCTGAAAAGCCCCAATTCCCTTCCCTTTAGGACTAGTAGTTCCAATGCCTCCGGAACTGATAGGATCGGGATGGGTAATAGCATGCAATAAGTAACGATACCATTCTGCGCTTCAATACCTCAACGGGGTGGGAAGGGTAGACATGGAGATGATGATCACGCGATAACACCATGCGTACGATTGACTACCGGTGTTGTGTGGATGATCCGTGTATTTTACAAACCTAGGACCCCCCTTCCTTTATGTAATTATTTTAGATTGACAATTTTCAGTTCTTTAAAATTCTGCATTTTGTTTCAGTCATTAAAATTTCCCTTTTAATTTTTGCACTGTCCTCTTCTTCTAAATAAAATTTTCTGCTCACCCACTTCTGTATCTGATTGTTTATATTCATTATTTGGTCACTTTTTTTGCACTTAGACATTCTTTCAAATAAATAGGAAATCACCTATTCAAAATTTTAGCATGCTTAGTAACCATTATACATATCTACTTGAGGTCCTTATGTGAAATTTGTCTTGTATGCTTACTTTCTTTAAAGTCACAATTGTAGCATGGCCGGGAACCACACTAGTGGATCTTGAGGGGTGCCTAACACCTTCCCCTCGAGACAATTTCTAGCCCTTACCCATACTCTGGTTTTCCAACTCAAACCCTTCTTAGTGTCCTAATGCACTTGATCATTAGGTGGCGACTCTTCAAACTCCAAAACCCAATTCCCAAAAGGGAAAGGAGTTGTCCGCCCAAATGTCGTAAACCCGATTTCGCCTTTTAAAAGAGGAAAAGGGGGGCGTCGACAGCATGGCGACTCTGCTGGGGATTTTCTTTTAGGCTTTTACCATTACATGTTATTTGTGACTTTATTGCTTCTTTATTGCTTTTATCTAATGTCTTTATTTCTCTTCTACTTCGAAACTAACTTGGTTTTTTTTTCTTTTCTTGCTTTTACCACTTTCCTTCAATACTGTTGTAATCATGAGTAGTTATTATAATTATTATTTTATGAACGTGCAAATACGTGACAATTTGTTCCATTCTTGTAATTGCATCTTCAACATTATATTCCACTCGTGCCAAACAAATACCATAGCAACGCTTATAATGAGTGGTTGCGCCTTTCCAATATATCACCCCCTAAATTTGGTAAAGGCGTATTTGCGGTAAAACCAGTCGATCAGCGGTACAGTCGACGGTTCCGTGCCTTTCCCTCTTGAGTTGTCCGCTCAAGGGTACCGGTCTAATACCCCATAGAAACCTTACTCTGTTTTAACTGTGCATGCATCACTGTCAAACCTAGTCGAGTCAGTTATGCTGTCCACATAATGACTCTTTAAGATAGCCTTGTCCAAAGTCCACTGGGTTTCCTTGGAACCCAAACGGACACCACCATATTCTGTGCATTTATTTGGAGAACTAGATGTCGTTTATGCTAATTATTGGTTTAAATAGTCGAGTCCGGTTGGGTAAGGGTCTAACACTTTGTTTTGCAAAAAATGAGGCACGAAGTCCCCAGATTCGGCATGGTAACCAACATTCACCCAAGGTTTCTAAGCTGG
>NC_031999.1:18123058-18198489 GCF_001879085.1 Nicotiana attenuata
GCCTAACCACAAAGGGGGAGGCGTTCATATAATAGAAATAGAAGATGATTGGGACCCCAAAGGGTCGATTGGATTGATTGCGGAGGGTGACGATCTAAAGAAACCAACAGTCACTCTTAATCCGATTGTAGTCCAGATCCATCCCTCTGGGGATGCTGAAGTAAACATGTCCGTACCACTCGAGTTTGAAACACCGTCTTCTACAAAGACGCCAGAACCGATTGAGGTTGAGTTTGGGTCCCCAAAAGCACCTGTACCATTTGAAGTTGCTGTGTTACCTCCCAAAGCAATGGTACCCATCCCGGTGGCAATGTCAGCCATAGCACCATTCCATACGAAGGCCATTCCTTGGGATTACACCGCCGAGGCGAGGAGGAAAGGGAAAACCAAATCTGGAGAAGCAATTGCAGCACAGGGTATGACCCGAACTGGCAGGGTTATACTCCGGAACATTTGGTTAAATCAAGTAATCAGGCCTCTGGACAATCCACTGAAACTCCTCCTGATGACCTCTGGAGGAAGATACAAGCAAAGGAGTACTCAGTCATCGATCAGTTGAACAAGACGCCAGCACAGATCTCCATCCTAGCTCTGCTACAAAGCTCCGATGCACATAAGAACGCCTTGATGAAGATACTGAGTGAGGCATGTGTACCCAGCGATATAACTGGAGGAGAAATGGCGAACATGGTGGGGCAAGTATTGGAAAGTCACAAAATTACTTTCCACGAAGATGAGCTGCCACCTGAAGGGTTGAGCCACAACAAGGCGCTGCACATCACTGTGCAATGCGAGGATTATTTCATCACCAGGATTTTGATTGACGGAGGGTCAGCCTCAATATTTGTCCCTTGGTGACTCTCCGAACATTAGGGAAAATCCTGCATGAGATCAAAGATGGAGCCATCAACGTCAAAGCTTTCGACGGCTCCCAAAGGTCTACCACTGGGGAAATCAGTTTGTGTCTGTAGATGGGACCAACTTGGTTCGATGTCGACTTTCAAGTGATAGACATCCCAGCATCCTACAATCTGTTGTTGGGACGGCCCTGGATTCACGCCGCTGGAGCTGTAGCATCAACCCTGCACCAGGCAGTGAAGTTCGAGTGGAATCACCAAGAGGTGATTATTCATGGCGACGGTAGTAATCCCATATACAGTCGTCAGACCATCCCAGCGATTGGAGGAAGAAGGAAGATAGGCGGAGAAACCTACCATCACATTGAGAGAGTCAACGCCGTAGACAAGGATAAGTGGTGGGATGACAAGATCGAAAGTATACTGAATTGGAGCGGATATGAACCTGGCAAGGGGCTCGGCAAGAACCTCCAGGGAATCACCAAACCCATCAAGCTGAAGAAACATGGTACCACTTTCGGTTTGGGGTATGAATATACTTGGGAGGAGTTCAACCACTGGTCGCCACCATGGCGCAGTCCCTACTACCCACTGGAACATCTGATACCTCACCTGGAGCAGACTTTCCAGCCAGCAGATGTCATATATGGGTCAGAAGAAGAGGAAGCATTGGTGGCAGTAAGGAATCTGTTTTTGGAAGACGACAATATGGGCTGCTGTGTTATTTTTGAGGAGGAAGGGGAGGAAGGCCCTTCCATACAAGCTGTGAGCCGAGGAGCGCGCCTCAATAATTGGTCCATCAGAACCACCATGGCCCGGAAAGCTTCGGGGTAGCAAGGCTGAACAAAGCACCATGCATCATCTTTATTTTTCTCTAGTTGATTTTCTTTCCGCATTTTATTTTCGAAAATAAGAGCTCCAATGTTCAAAACAATTATGAAGTTTATCAAAGCATTTCAGTTTCTTATATCAAAGCGCTTATTATTTTCTATCGTTTACTTTATCTACACAGCATTACTATTACTTATCTTGATGAACCGACGATTGTGACTTGCAGCGAGACAACGCAACAAACGGATATAGACTCAGAAGAGGATGATATACCGGAAGAGGTTGTTAAAGAAGTTGAGAACTTTGAGAATAGGCCTAAGTCTAACTTGGACAAAACTGAGGTTATCAACTTGGGGGATACAGAGAATGTCAAGGAAACGCGCATCAGTGTTCATCTGTCACCATCAGAAAAGGAAAAATACACAGAGTTTCTAAGGGAATATGAGGACATATTCGCCTGGTCGTATGATGATATGACTGGTCTCAGCACATCTATTGTAGCCCACAAACTGCCAACGGATCCAGTATGTCCGCCGGTAAAACAGAAGCTCAGGAAGTTCAAGCCTGACATGAGTTTGAAAATCAAGGAAGAAGTCACCAAGCAGGTCAAAGCCAAGGTCCTCAGGGTAGTAGAGTACCCAACATGGTTAGCCAACATTGTGCCAGTGCCGAAGAAAGACGGGAAGGTCAAAGTCTGTGTCGACTATCGGGACCTCAACCGGGCCAGTCCGAAAGATGACTTCCCCTTGCCAAACATACATATTCTGATTGACAACTGCGCCAAGCACGAGCTGCAGTCATTTGTCGATTGTTTTGCTGGGTATCATCAAATATGGATGGATGAGGAAGACGCTGAGAAAACGGCTTTTATCACGCCATGGGGGATGTATTGTTACAAGATGATGTCGTTCGGGTTAAAGAATGCCGGGGCCACCTACATGAGGGCCATGACTACTGTTTTTCATGACATGATACACGAGGAGATCGAGGTGTACATAGATGATGTTATCATCAAGTCCAAGAAGGCCACTGATCACATGGAAGATTTGGATGTCATCGGACCTGTTGAGCCTGCCGCATCAAACGGGCACAGGTTCATTCTAGTGGCCATTGATTACTTCACCAAATGGGTTGAAGCAGCGTCATATAAAGCAGTAACCAAGAAGGTTGTGGCAGATTTTGTCCGCGACCGCATCATTTGTCGATTCGGCATCCCAGAGTCGATCATCACTGATAATGGTTCCAATCTCAACAGTGACTTGATGAAAGCCATGTGTAAAACATTCAAAATCAAACACAAGAATTCTACAGCCTACAGACCTCAGATGAATGGAGCCGTAGAAGCGGCTAACAAGAACATCAAGAAGATACCAAGGAAGATGATAGAAAAGCATAAGCAGTGGCATGAGAAGTTATCATTCGCCTTTTTGGGATACCGCACCACAGTTCGCACATCAACCAGGACAACTCCTTACATGTTGGTTTATGGTACAGAGGCAGTCATTCCTGCCGAAGTAGAGATTCCCTCCTTGAGGATTATACAAGAAGCAGAACTTGATGACGCAGAATGGGTAAAAAGCCGTTACGAGCAACTAGCTCTAATAGATGGGAAGGGAATGAATGCAGTTTGCCATGGTCAATTGTATCAGAACAGAATGTCCAGGGCTTTTAACAAAAGAGTCAAGCCAAGACAATTTACACCAGGACAACTGGTATTGAAGAAAATCTTTCCGCACCAGGATGAAGCCAAAGGAAAATTCTCTCCCAACTGGCAGGGTCCATACATGGTTCACCGAGTTCTAATAGGAGGAGCCCTCATACTTGCAGAAATGGACGGGGAAGTTTGGCCAAAGCCGATCAATTCAGATGTAGTCAAGCGATACTATATGTAGCACTTATGATTTTCTTTATGATGTAATTTGAACTATGTCTGACCTGATTCCCGTTTAAGAGGTGATACGTAGGCAGCCTTATGGGTTCGGTCACAATTCAATAAAATCTTCATTTTCCCCGATATTGGAAACTGGGGCAGAATTTTGAGGAGGACCCTCAAAATTCTGAAGTTGAGTTTCAGCCGGTCATCGCGCGCAGCCGTCGGAAGCACCAGACCAGTAAACTAGGGCAGAATTTTGAGGAGGACCCTCAAAATTCCGAAAAGGGAGGTTGCAATGTCTTGAACCGCGTAGTAGTCGTCGGTTCATCTAAAAGAAAATCGTTTTAAAATTGTGTAGTTACATCATATTCTTTACATGCATACCTACTATCAGAATTGCTTTGTTTAGCAATGCTACCCCAATGAAAGCAAGAGCCGAATAGGACAAGCGAAGCCCACGGGAGGACGAACTAACCTTCCCCCTTTACAAAACTCACGATTTTTCTTTGAATGCAGGCACCCTAAGACATAAAATCATCAGATACGATTACATACTCATACTTTTGCAGGAATACAACTCATAGAATCATCACTTACTTACAAGCGCTATCCGCACATGACATCCCCAGCAGCCACAACGACGCAATCAGCTATCAGCTAAGAGCTTTCGTTACTATTCACCTTTTACCTCTGCATTGCATTAGGCTACCTTTCTGCCTTCCGAGACTAAGCATTGTCTCCATCTGCATTTTTGCATTGCATAAGGCTACTATTCTGCCTTCCGAGACTAAGCATTGTCTCCATCTGCATTCTTGCATTGCATAAGGCTACTATTCTGCCTTCCGAGACTAAGCATTGTCTCCATCCGCATTCTTGCATTGCATAAGGCTACCATTCTGCCTTCCGAGACTAAGCACTGTCTCCATCTGCATTCTTCTGCATTGCATAAGGCTACCATTCTAGCTTCCGAGGTTAAGCTCTACCTCCATCCGCATGGCTGAAAGATCGCCACCTTCATCTACATCTTGCATGGCTAAAATATCGCCATTTTTATTTAAATCCTGCATCGGCTGAAATATCGCCATTTTTATTTACATCCGCTGGCTGAAATATCGCCACCTTCATCTACATCTTGCACGGCTGAAATATCGTCATTTTTATTTACATCCACTGGCTGAAATATCGCCACCTTCATCTACATCCTGCATCGGCTGAAATATCGCCACTTTTATTTAAATCCTGCATCGGCTGAAATATTGCCACTTTTATTTACATCCGCCGGCTGAAAGATCGCCACCTTTATTTAAATTCTGCATCGACTGAAATATCACTTTTCTCTCTTGCACTGGCAGAAATATCGCCACCTTTATTTAAATCTTGCATCGGCTGAAAGATCGCCACCTTCTGCATTTTCATGGGCTGAAACAACGCCAATTTGTCCAAGGGCGTCATTGTTCGGAGGCACCATTTTCATAGCCCGAGAACGCCATGCCACGGCCTGAGGACCCCACTTTTATCTTTCGCATATCATTATTCAAAGGCATCATGGTTCGGAGGCATCATCCTCATGGCCCGAGAACATCATTTCATAGCCTGCGAATCCTTTATTATACGCTTCATGGCCCAGGACGTCATGGTCTGAGGACGTCATCCTAGCCGCCCGAAGACGAGCATTTCATGGTCCAATGGCAACTTGCATCACGTTTAAATTTGCACACAATATATGTTGGCATTGTTCACTTGCAGGTACACCGGCTATCAACAGCCGTCTCAGCAAAAGCGATCCCGCTCCAGTTCCCGCAGCCTACTAGACTCTGACCATCTTTCCCAATCTAAACATCGCGTCCGTTCTTTTCAAAAACCTCCATCGGCATATTCCGCCAATGGACCCTGGACTACATATGGCCTGATTCCTGTAAGACCAGGGATATGTAGGTAGCTCAGGAACCGGAGCTAAGTCGTTTCTTTCGGTCAAAAATTGGCCATCATATCTTTACCCGACAACTCTTTCATCCTTCTCGGGTAAAGAGGGGCAGCTGTTGATACCCAATTTTTTCCTATGTATTATCATACTCAAAAATACTTTCAAAATAGCATGTGTATGCATATATAAGCATTCCCAAGAGTTTTGATATTTTTCCCTAATTTTTAAGATTTTAAAAATCAATTTATTGTCTATTTATAGCAGTATAATATCCAATAATTGCTCCCAGGATTATCATTTTGGGAATAATTTATTTATATTCTCATATTAACACCAAAGTATAATTAAGGTGATTTTTTGCATATTTTTATATAAATTTAATTGGCATTTTAAAAGCTAAATTGCGTATAATTGCAATTATAGCCTATTTTACAATTAATAGCACTTTACAATTACAAAATCATTCCCAGTATTTTTAGATTAATGATTATATATTATTAATTAGTTCAGTGTTTTTAATTTGTTTTAAAATCAATTTACTTATTTTATAAAAATTAAAAGGGGAGAAATTGGATACTTAATACATAGCCATTTCCAATTGCAATTGTAGCCTCAATTGACCCCAATTCCACCCCAATATTAAACGACCCAATTTTGATTTTGACCCGACCTCTTAGCCCTATTTCTTAAACCCGTCTGGTTCTCTTTAAATCCTGGCCGTTGATCGTTTGATCAACGGCTGTAACTCGTTCTTTCCTTTTTTAATACCCTAACCCCTCTAACCCTAATTCATTTGCACAAAGACGCCGCCTCTAAACTCCCTCATCTACCAAAAAAACCTCTCTAACCCTCCGAAACCCTAACCCTATTCCACCGATCTCAGTCTCACCTCCACCGGAATCCATGGCACCCCTGGCCATGGATGGCCTGTGCTCCCTCTCCCTCACCCTCAGCTTGAGTTACTCGAAGTTTGGAGGCCTGACTTCCACGGTTTCCTTTAGATCTGTCTCAGATCTGCAAGATCTATGGCCTCTACGGTCATTTTCCGGCATGTTCAAGGCAATATGAGTCTCTTCGACTCAGGATCCGACTTTCCTCAAGACCTTCTCATTCTAGGGTTTTCTCTGCCATTTTTAAGCCTTCTAAGGTTCTATACTCATTCATTTCTTTTAGAACTGTGACATGCTTGGTCCTTGCTTGACGTTTTAAGGGTTTTCCCCAAATTTTCTTTCTCGAAACCGTCAAATCTAATTTTTAGGGTTTCTGGAAAGAGTTTCTTTAAAATGTTTTCGGACTCTTTTGCTCTCTCTTATGTGTGTTTATGCTCGCTTGTTTATTTCTTATTATGCTCAAGTTTGTTTTCTTATTTCAATTTTGCAAGATCTTTTTGTTGTTCCTTGTTCACGTGTTAACTAAGTTGTTTGTCCTTTACTCTTTGCTATGTGTTCGTGCTCTTTGATTTTGTTTCACTTTACTGAGTTTTGTTGGTATTCCTGCTAAGTATTGCTCTTACCTGCTTTGTTTAAACTTCTGAGATCTGTTTTGAATTCCAAGATTTTCTCAAGCATGCCTTTGAATCAATGTGTTTGCTATCGCGTATGTTTGCCTCTCTCACTGATTTCTCACTTCCGACTCTATTTGAAACCTTAAAATTTGGGGGGTTTCTCTTTGGTTAGATGGCACTAGGGTTTCACTTTGGAACCCTAGGTTTCCAGACTCACGGTGAGCCTGTAATCGAACTCAAATCCTACTTGCCTGTGGTTCTAAAACTTTCATTGTTAGACTCTTCTTTTGCTTAAATTGTATGCTTTATATATGAGGAAAACTTCCCTTTCAAAAGATTTCACCAAGAATTGATTTTGAAATCCCTTTAATCATGCTAGTGATTCATCACTGATTTATTTCGATTGAATCCCTTTTACCCTACTGGCTGTTTATTTTGATCCTTTTGTGTAAAAATCCTAGGCTTGTGATGTTTTCCTTAAAATACTTGGTCTTGTGTATTTCTTCTGTGATTCTGTACCAACGTTTGAATTATTTCCATATCTATATGACTCTAAGGTTCTCTGTGATTACAATTGGATTCGGGACCCTTTTGATTGATTTTCAAACTGATACCTTATTTTTACTTTATAAAGAACACTACTATTCCATCTTTCCTTAATTACCAACTATGTATTTGACCCTATTTGTGCACTACATGGTTTCCTTACCTTAATCGAGCCTTAGTAAACTGATTTTTTCTCCTTATTTCATCTCAATTAGCCGTTTGACCTAGACCCCCTAATTAAAGGAGTCTAGTTGTCTTAATTGATACTAATTGATTGGTTTCTATGTTTGTGCACTCTTTGCCTGCCTTACTTGTTTTCAAAAAACTATATAAGGACCTAGTCCTCCCTCTTTCTATCATCAGGGAATTCTCTAATAATCAGAAACACACGAAAATACACCACTCACATACGGAACTCACTTTTCGAGCAATACTGTTTTTTCTAATCCTGCTTTACTTGAGATCTTTTGGAACTGCTGTTTGCAATTCGGCTTTTTTCGAAGCTACTTTTGCTTGCTTATTTCTTTGAAACTGGTATGTCCTTTGTTTAAACATTCTGCTTCACCCCCTATGTGTTTACTTTACAGCTTCAGGCTTCTTGTTTACTTTATTGCTTACATGCTGTAATTTGTGCTTCATATCTCTTTTCTTTGCTTCTGTTTCTGTCATGGATCCCTATCCCTATTCCCTTCTATGTGCTGAGTTAAGGTCTTGGCCTGACAGTATCCTAATTACTGCCCAGGCCATGAGTTGATCCACAATGGATCCTAACTCTCAATGTTTGGCTAGCAGGCTGGTCAGGGGTGTGCCAGCATCCCAATTGCTGGGCATGACCACCCGCCTGCCGTGTCTCTCCCTGATTCCCTTCCCCCTATGCACTTACACTTACTCTTAGATTCTAAGTTTTGCCCCTATCTTATGAGCCTTGCTTTGGGACCTTGAGTTCCCTCTTAACTTGGACATCTGTGGGCTGACATCTCCACACTGCACTATGCTCTTGATTCTGAAATGTTTTTGGGGTATAAGCACTGCCCGGAGTCCCTTTGAGACTCTTGGGAACTTTGACACACTCCAAATATGAGAAAGTCTTTTGGAAATCTGATCCTGGAAGTTGGTTTATCTCATATTGTTGGACTTTGAGTCTGAGAAATATGTGATGAATCAGCCTATCCTACGCCTTAATTTAATTAAAGACCTAACCAGTATCTGAAGTCATGCTATGTATTTGCATTTAAGTGAGGAGGCCTGTCTGAGCCCTAATTGTTGTTTGTCTCCCCTTATTTGACTATATATTTTGATTGTCGCCTAGATTTTTTATCCTTTCTTGAACTTCTGAAAAGCCCCAATTCTCTTCCCTTTAGGACTAGTAGTTCCAATGCCTCCGAAACTGATAGGTTTGGGACGGGTAATAGCATGCAATAAGTAACTATACCATTCTGCGCTTCAATACTTCAACGGGGTGGAAAGTGTAGACATGGAGATGATGATCACGCGATAACACCATGCGTACGATTGACTACCGGTGTTGTGTGGATGATCCGTGTATTTTACAAACCTAGGACCCCCCTTCCTTTATGTAATTATTTTAGATTGACAATTTTCAGTTCTTTAAAATTCTGTATTTTGTTTCAGTCATTAAAATTTCCCTTTTAATTTTTGCACTGTCCTCTTCTTCTAAATAAAATTTTCTGCTCACCCACTTCTGTATCTGATTGTTTATATTCATCATTTGGTCCCTTTTTTTGCACTTAGACATTCTTTCAAATAACTAGGAAATCACCTATTCAAAATTTCAGCATGCTTAGTAACCATTATACATATCTACTTGAGGTCCTTATGTGAAATTTGTCTTGTATGCTTACTTGCTTTAAAGTCACAATTGTAGCATGGCCGGGAACCACACTAGTGGATCTTGAGGGGTGCCTAACACCTTCCCCTCGAGATAATTTCTAGCCCTTACCCAAACTCTGGTTTTCCAACTCAAACCCTTCTTAGTGTCCTAATGCACTTGATCATTAAGTGGCGACTCTTCAAACTCCAAAACCCAATTCCCAAAAGGGAAAGGAGTTGTCCGCCCAAATGTCATTAACCCGATTTCGCCTTTTAAAAGAGGAGAAAGGGGGGCGTCGACATCTACCGTCGTCTGCCCGCCTTGCTCTGCTCAGCTCTGCTCTAGAAACCCCCATTCGAGTTCCCCTAGGTAGCACCTGACCGTTATGAAAATAGAATTTTCAAAAAATATGCATTCATTGATAAAATAGATTCGTTTTGGAAGCGTATTGATATATCAAGTAATTTTTGATGAACTAGCGACTGCGACACATTTCAAAGGCATTGCAGCTCTCTTATGTTGGAATTTTGAGGGTCCTCCTCAAAATTCTGCCCCGGTTTGGTAGATGATTTTTAACTGTTTGCGGATGGCGGACCCTGCTGAATCTTCTTCAGAATTTTAAGAATCCTTCTCAAAATTCTGCCCCAGTTCTTGACTGATTACTGGCTTCCTGGCATGTGATGGCGCTGGCTGGACTTGCCCCGGAATTTTGAGGATGCCCCTCAAAATTCTGCCCCAGTTTCTAATCTTGGGGGAAATGAAAATTTTATTATGATATGATCGAACACATAAGGCTGCCTACGTATCCCCTCTTAAATGGGAATCAGGTCAAGCGTAGTTCAATTACATCAGAAAAGAAATGTGAAATAATCTAGGCATAGTATCTCTTGACTGCGTCTGAATTGATTGGTTTTGGCCAGATTTCTCCGTCCATCTCTGCAAGTATGAGTGCTCCTCCTGTCAGGACCCTGTGAACCATATACGGACCTTGCCAGTTGGGAGAGAATTTTCCTTTGGCTTCATCTTGATGAGGGAAGATTTTCTTTAATACCAGCTGTCCTGGTGCAATTAGTAGGCAACTTGTGAGCTACTATGGAAGTGCTTAAACCGGTCATGTCGTTGTATGACCATGCGAAAATATCCTCATACTCTCTTAGGAGCCGGACGTACTCTTATTTCTCTGTAGGTGACAGGTGAATGCTGATGCGGGTCTCCTTGACGGTCTTAGCGTCTCCCAAATTTACTGCTTCGGTCTTGTCCAGATTGGACTTAGGCTTATTCTCAAAATTCTCAACCTCTCTGACAATTTCCTCGGGTATCTCGTCCTCTTTCTTTGAATCACTATTCTTATGTTCTGTTGCCTCATTACATGTCACAGTTACTGGTTCATTAGGAAAAGTAATAATAATGTTGTAGAAAAAAAATGTATAAAAATAGTAATGAATAATGATAAATGACAAATGCATTTGATTAAAACCGAGAAAATTGTTCAGACAAAGCTTGGCTCGATGAATCGAGCATTTATTTTGAAACAAGGAAATCTTAAAACAAAATTACTGAAAATCTTAAATGCCTATAACGGCTATAGAAGTAAATTCTGCCAAGCTACCCAGGGACTCGGCGGGCTCGGGATGGTGTGGCGGTCCAGTTTCTAAAAACAGCTCCCTTCGCCATAGTCTGAATGGTGAGGCCTTCTTCCTCCTCCTCCTCTATTATTGCACTGCATCATATCATTTATTTGACTTTTCCTTTGCTTTTAGCTTGGAAGAAGAGGATGTGGAAGACCTTTAGGTATGCTGATGATGCCAGTATGTGCTAACTAACCTCAGGGGATGGGAATAATAAATAAAAGATAAGCAAAAACAAAAGGTAACAACTCAATGAGGATCCTCAAATGTTTGTAGTATCTAAACAATATTGCGGAAATATAAATTCGCGTCCTAATTTGGGAGCCTCGTTGTGCCCGAGGTAGGCCTAGCGACAAATAGTTGGAGAACTTTTATGCCAATAAATGCTTCATTTCATAATGTAAACAATAGACGAATCCAAAAACGACACTAAGATAATAATAAAACAAGTCACTACTGGCACTGGCCTTATTGCATTTTTAGGAAAAAGCAAAATAAATCTAGCCTATTTGGTCTCGAAAGGACTTTCTTCAGGCTGAATGCTCTTGTCGATCAAATCCCCCAGTTCGCGTAGGCTCATTAGTAAGAATGCCTTTGCCAACTGTCCTTCTTTGTTTCCCTCAGCGTTCTGGTAGTCGGTGACTCTCTTCCTCACTTTCCCTTCCAATTCCAACAGGCTGTATTCCAGATATTCAAGCTTCTCGCTAGATTTGGCGGCCCTTTCTTTCCATTCATTGATTTGGTCATCCGATGGAAGATTCCTCCACCAGTCTAGCAAGAGTGAGGGTATGCTAACCATACCGAAGCTGGGGACCTCGTGCCTCATTTCCTGCAAAATAAAAGGTCAGACCTTACCCCCACCGGACTCGACTATTTATACATTTATGATCAATATATCGGCATTTAGTTCTCCAAATTAATGCACGGAACGTGGTTGTGTCCGTTGGGATTATGGAAAACCCGATGGACTTTGGATAAGGCTTATCTTAGAGGATCATTATGTGGACAACATAACCGATCCGACTAGGTTTGACCATGATGCATGCACAATTTTAACCAGAGTAAGGTTTCTATGGGGTTTTAGACTGGTACCCTCAAGCGGACAACTCGAGGGGGAAGGCACGGAACCGTCGACTGCACCACTGATCGACTGGTTTTACCGCAAATAAGCCTTTCCGAATTTAAGGGTAGTAAATAGGAAGAGCGCAACCACTCATTAAAGCGTTGCTATAGGATTTGAGACGTACGAGTGGAATATGATGCGGAGCATGATTTATGCAGCAATTAATAACATGTAGTCAAGTATTTTCACGTAGGAAAAATAAATAAATACAGTATTTAAATAATTGAAAAGACGGTTACAGGAAAAAGGAAATAAGGAGACAAATTAGTTTCAGGGCAATAAAGAAATCATAAATGCTTGAAAAATAGACAGTTAAATTCAAATAAGGGAGAAGGGTACGGGATAAGCATGCTTGGACTAATTTGTAAAAGACAAGTTCGTTATGATAAGAGCCTAAAGGTATCCCCAGCAGAGTCGCCATGCTGTCGCGCCCCTTTTTTCCCTCCCTTTTTGACGGGGAGAGGTCCGGGTTTCGACATTCACGGGGTGTAATGACTCATTTCCTTTTGGGAATTGGGTATTTGAAGAGTCGCCACCTAACAGATTATGGTGCGTTAGGGCACCTAGAGCGATTAACTCTTGGGTTGGTTTGCATTACCAGAGATTAGGGTAAGGGCTCGAAGTAACCTTGAGGGAAAGGTGTTAGGCACCCCTCTTGGTCCACAACTCTGGGTCCCGACCGATCTAATATTCACAAATTAGTCCATATAAACAGTTGAATCAAATAAGCTGCAAGTAAAGCACGTTGGGTAACTCATGTAGTAAGATAAAGGTTTGAACAAAGGTTTAAATAAAGAAAGGATTTGGTAAGGAGGGGTCCTAGGTTGGTTATCCTATAGATCACCCCACGCAATGTCCGGTAAACACTTCTCAATGAGGGGCTACACGTGACATTAGCGCGTAGTCATCATATCCCATGTCTACCCTTCCCATCCCCTTATTGGAGAGCGAGTGTTTGGTCAATGATTCCTATTGCGTGCTGCTACCCGTCCCTTCTTAATGGTCCTGGTGGGAGTTAGGAACTCTACCTACAGGTGGTTCTAAACGTACCCCTAAGGTTTTAAAAGGCGAAAATTCTAAGGCGACAGTCAAAAGCATTTAGGACTTTCACACATAACGGGAGAAATTAAGAGGCTCAGAGTTTCCTCCTCAAACAAACACATAAGCAGCACGACTCAAGCACAGTTAAGGTCTTTTATTAATCAATTCCTAAAGCAGGATATCTAAGTGAATATGCAAAAACAGACAAACCCTTTTTAGACTAAGAAGTTACACCCTAGTAGTTGCCTAGGGACTTTTTTTAAAAGCCTGTTAGGATCAGAAAACATCGAGCGATAGGGACAGTTTCAGAGAATGCAGTTTTGAAAACGCCCTAAAGGCTTGCCTATACGCAGAATACTGATGTCTATATTAATACGGAAACAAAACAGGTTTTGAAATAAAAATCCTTTGATACCTATAGGCATGACATCTAATGAGATTGAGGCAGTTTGAAAGAACTTGTTTCAGGAAATGCTTAATACTTAATAGAACCAATTCAGAAACGAACTAGGCGTGACCAAGTCGATTTATTAGACTAAATTAACAGACATAATTGCGAGTAGAGCTCCCTATATGCATGATATCTAAGCGTAACACATATTTTAACGATTTGCAGGTATGGAAACATACAGAAATACTTGTTATAACTAAATCTGGATTACGTCCTATAGGATGGCATCTATTATTAAACTGATTTTAAGACATGATTGCTTGGAACCTATAAGCATGGTTTCTAAACATGACAGAATGTAAAACCTTATGGACATGGTTTCTACTTGATGAGCAAACAAACTTAAAAGTGAAATCCTATGGACAGGATTTCTATTAGGCAAAGAAATCAGATTAAAGAGTAAAATCCTATGAGCATGTTGTCTATTCAGAGCAAACAGACTTTAAAAGTAAAGTCCTAGGAGCAGGATTTCTACCCGTATTACCACATAAAGTATGCATCTACCCACCCTTTTTTACTAAATACCCCAATATCTGTTTACAAATTATTACAGGCCAATGAATGAATTACATAAATAGAAATAGAAAATCAAGAAGCTATTCTATAGGGAGCCTTCAATTAGGCCCAGATTTCCCAAAGCTTCCAATGGCCTCAAATGCCTCAGTTTCATAGACATATCAGAGTCTAGGTGCATCAAAGTTCCCTAAGGATCTCAAGGATCCCGGGCAGTCCTTACACCTAAACTTAGTAACCAAAGATTGAACAAGTGCAGTGTGGAAAGGCCAGCCTCAGTATGCCAGAGTTCAGAGGGTTCTCAAAAGGATCCCAAGGCAGTACACATACTAGAGGAGGCAGAACTTATTGACTAAGAGTAGAGTGAGAAGTGATGGACACAAATTGAAAAGGTTTTAGTAAGAAACTGTATTTAACAAAAAGTCTTTTTCTTTTGAAAATAATGTAGTAGAACAACAGAGACTTGTTTGAAGAGATGAACAGAAGTCAAAACACCTTAGGACAGGTTTATACATATCTAGTTCACAGAACCAAGTAAATTCAGTAGTCACACACAGGGGTCAAGGGGTTTGGGATACATAGAACATTTGCCTGCAAACACATAACCCATCAAAGGTCTAGGACTGGTTTGGACATGCTCAGAAACAGCTGACACTGGCATAGTCACAAAGCCAGACATGAAGAACACAACCATATAGAGGGGTGATAGGGATTTGGGAATTCATGGGATATAGGATGGTAAGTACACAACAAGTAAGAGATAAGACATGCTCAGAAACACACATAAAGGGGAATATACTGATCTAAAGGAAGGGGAAGACATAATAACATGCTGATAATGTAACTCTTAACTACAAATTTCACAACAGAACCATAAATAAAAGCAAACTAGAAACAAGAGGAACTGAAACAATAAGAGAATCATGTTGTTGTTGGAACTTTAAATTGAAACTAGGAAATACCAGTCAAGAGGAGAGTAAGCAGAATGAAAGAACAAGGAAGCACAAATGGTTAGCCTTGGCTTGCAGCCGGCTAACTTAGAACAGTAGCAAATAGCACAAGAGAGTATTGTTTTAGTATGAGAGATAGTTTTGAACCCAAGTGTTCGTGTCTTGTGCTAATGCAAGACTAGAGTATTTATAGCTTGAAAACAGGTAGAAAATAAGGTAAGAATCATAGTGGCATGGTAATTAAGGAACTCAGAATCAGTCAGTCAAAAAATCAAGGGCAAGTACTCCCTTAAGTTAAGGGAATTAATTCAAACGGTAAGAACCAGTAGCATATAAGGCAAGAAAAATTTGTACATGACTAATAAGGAGAGAATCAAGGTTCAGTAAGGGTAGTCAATTAGGACTAAGTTCGGAAAACTCCAATTAAGGAAATGATTCAGTGAGAATAAAGTACCACAGCAAATAAGGTAGGGGGATCAGTCAATTTAAACAGACAAGGTAGAATTTTAGGGTTTTAAAAGAAAATCTTTCAATCAAACCATCAAATAAGGAAATTAGAATCAATCAAGAGAGAGTTATGATTCTATACTTCAACATATAAATAGAGAAGAACAAACAGACGTAGCAAACAGGCAAGGTCAGCAATATCGACAGAAAGAGGCAAGAGATGAACAATCAAGATGAATACAATCACATAGATGTGATATATGTAGGCTAACGACTCAGTAAAACCTATTCGAAGGACGGTAACCACAGAAACTTAACAAGAATTGAGCAGTCATGCTAACACACAGAACCAAAACAAAGAAGATCTAAAAAATTAGGGCTTTTGACATAGGCGAGTTGAAAAAGCAGTAAGAACATAGAATCAGTCAAGATATGCAAGGATAGAAGTTTAAAACATAAAGAATCAGTTTAAACAAAGTGTATAAGAAGTTCCGAAAACCCTAGCTTTAGAAGAAAGTAAAACAACTCGCAACCGATGATTTTTGCAAAAGAAGTTTTAGAATAGTGTAAAACATAGAAAGAAACTGACTTGAATAGTCAAAAATAGAACAGATCTAAGAGATATAAACGAAAGTTAGGGTTTTAAAGGAAACCCAAATAGAAATGGAAGAACCTGCTATAAACTTCAAAGATCGTAACAAATGTGGTGTGATTTTGCCCAAAATCACACCGAAGAAGCCATGAACAACCAAAACAGCAACCCTAGATACAAGTTGGCATGGCCCAGGGCCCTTGAAGGCCTCAGAGATGATGAGCAAGGCGATGGAGGGACCATTGGAGGTTTGGGGTTGAAAGGTGGTCGCCGGAGAAGACCGGAGAGGGAGGCGGAGGTTGAAGAGGGATTAGGGTTAGGTTGAGAGAAGAGAGAGGACGAGAGCATCTAAAGGCGGCAGGTATGAAAAAGTGATTAGGGTTAGGGGGTCGTTTAGAATTAAAAAGGAAAGAATGAACAAGGGCCGTTGATCTTTTAGATCAACGGCCAGGATCTTATGGGTTTTGGGACGGGTAGGTATAATTAGGGCCTGGGTCGGGTATTTTAATCCGAAATTGGGCTGGGGTATTGGGCTTAATTTGGCTAAAATTGAAAGCCAAATCTGGCTACAATTTAAATAGCCAATTTTTCCTATTTTAATTTATAATAAATAATAAGTAGTTTCTGGAAAATAATTTAATATGCCAAGATGATTTAAAATATATAATTATCATTTTAAAAATATAGGGACCAATTTCACGCATATAAAATGTAATTACACATAAAAGGGCTATATTGCAATTATATGCAATTTAGCTTGAAAAATACCAGATGCAATTATTAAAAATGCATAAAAAATATATCAACCATATTTTGGCATAAGTATAGAGATTAAATGAATAAATCATCATAACAATAATTTGGGAAGTAATTATTGGGGATTTTATGAATGAAAGGGAAGAAAATAAATTAATTTAAATCCTTAAAATCATGGGAAAAATTATAAAAACCTTGTGCATGCTTATATATGCATATATATGCTATTTGAAGGTATTTATGCATATTTAAAAATATATAGGGAAAGAATGGGTATCAACAGCAGGTATTTCTAACCTAGCATGCTACACATAATTCAAATAGGGCAGTAGAACAAATAAGCAGTTAAATCAACTAGACATGCTTCCCTAAGCTAACAACAGGCTTAACTTGCAAGTAGTATAAACGGGAAGGAAAACACAATTCTAAATACTTAATGGAAACCGGATTTTTCAATAATTAGCACAAGTACGCACTCGTCACCTTACGTACAGGGCATTTCAAACATCAATAATATCAAATCTTAAGGGGAGGTTCCCTCACACAAGGTTAGACAAGCCATTTACCTCGAACCGGCTCCAAATCAACCCGAAACCACGTTTTTGCCACGAGTATTCGACTCCAAATGGCCCATATCTATTAAATTCAATTGCATAATGTAAATAACATTTCAAGTAACCGATTCTACAAATAAATTCTAAGCTAATACGCGAAATTAGGTAAAATGACCAAAACACCCCTCGTGCCCACATCTCAGAATCGGGTAAAATTTATATTTTTAGAATCCTCGTACTCTCACGAGTTCATGCATACCAAAAGTACCAAACTCGGACCTCAAATGGCCCCTCAAATCCTCAAGTCTAGGTCTCCAAAACCAAGCCCTAGTTTCCCCAACTTTTAACCCTTAAATTCCATTAATTACAGCTCTAATCCGTGAATTAATACCATAGAAATGAGTTTTTAGGTCCAAAATCCTTACCTCAATGGAATCCCTTGAAATCCTTCTTCAAATCGCCCAAAAAGCTCCAAGAACCGACTTACAAATGGTGGAATAGCTCAAAAATCGCGAAGGAAATAACTTATACCTTCTGGCCCAGACATTTCGCATCTGCGGCCAAAATATCGCTCCTGCGGCGCCGCTTTTGCGGTCCACGAACCGCATCTGCGATCCTCACTTAAGTCCTCCACTTCCGAATCTGCAACACACAACCCGCACCTGCGATATCGCAGGTGCGGTTCCTTAACCGCATATGCGGTTCCTGCCAACCTTTCACTTGGCCGCATCTGCAGCTCCCTTTTCGCTTCTGCGAGGTCGCACCTGCGGTCTCGTAGCCGCAGGTGCGGTTATGACAGCAATAGAACATCTTCAGCTGCCAGAACCAACTTCCAAACTTTCCGCCAACCATCCGAAATCACCCCGAGGCCCCCGGGACCTCATCCAAAGGCACCAACAAGTCATAGACTACCATCCAAACTTATACCCATCTTCAATACACCTCAAACAACATCAAATCAACCAAAACACATCGAATTCAAGCCTAAGGTTCCAAAGTCTTCCGAATTACGCTTTTGATCAAAAAGTATACCAAACCACGTCCAAATGACCTGAAATTTTGCACACACATCACATTCAACACTACGGAGCTACTCCAGCTTCCGGAATTCCATTCCAACTCTCGGATCAAAATCTCACTATCGAACCGGAACTTCAAAAATTCAACTTTCGGAATTTCAAGCCTAAATTAGCTACGGACCTCCAAAACACAATTCGAACACGCTCCTAAACCCGGAATCACCCAACGGAGTTAACGGAACCATCAGAATTCCATTCCGAGGCTGTCTTCACACTGTTCTGACTACGGTCAAATTTCCAAAACTTAAGTTCTCATTTAGGGACTAAGTGTCCCAAAACTCTCCGAAACTCCCAAAAAAATCCTCCCTGCAACTCCCAATAGCTGAAACAAACACGGGGAAAGCAGCTAATAGGGGATCGGGGCGTAAATTCTAAAAATGACCGGCCGGGTCGTTACATCCTCCCACACTTAAACATTCGTTCGTCCTCGAACGAGCATAGAGACATACCTGAAGTAGTGAAAAGATGAGGGTAACGGCTGCGCATATCCTGCTCGGTCTCCCAGGTCGCCTCCTCGACCGGCTGACCCCGCCACTGAACCTTACAGATGCAATGTTCTTTGACCTCAGCTTCCGAATCTGCCTGTCTGATATTGCCACTGGCTCCTCAACATAAGATAGGTCCTTGTCCAACTGGACTGAACTGAAATCCAACACGTGCGACGGGTCACTATGATACCTTTGGAGCATCGAAACATGAAATACCGGGTGAACTTCTGCCAGGCTGGGAGGTAAGGCAAGCTCATAGGCGACCTCCCCAACATGCCTCAATATCTCAAAAGGGCCAATAAACCTCGGACTCAGCTTCCCTTTCTTCCCAAATCTCATAACGCCCTTCATAGGCAAAACCCGAAGCAGAACCCGCTCTCCAACCATGTAGGAAACATCACGAACCTTCCGGTCCGCATAACTCTTCTGTCTGGACTGGGCTGTACGGAGTCTATCCTAAATCACCTTGACCCTATCCAAGGCATCCTGAACCAGGTCTGTGCCTAGTAATCTAGCCTCACCCGGCTCAAACCAACCCACCGGCGATCTGCACCTCCTACCATATAAAGCCTCATACGGCGCCATCTGAATGCTAGACTGATAGCTGTTGTTGTAGGCAAACTCCGCCAATGGCAAGAACTGATCCCAAGACCCTCCAAACTCAATCACACACGCACGGAGCATATCCTCAAGAATCTGAATAGTGCGCTCGGACTGTCCGTCCGTCTGAGGGTGAAATGATGTGCTGAACTCCACCCGAGTACCTAACTCATGCTGTACGGCTCTCCAGAACCGTGATGTGAACTGAGTACCTCTGTCTGAAATGATGGAATTTGGAATACCATGCAGACGGACAATCTCCCGGATATAAATCTCCGCCAACCGCTCTGAGGAATAGGTAGTACACACAGGAATGAAATGCGCGGACTTGGTCAGCCTATCCACAATAACCCAAATGGCATCGAACTTCCTAAAACTCCGTGGGAGCCCAGATACGAAGACCATGGTGATCCACTCCCACTTCCACTCCAGAATCTCTATCTACTGAAGCAATCCACCCGGTCTCTGGTGCTCATACTTCACCTGCTGACAATTAAGGCATCGAGCTACAAACCCAACTATGTCTTTCTTCATCCGCCTCCACCAGTAGTGCTGTCTCAAATCCTAATACATCTTCGCGGCACCCGGATGACTGGAATACCGCGAACTATGGGCCTCCTCTAGAATCAACTCCCGAAGCCCATCAACATTGGGTACACAAACTCGACCTTGCATCCTCAATACCCCGTCATCACCAATAGTCACATCTCAAGCATCGCCATGCAACACCTTGTCCTTGAGGACAAGCAAATGAGGGTCATCAAACTGACGCTCCCGGATACGATCAAACAAGGAAGACTGAGAGACCACGCAAGCTAGAACCCGACTGGGCTCTGAAAGGTCCAACCTCACAAACTGGCTGGCTAGGGCCTGAACATCCATCGCCATGGGCCTCTCTACAGCTGGTAAATAAGCCAAACTCCCCAAACTCTCTTCCCGACGGCTCAAAGCATCGGCCACCACATTGGCCTTGCCCGGGTGATACAAAATAGTGATATCATAGTCCTTCAGCAACTCTAACCACCTCCTCTGGCGAAAGTTAAGGTCCTTCTGCTTGAACAAATGCTGCAAACTCCGGTGATCAGTATAAATCTCACAAGGTACACCGTACAAATAATGGCGCCAGATCTTCAAGGCGTGAACAATGGCAGCTAACTCGAGATCATGGACGGGATAATTCTTCTCATGAACCTTCAACTGTCTGGACGCGTAGGCAATCACCCTACCGTCCTGCATCAATACCGCTCCAAGGCCAACCCTCGAGGCATCACAATAGATAGTATAAGACCCCGAACCGGTAGGCAATATCAAAACTGGGGCTGTAGTCAAAGCTGTCTTGAGCTTCTAAAAGCTCTCCTCACACTCTTCCGTCCACTGGAACGGAGCACCCTTCTGGGTCAGTCTAGTCATAGGTGCTACAATAGATGAAAACCCCTGAACAAATCGACAGTAATAACCCGCCAAGCCAAGAAAACTGCGGATCTCTGTAGCTGAGGATGGTCTAGGCCAACTCTGCACTGCCTCCACTTTCTTCGGATCCACCTGAATACCCTCACTCGAGACCACGTGACCCAAGAACGCCACGAAATCCAACCAAAACTCACATTTCGAGAACTTAGCATATAGTTTCTTTTCTCTCAAGGTTTGGAGCACTATCCTCAGGTGCTGCTCATGATCTTCCTGACTCCGGGAATATACCAGAATGTCATCAATAAAGACAATCACGAATGAGTTGAGATATGGCCGGAAAACACTATGCATCAGATGCATGAAGGCTGTTGGGGCATTAGTCAGCCCAAATGACATAACAAGGAACTCGTAGTGACCATACCGAGTCCTGAAGGCAGTCTTCGGGATATCTGGCTCCCGAATCTTCAACTGATGATAGCCCGAACGCAAGTCAATCTTAAAAAACACACAAGCACCCTGTAACTGGTCAAACAGGTCATCAATACGAGGCAAAGGATAACGGTTCTTCACTGTCACCTTGTTCAACTGGCGATAATCAATACACATACGCATGGAACCATCCTTCTTCTTCACAAATAAGACAGGAGCACCCCAAGGTGATACACTGGGCCGAATGAAACCCTTATCAAGTAATTCCTCCAACTGCTCCTTTAACTCAGGAGGAGCCATACGGTACGAAGGAATAGAAATGGGATGAGTGCCCGGCAACAGATCAATGCCAAAATCAATATCTCTATCGGGCGGCATGCCCGTAAGGTCAGCTGGAAACACATCAGAGAAATCCCGTACTACTGGGACTGAATCAACTGTAGGGGTATCAATACTGACATCTCTCACATAAGCTAGATACGCGTCACACCCCTTCTCAACCATACGCTGAGCCTTAAGGAATGAAATAACTCTACTGGAAGTATGATCTAAGGTACTCCTCCACTCAACACGCGGTACACCTAGCATAGCCAGCGTCACGGTTTTGGCGTGACAATCAAGAATGGCATAATGGGGCGACAACCAGTCCATGCCTAGAATAACATCGAAGTCTACCATGTTGAGCAATAACAAATCGGCTCTGGTCTCAAAACCACTAAGAGCAATCAAACACGACCGATAAACGCGATCCACAACAAGAGAATCTCCCACAGGAGTAGAAACATAAACAAGGGAACTCAAAGAATCCCGAGATACACCCAAATGCGGAGCAAAATAAGAAGACACATAAGAATAAGTGGAGCCTGGATCGAATAGAACCGATGCATCGCTTTGACAGACCAAAATGGTACCTGTGATGACAGAATCGAAG
This sequence comes from Nicotiana attenuata, assembly GCF_001879085.1. Classification (NCBI taxonomy): domain Eukaryota; kingdom Viridiplantae; phylum Streptophyta; class Magnoliopsida; order Solanales; family Solanaceae; genus Nicotiana; species Nicotiana attenuata. The sequence goes on from NC_031999.1 coordinate 18,145,417, forward strand.
GCGACAACCTCAGTACGGGCAAGAAGGGCATAGTATCTGGCCTGGCCTCCCCCTCGAGGGCGACCTCTACCTCCCCGACCTCCACCTCTAGCTGGCTGGGCAGGTGGGGTAGCAACTGGTGCTGTGATCATAGCCTGAGAACTCTGCGGGGCATGCTGTGGCTGAGAAGTCTATGGAGGTACACCCCTCCTAAGTCTGCGGCAATCCCTCACCATATGGCGTGTGTCACCACACTCAAAACAAGCTCTAGGAGGACGTGGCGGCTGTGACTGTCTCGGGCCAGGTCTGCTGGACTGACCACTGGAAGCACCCCGCGCAGGAGGTGCACTAGATACTGGAGGTGCATAATAAGGCTCCCGAGGCCTAGGTGGAGCTGGAATACCACTGGCTGCTGGAAGAACTGAATGAACAGGGCGACTCATATAACCCCTACCATGACGACCTACAGCTGGGGCACGGGCACCAGAATAATGGTCGGACTCTCGAGACCTCTTGGCCTCCCTCTCCTCTCAATCCCTAGCATGCATACCCTCAATCCTCCTAGCAATGCTCACCACCTACTAATAAGAAATATCCATCTCCAACTCACGAGCCATGCTAGATCCGATGCTGGGAATAAGCCCTCAATAAACCAGCGAACCTTCTCACGAACCGTAGAAACCAAAGCTGGTGCATGTCTAGCCAAGTCGGTGTAACGGACAGCATACTCCGAGACAGTCATAGTACCCTGGTGCAAATGCTCAAACTCTGTGCGCCAAGCGTCCCTAAGACTCTGAGGGACATACTCCCTCGTGAACATATCTAAAAACTGAGCCCAAGTCAGGGAAGCTGCCTCATCCAGACTGTCTAACTCATAAGCACACCACCACTGATAGGCGGCTCCTCGAAGCTGGAAGGTAGTGAAGGAAAACCCGCTCGATCCTGATATATACCCATAGTACGGAGGATACGGTAGCACATCTCAAGAAATCCAAGGGCATCATCTGAGGCTAGCCCGCTAAATGTAGGAGGCTGATACTTCTTGAACCTCTCAAGCCTTTTGTGCTCCTCCTCTGAAGCTACTGCCCTCTCCTCGGGTTGAGCTGGGGCTACCGCTGTACAGGAATAGTCTCTGGGACCTGATCAACATGCACTCGCTGCTCAGGAGTGCGGGCGGCGGGAGTCTTTGATCCTCCCCAGGCCTGGGATGTAGCTACAACAAGGGGAAGCAACCCTGCCTAAGCTAGAGTAGCGTACATAGTCATAAACTACGCCAGAGTCTCTTGGAGTGCTGGAGTAGTAGTAGCGGACGTATAAGGTGTCTGGACTCCGGCTGGAATTGCTGGTGGCACCTCCGCGGCAGCTCGCGCGGGTGCTCTGGCTGCACCACGAGCGCGTCCTCGACCTTTACCCCGGCCCCGGCCCCGGCCTCTGACGGCTCCAGTAGGGGGTGCGGGTGCCTGATCATCTCGGGTAGCACGTGTCCTCACCATATGTGAGAGAATAGAAGACAGAAGTTTAGAATTGTGATATCCAAATCTCGCACGACAAGGAAATCAAATGAAGTGGAATTTTTTCCTAACAGTTACATAGCCTCTCGCAGATAAGTACAGATGTCTCCGTACCGTTCCGCGAGACTCTAATAAACCAGCTTGTGATTCATGACTCCTATGAACCCAGAGCTCTGATACCAACTTGTCACGACCCCGGTTCGTCCTTCGTGAACTGTCGTGATGGCACCTAGTCCCTACGGCTAGGTAAGCCTAACAATTTGCAGAAAAGAAATTACAAAAATAAACTATCCAAACTGCAGAAAATAATACAAATCAAACTCTTACAGTGAACTACATTTTCCCGAAACCCGGAATCTCATGAAATCACAAGCTATGGAATAACTACAGTGTTCTAACTCCAGAGTATCTAAACAAAGTAAATACAGAAGGCCTAATACTATGAGCCAGAATGGAAAGGGACTCCTCGGTCTGCGGACGCGACAGACATACCTCGAAGTCTCTGATGGATCACTCCGCCTCAAGGATGGTAGGACTGAGTCAAAGAACCTGGATCTGCACATGAAAAACATGCGCAGGAAGGGCATGAGTACACCATAGCGGTACTCAGTAACTGCCAAGTCTAACCTCGGTCGGGTAGTGACGAGGAAGGTCAGGGCCCTACTGAGGTTAGAGGAAATACAAGATATAATAACAATGTAGAATAAGACAGTATACTTAAGCGCAACAGTAAAATGGTAACACAGGATTAAAGAACAACAGCAACTTTAACATCAACGCAGAGATAACAACCGAGGGATCTCCCAGGATACCGTCATGTAGTCCCCAAATATAAATATCCAGTGGATCTCCCGGGTGCAGTCTCGTAGTCCAACTCATAAATGCGCGGGGATCTACCGGAATACCACATCCGTAGTCCCAATTATAAATACTCAATACTGGGGGAATCTACCGGGTGCAATCCCGTAGTTCCGATGTAAACATACAGGGGGGATCTCCCGGGATACTGTCCTGTAGTCCCAAAGTAAATACACAGCAGCTACAAGAAGAATACTCAATTCAATCAAATTTCACACCGAGGTAAAGTAGGTATTTCTAACCTAGCATGCTGCACATAATTCAGATAGGGCAGTAGAACAAATAAGCAATTAAATCAATTAGACATGCTTCCCTAAGCTAACAACAGGCTTAACTTGCAAGTAGTATAAACGGGAAGGAAAACACAATTCTAAGTACTTAATAGAAATCGGATTTTTCAACAATTAGCACAAGTACGCACTCCTCACCTTACGTACAGGGCATTTCAAACATCAATAATATCAAATCCTAAGGGGAGGTTCCCACACAGAAGGTTAGACAAGCCACTTACCTCGAACCGGCTCCAAATCAACCCGAAACCACGTACTTGCCACGAGTATTCGACCCCAAATGGCCCAAATCTATTCAATTCATTTGCATAATGTAAATAACACTTCAAGTAACTCATTCTACAAATAAATTCTAAGCTAATACGCGAAATTAGGTAAAATGACCAAAACGCCCCTCGGGCCCACATCTTGGAATCGGGTAAAATTTATATTTTTAGAATCCTCATACTCTCACGAGTTCATGCATACCAAAAGTACCAAAATNCTTACCGGATAGTTAATAGAATCCTTCGCCGAAGCTTTGCCAACCACGCGATCGCTGATCTGCTCATAGGAGACATCCCCAAATGTGGAGACTACGCGCCGACATCTTCCAACGTCGGTGCACGGGGTACAATTACTACGACAACAATAACCCATCTTGAGCCCATGCTCATCCACCAGCTACACAAGTCCATTCACTCCTCGTGGACATTAACTAAATGTACGACAATATCTTCCAATTCCAAGTTATGTTGTATCCTTCTTCATATCGAGCAGCTCCTTTCTGTCATATCAAATCTACCGCCATTATGCTAGCCAATATTTCAAATTAAGCTCGTAGACCCAATCACCGTCCACTAAAAATTCCCAAATCACTTCAAACTTTCCTCAAGGGTGTAGTTATCCTGCCACTGAATCCACGTGCTGTTCTGCCACTCTCCCACTTTGGCCAAACCCTCTTCTTTAAGCAACTATTCGACTTTCGCTTCTTACACTTGGCCTTCTAGAAATTTAACCACCGCCTGATACTTTCCACATGTCCTTCATCATCCTTCGCCGCTTAGCTGATGCCTTAGATCAAAAATCTAACTCAGTAGCTCTTGAACCAATAGACCGCTACTAACTTTAAACCTCTCCGGAGATCATCTCTTCTCGAGCCATCGACATTATAAACATCGATTGCATCCTGAACTACCACACCCCACGATCTAACAGCCGCTTCTCCATTGCTATCTTACAATACCCTGTCCCAAAGACGAATTGTAGAAGGTCTTAACACCGGCGAACTTAGTACATTCAACAAGGACAATGGCACCTCATCACAGATGAAAATTCCCCCACGCTTGCAAATACCAAGCCTCGTTACTCCATCAACCCAAATCTGAACATTCTTAGCCCGATTGCCTTTCCTCCGCCGGGAATAACATACCGAATCTCTAAATCATGCACTGAGTAAACCTCTCTTCAAGTCATTCACTGCCCCGACACGTAGACAAACATCCTACCATCACATCTATACTACGCGATAACCGTTCATAAGCACCATGGCGACTTGTGCCTAGCCTCAGAGCTCTCAGAAATACGACTACGGAGTTGAAACGACAGAATATCCTTCCACAATGCGATGACAATAGTCAAATCAACTACGGAGGGAGAAGCATCCCGCACCACCTCTGTAGTACCTTTAAAATTTCTCAATTCCTGATTCATAATAAGCGCTTCGCGTCGCATAAGATCGATAGGAAGGAAACAAAGGCATAAACCTCAAAGGAATCGAATCGCACGATGAGGAAACCAAGAAGCGAAGTGCTCCTAACAGCCCTGTAGCCTCCCGAAGATAAGTACAAACGTCTCTGTACCGATCCACGAGACTCTACTAGACTTGCTCATGACTCGTGAGACCTAAGGGAACCTAGTGCTCTGATACCATGTTGTCACGATCCAAAATCCACTAAGGGTCGTGATGGCGCCGGACACCATTGTCAGGCAATGCCAACACTAAATAACTAGTAACTTCTCGTTTTAGATATTTCTGAATTCACTTCTTTTATCCATTTAAACAATAAAGAATAAATTCTACTGAATAAATAATGATATCTTTAACAATTTTAAAATACTGACTAATCCCATAGGCATCCCACAATCCGGTGTCACAAGTGCTTGAGCAATTACTAAGGAATCGAATAAAGTACAATAATTATCCGAAATACAAATTGGACAGAAAATAAATATAATACGCTGAAAGAGACTATACTGGCTGCGGGTCGCCTCGAGAAATGCAGCTCAGCTAGTCCCCGTATCATCCATGCTGCTACGGCCAGTAGGCCACTAGAAATACATGTGCATGTACAACAAAAATGCACAGCAAGTGTAGCATGAGTACGAAAACAACGTATACTCAGTAAGTATCCCGTCTAATCTCGAAGAAGTAGAGACGAGAGGTCGACTTCGACACTAACTAGTGGTCCAATAATGATACGTCAATGATATAATAAATCGAGGATTTTTATAAACATGATTGTAATTCAATAGAATGAAGCAAGTAAACAATTCTTTCTTTTATAGGAAATTCTCAAATTCCTTTTCATCATTTATACATTTATTCTCAAACCGGGAAGAAACAATATCACTTCAATAAATTTCAAGGCAAGCAATACAAGCATGTGCAAATCATGCCGAGGTCGTACGGCCCGATCCAACAATATTTAACTGTGCACTGCCAAAGGGTCGAATGGCGCGAACCATAGATGCATCTATTTAATCTACCGAGGCGTTCGGCCCGCTCCACAATATATAAATACATTCAAACAGTCTATCAAGAGTTCAACAAGGAGCAATTATCCAAGAAAAAGGCAAATTTCTTTTTTAAAAATCAAGAAAACGATGACTAGTCTTTTAGATATTCATTTACACATTCGATATGTTTTAAGCACTTTTAAATTGACAACGAGATATCAAATATTGCAAGTAAGCATACTTTTGGGTCCTAGACTACCCGGACTTAAGCATAATAGTAGCTACGCACGGACTCTCATCACTTTGTGCGTACGTAGCACCCACAGATAGAAGCACATATCCAATTAATTCACCTATGGGAATAATTTCCTCTTACAAGGTTAGAAAGGAGACTCACCTCGCTCTGGAGCATATATCCCAATTCAAGAACGCGCTCAAACCTCCAAATTGGAGCCGAACGATCCAAAACTATTCAAATGGGGAAAGAACTAGTCAATACATGATCAAAAGTTCATATTCTAATTATTATACCAATTTCCCAACCCTAAATGCAAGGTTCCTAAAATTCATCCCCGGGCCCACGTGCCCGGATTCCGGGAATTTTTGAAGAAAGTTGTTACCCATAACCTAAGGATCAAGAATATATGATTTTACTCCATTCCATAACAAATTTCGTGGTTAAATCTTGTTTTTATCAAACTCTTGATTTTCCCTAATTTTCACTTGTTAATCTACCCATAATCTATGTATTTAACTCATGTTGTGTAGAAATTACTTACCTCAAAGTGCTAGGTGAGAACCCTCTTCCAAAAGCTCCAAAATCGCCCAAGAGATGAAAGGAAATGAGTTAAATGGTCTAAGTCTCGAAATTAATAACTGTGCACAGGCTTCAGATGTCGCATTTGCGACACCTGGTTCGCAAATGCGACGGTCGCAAATGCGACAAAACTATCGGAAACGCGAACATGGGCCTCCCCTGCTAAGGTCGCAAGTGCGACCAATGAGTCGCAAATACGGACTCTGCTGAGGTCGCAAATGCGATCAAAATATCGCAAATGCGAACTCTGCCTCAGGCCTGGCTCCATCGCAAATGCGAAGCCTCACTCGCAAATGCGAACAATTTCTCGCATTTGCAAGACCTGCAACTGCTGCCAAGAACACCAGAAAATCTGGTGCGATTTTAACTCCTCCCGCACGTCCGAAACTCACCCGAGGCCCCGGGACCCCGTCCAATCGCACAACTCAGTCCCATGACATAACACGGACCTGCTCGAGGCGTCAAATCACATCGAACAACATCAAAATCCTAAATCACACCTCGATTCAAACTTAATGAACTTTAGAACTTCAAACTTCTACTTTTGTTGCTTAAACCTATCAAATCACGTCCGATTGACCTCAAATTTTGTACACAAGTCATATTCAACAATACGGACCTACTCCAACTTTCAGAATCGGAATCCGACCCCGATATCAAAAAATCCACTTCCGGTAAAACTCCTCAAAAACCTTCAAATTTCTATCTTTAGCCAAATGACTCCAAAATGACCCACGGACCTCCGAATTCACTTTCAATCGCGCTCCCAACACCAGAATCACCATACGGAGCTATTCCCAGACTCGGAATCCCAAACGGACATCAATAACACTGAAATGCACTTCAACCCAAACTTATGAAATTCTTCCAAAAATGCTAACTTCCACAATAGGCGCCGAAACGTTCCCGGGTCTTCCAAAACCCAGTCCGGACATACGCCCAAGTTCGAAATCATCATACGAACCTGCTGGAACCTTCGAATCCCGATTCCGAATTCGTTTACTCAAAAATTCAATCTTAGTCAATTCCTTCAACTTAAAGCTTCCGAAATGAGAATTCTCTCTCCAAATCAACTCCGAACTTCTCGGAATTCAATTTCGACCACGCGTACAAGTCATAATACCTGAAGTGAAGCTACTTAGGGCTTCAAACCGCTGAACGACGCGCTAGAGCTCAAAACGACCGGTCGGGTAGTTACACAGCCAGACCTCATTTTTAATGTGGATTCCGACCAATCGGTCGAATATTTTTTTATTTTTAATTTTTGCGACTGATTCATTCGGAAGACATAAAAAATATTTCTGTGGTATTTTTCGTGTAATTGAGCGACTGAGTCAGTCGCAATTTGGAGCCAAAAATTAAAAAAAATTAACATGTATTTTTAATAAAGTTTCCGACCGAATCAGTTGAAAATTGCAACTGAATTAAATCGGTTAGAATTATTCAGCCGCAAATTTGTTATTTTTTAGTAGTGTCTTAAACATGTCATGTTATTCCTATAAAGGAGTCACTACTCACTAATTATGACGAAATGAGAATACTGGAATTAAAACGTGACAAAAATAAAAATGCAACTTTTTAAAAGAAAAAACATATTAAAAGGAAAACAAAACATATAATAAATTGAAACGAGGAAATATATAATATATTCAAGTTTAAGAAAGTAGTAAGCCTTTATCTTGTTATTCAGCTCTTGAATTCCCTAAAAGTCTAGACCTGCCCCTATTTGGTAGAATATAAAATATTTTATGCAGAAAAAATTTATCAAAAAGATTTTATCTAAGAATATTATTTTGTAAATAATATATCAACAATGTTAGTGCATCTTAAAATGTTTTACATTTAGGGTGTGTTTGGTATGAAGGAAAATATTTTCCATGAAAATGTTTTCCTAGAAAATGTTTTCATGGAAAATAAGTTGTTTTATCGCTTATTTTCCCTTGTTTGGTTGGTGAGTGGAAAATATTTTCCGAAAAATATTTTCTATTGTTTGGTTAGAGAGTAGAAAATATTTTTTTAGGAAAATATTTTTTATGCAACCCTCCTCACCCCTCCCCCTCCCCCCACCCCTCCCCCTCGCCCACCCCTTCCCCAAGTCTCTAAAAACTGACACAACCCAAAGCAACTAATGTGTTGCTTTACTTTTTTTACGTAAAAACTGCGAACTTTCGAACTCGTAAACTTTATAATTTCTAAATCCGTAAACTTTCAAACACATAAACCTCTAAACTTATAACTTTGGAACTTGTAAAATTTCGAACCTGTAAACCGATAGATGAAAAATTAAAATTGAAAATATATATATATAAAAAAATATTTTTTCCCGGGGGGGGGGAGCAGGGCGAGGGTAGTGTGCAGAAAAATAACTAAAAAAAAAGTAAAAAATTTTTTTTTGCGGAGGGGGGGGGCAAGGGGGTATGTGCAGAAAAATAAAAAAATAGAAATTTGAAATTAAAAAAAAAGTAAATTTTTTTTTTTTGCGTGGGGGGGGGAGTGGGGTGGGTTGGGGGATAGCAGGGTGGGTGGTGACGGAAAAAAAAACTGAAATTTAAAAAAAAAAATTATTTTTTGGAGAGAGAGGTGGGGTGGGGTTTGGGTGGGTGGGTGTGGGGGGTGAGGGGGTGGGTTGGGGATAGGATGGGGAAGGTTGAGAAGGAGTTTTGGAAAATGTTTTCCCTTCTCTTGATAAGGAAAATATTTCCTCCAATTGAAGGAAAATGAGTTGATAAGGAAAATATTTTCCAAAATATTTAAGCCAACCAAACATGGAGAAATTAGAAAATGTTATGAAACAATAAAAGAAGAAAAGTATTGCAGGGAAAAGTGGGGAGAGAATTATTATTAATATTTGGGATGAATTACAATAAAATAGAACCCTCTATTTATAGGGAGATGGTGACTTAGCCACCAAGCAATGAACCCTAGAATCTCTCTAAATATAGACATTCACCATAAATAGAACTCTATTTATAACAGAAAATATTTTCTGGAAAATGTTTTCCTTCATACCAAACACACCCTTAATTGATAGAATGGGTTTGTTTTGTTATGTGATCTTGGCAAATAACCTCACAAGTTAGTTTTTGAAATTGAATTAGCTAGACTCAAACAAAATTTTCTTTGCAGTTAGTTAGGCAGAAAGTTGGCCGGTAAAAGATGAGTTAAAATATTGATACAGTATTTAGTGATGATCATGTGAAGTAAATAGCAAAGGAAATATTTACATGTATAGACTATGTAAACATATCAGTAGCTTATAGCCATAGCAAATATGAGTTGTTTTTATTTTCCCCGAGTGTGAAATTATCATTTTTAGCAATTTTAGGAAACGAAACATCATAATATGTTTTTGATCTTAATATATCTTATGGACAATGAAATTCACCATATTTTAGTTTCAAGCAAAAGAATCTCGAAAATTCAACTATGCCATTTAAACATGACTCACGGACGGTATAATGTTGATTTTTCTTGGGAAATTTACCTAGCTATACTATAATAGAATCTTATTTACCACTTTTATTTAGGTTCGTACTTCATTATATATATATGTATTTACCATTTATGTACAAAACCAAAAGAAGAAAATAGAAGCTTCCTTAAATTTAGCATCTCATTCTCTCTCCTTTAGCAACCCCCCCCCCCCCTAAAAGTTCTAATTGCATCGAGTTTTAAAAAGATTTAACATCTCATTCTCTCTCCCTCATACTTATCATCCAAAATCATACTTCTCTCACAATGTAAACAAAAGTGGCGAAATTGTATCTCTAAAATTGCATCAGCAAATGTTCTCCATCGGCATCCATTAAAAAGCTTCAAAACTTTGAATTCAATATTCGAAATTTATAAATTTGTGATTTGTTTGGATCGGGTATTCTTGAAAATAATAGAAAATATGTATACCTTGTAGTTTATATCTCAATTTTAAGGAAAAATGGTTAAGTTTAGAGTTGGCTTTATGTAAATTTCAGATTGAACTCGAAGAAAATGAAGTTGCAGGTATTGTTGATAATTGTATGATTAATGTGTCACAATTGTTTTAAAATTGTATGTTACTTGTATCTGATACATTAATACCTAAAATAATATCTGATACAATACCTACAATTATAATATAATATTATATCAAATTTTAAGTTTAGAGTTGTGATTGAAACTTGAAGACGATGAAGATCACAATTGTATCACAAATGTATGAGAATTGTGTTAATATTGTATCAGTATTGTTTTACGTATTAATGTATCAAATACAAGTTAGATACAAGTATGATATATTTAATTATGATACAATTATGTTTTAGGTATTGATGTATCATATACAATTATGATATAATTATTATGCAATTATCATATAATTCCTGCAACTTCTTCTTCTTCTTCTTCTTCTTCTTCTTCTTCTTCTTCTTCTTCTTCTTCTTCTTCTTCTTCGAGTTTCACTCTGAATTTTTACCTAAAACCAACTCTACACTTAATCAACCTCCCTCAAAATTGAGATAAACTCCAAAGAATATTCTCAATCACTTGCAAGAACATCCAATCCACACAAAATCACAAAATCTTAAAACCTGAAATCGTATGTATATATGCTCGAGAATCATATGTATTTTTGGTCTTCGAATGGACCAATTTGTGGATGAGTGTGTTAGGCAAACAAACTAAAAAAATTAGGAAAGGGAAAAAAATGAGAGAGGAGAGGAAAAATAATAATTGAATCCCTTAATTGAAGGCACTAATAATGGGGTGGGAGCATTTTAATGGGAGAATATATACAATTTGTAAGAACAATCCAGATATTTATTGAAAACTACAAAACCTAAAGAAAATAGATAAATAACTTTCTATTATAGTATATATAAGAAAGAAAATTTTAACTCCTATAGCAAATTATTACACCATATTTATTATAAAACAAAACTATTTTAAAATATTTTTATCTATAGCTACCTTTATATTTTATAGCAAAATAAGTGTTTATTGTATACACTACCATATAGGCGTGAAATACACTATTTATATTTTTTTTCTCTTTCTTTCAGTTAACACACGTTCTCTCTCAAATAACAACAACATTTTTCTTCTTTCTCTCTCCACGATCTCTCTCTCACAGCAAGATTGTAGGAACAAATTTCTCAGAATTGATCCTCAACGTTTTTGTTCCAAAAGTTCATGATAATTGGTAAAGTTTTTGGCCGGTTCACGCCAAATTACTCTGCCGTTCTTCTTTTTCTCTTCACTCTTTTTTTTTAATTTTTGCCATTGCTAGGTTTTGAGGAAGAAACTTCAAATTTCGTCTTCAATGATTCGTTCAATAACTTCGAAGAGGGTTATACAAGGTTAACCCACTAAAGCACTCAATTTTGATCGTCGACGTCATCATCCACTATTGGCTCATCTTCTTAGGCAATCCATGGCTACGCCGGAGAAGATTTGAGGGCCGCGTTTTTGTTCATCTCCAGTTTTAGTTTTAATATAATGTATACAGTATTTTGCTTGGCCGGAAAAAACCATCTCCAGCGAACTTTCTTCTTTTTTTTCTTTTTGCTTTTTAAGTCACATACAATGATACAAATACACTGTATTCTGTACAAATATACTCAAATATATTATATTTTTGTATAATACATTATTTTTGGCTTGTATTTATATATTCCGAAGGTCTATATTTTTTTAATACAACCAAATATCACCGTGTTTTGTGATTTTTTGTTGTTTGAATATAGTCGAATTGAATACAATGCATACTAGTGAATAATGAATATTTGTGAATTGAATACAATGCATACAGTCGAATTGAATAGAACGATATGCACTCTATTTCTTGATTACCTTACTGTATTTATAAATACAGTCACACGAATATATGCAATACAACACAGTAGCAACGAAATTTATGTAGAATTAATTTTATTGAGTTAAATTAGGAGTGATACACGCTAATTGATCCTCTTTCCGTTATTAAACAGCTGGACTCACCTATTTTTAGGCGAATGAATACAATAACGTGAATACAATGAATACAATCGCACAGCTGGACTCCCCTATTACTGTATTCATGAATACAGTAGCGCGAATACAACGAATATAGTCGCGTAGCAGCGCAATTTTTATGTAGAATTAATTTTGTTGAGTTAAATTAGGAGTGATATACGCTAATTGATTCTCTTTCCGTCATTAAACAACTGGACTTTCCTATTTTTTAGGCGGATTCTTCTACTGTATTCATGAATACAGTAACACGAATACAATCGCATAACAAGTAAATAATAGCTATAGGAAGTAATTATGTATATGGTAACTATAGAAAGTTAATAGCCACTAAACAATAGAGGTTTCTGAAAATTCCTCTATAAGAAAAACTCCCATTTTTGTTGTGTACACTTGGGCCAGAGCAACCTCAGTACGTAACAATGTTCATTTTCCAAAATGGGCTATTCACTGAACTTCTGATCAGTTTAGGAAAAAGGAGGGGGAAGTGCACGGTTAGCCACTAATAACACATGTATTTACTTTTAAGCCACTGTTTAAAATGTCTTTAGTCTTTAGCCACTGCTTTAATAAACTTTACCTGCCCGGACGAAAACACCCTTCTGCTCATAAAGTTCAGGACCAAGTGTCCTTAACTTTTGAACTTTCAACTCTAAGTTCAGGACTTCAGGACTACATGTCCTTAACTTTTGAACTTGCAACTCTAAGTTCAGGACTTCAGGACTACGTGTCCTTAACTTTTGAACTTGGAACTCGAAGTTCAGGACCACCTGTCCTTAATTTCAATGCTTGTAACTCTAAGTTAAGGACTACTTGTCCTTAACTTTTGGACTTGTAAGTCTAAGTTCAGGACCTATTGTCCTTAACTTTTGAGCTTGTTGGTCTAAGTTCAGGACCTATTGTCCTTAAATTTTGAGCTTGTTAGTCTAAGTTCAGGACCTATTGTCCTTAACTTTTGGGCTTCTTAGCCTAAGTTCAGGACCTATTGTCCTTAACTTTTGAACTTGTTAGTCTAAGTTCATGACTTCAGGGCCTATTGTCCTTAACTTTTGAACTTGTAACTGTAAGTTCAGGACCTATTGTCCTTAACTTTTGAGCTTGTTAGTCTAAGTTCAGGACCAAGTGACCTTAACTTTTGAACTTGTAATTCTAAGTTCAGGACCAAGTATCCTTAACTTTTGAACTTGGAACTCGAAGTTCAGAACCAAGTGTCCTTAACTTTTGAACTTGTAACTGTAAGTTCAGGATCCATAACGTAGCAGAAAACCAAACGTTATTTGTAATCTTTTCACAGAAAATTGCCACTGTATTTCATTATGTAATATACAATAAGACATCCAATTTCTACTTTGCTGATTTATTCAACCAACATGACAAGTAAAACGAGTAGAAAATAAATGATGAAGATAACTTTTCACGATGTTCATTAATTTCATTAATATCAGACAAGTAATGTGTATTCTCTGGCTGGATGTTGTCGTAAAGGGTAACACCAGAAGGCTGTTCTTATACTTATGGGGGGAGACTTCAACCCCTCTCTACGAACGCGATAAGTAGCATGTATTGTCATTCAACAAGGGAGATACAAAGAGCAACAGCCATCTCTGATAATAGTGAGATAAGTTGGATTACTGTATTCATCAATGTAGTCCTGCCACCACTATTAATTTCAGCCAACACCCCAGCAACCGAATGTAGATGAAGCCGCCAGCAGTAAAACCCTGCAACATTATATGAGATAAAAGAAAGGGCAACACAGTCTTTTCATATTAATTTTAATAGACTAGTGGCTACTATTGTTAAGTATTGAAAATGCTGGATAAAAAGTAAATACCACTTTAAAAAGTGGCTACCCCACACAATTTTTACGAAAAAGGACGTCTCCTAAGCCCACCTGCGAACATTCATTTCGCCGTGTGACGCAAGAAGGGGGAAGTTCACGGTTGGCCACTAAAAACACATGTATTTACTTTTAAGCCACCATTTAAAATGTCTTTAGTTTTTAGCCACTGCTTTAATAAACTTTAACTGCCCAGACGAAAATACCCTTCTGCTCATGTCCTTAACTTCAGGACTTCAGGACTATATGTCCTTAACTTTTGAACTTGGAACTCTAAGTTCAGGATTTCAGGACTACATGTCCTTAACTTTTGAACCTGTAACTCTAAGTTCAGGACTTCAGGACTACATGTCCTTAACTTTTGAACTTGGAACTCTAAGTTCAGGACTTCAAGGCTACATGTCCTTAACTTTTGAACTTGGAACTCAAACTTCAGGACCAAGCGTCCTTAAATTTTAAACTTGTAACTGTAAGTTAAGGACTGCTTGTCCTTAACTTTTGAACGTATAACTGTAAGTTAAGGACTGTCTCTCCTTAACTTTTGAACTTGGAAATCAAAGTTAAGGACTAAGTGTCCTTAACTTTTGAGCTTGTTAGTCTAAGTTCAGGACCTATTATCCTTAACTTTTGGGCTTCTTAGCCTAAGTTCAGGACCTATTGTCCTTAACTTTTGAACTTGTTAGTCTAAGTTCAGGACTTCAGGACCTATTGTCCTTAACTTTTGAACTTGTAACTGTAAGTTCAGGACCTATTGTCCTTAACGTTTGAGCTTGTTAGTTTAAGTTCAGGACCAAGTGTCCTTAACTTTTGAACTTGTAATACTAAGTTCAGGACCAAGTGTCCTTAACTTTTGATTTTCTTCTTCTTTATATTTTTTTTATGATGCCTAACCAAAAGGCTAATCTTCAGAACACAAATTAAATTGATAATAACAGAGAGAAATTTAAACAGAACTTTTTGAACAGAAATTCTCCCACTCTAGCCATAGAAGGGGCTAAGAAACTTCAGTTGGCTCAACACCGTGCAATAACAATTGAAAGACTAAGGTCAAAGCCAATTAGTAGGAGTATTAAAGAAGAAAAGGAGATTAACAAATTGGTAGAAGTCTCTTTTTCGGTATTTGATTTGACAATTTGTTAATCTCTTTTCTTTTCTTCTTCAAATACTGAAAAAGAGACTTCTACTTATTGCTTGTATCGCTGCCAAGTCTAGCTCCGCCCACCCAGTCTTTCCAATCCACTGTAATTCCGTTTGGGAAGGAAAGGATAACTCAGTCTTTTCATATTAATTTTAATAGACTAGTGACTAATTTTGCTCAGCATTAAAAATAGTGGATAAAAAGTAAATACCACTTTAAATAGTGGCTACCCACGCAATTTTTACGACGCAAGAACTCATGATCCAACTGAGTCGGGCTGTATGAAAAGCCCATTTACAAAAAAGACGTTGGCGGTTGCTATTTGGGAGGTGTCGTGAACTCAAATCCTTAGACTAGTAGCTTAATTTCTTTTTCCTTATATTGTTCCGTGCTTGAATAAGAAATTCAAAGACTCTCGTAAGCTCTGCAAAATGAACACCGAATCGGATAAAGAACAATTCCTGAAGGAGTTTGGAAGTGATTATGGTTATCCAAATGCCCCCAAGAACATTGATGAAATTAGAGCTACCGAATTTAAGCGCTTAAACAGTAAGATTTCCCTTTTTCACCTTCCTTTGCGAATTTGGATAATAACAAGAAGATGATTATCATAATTATTTCGAATTTTAAATTTTCCACTTTGTTCAATATATTGACGTTGACTATTTACATTCATTTGTAGGTACGGTATACTTGGATCATGCTGGAGCCACTCTTTATTCTGAGTCTCAAATGGAAGCTATTTTTAAGGACCTCAATTCTACTGTTTATGGAAATCCTCGTAAGCTGGTTTTTCAACTTTCTACTGGAGGTTTCCTAATATAGCGTTGGATTCCGCATTTATTTACTCCAGATAAAAATTTGACCGTTTATACAACTGTCCCTTTAATTCCTTAATTCTGTGAAAAACAATAGATAGCCAGAGCAGTTGCAGTTTGGCTAGCGAGGACATTGTTGCGAAAGCACGCCAACAGGTAAACAGCTTCTCTTGCACAATTTATTTTTGTTGATAACTCATACTCTCTCTGCCTCCAAGATTAGTCCACAATACTTTTCACATATACCTTGATGTTTGCTATTCAAGTAAATCATATGATCTGAATGTTAAGCAATCAAGTCATAAGCACCACAATGTTGTGGAGAGGTGTAATTCTTAAAAAGAATCACATGTTTGTCAATCTCAACTAGTTTAATAAAAGCCGCTAATTTTTTTTTTCCTGATATGTTCTCTTATATTAGTAAGTGTTTCATATGTGATGCATTGCTGTTGTTTCATTTTCTTTTACCATTGCATCACGGCTCTGTTCAGGTTCTTAATTTCTTCAATGCATCACCAAGAGAATATAGCTGTATATTCACTTCTGGGGCAACGTCTGCATTAAAGCTTGTTGGGGAGACCTTCCCCTGGAGCAGTCAAAGCAGTTTTATGTACTCAATGGAGAATCATAACAGCGTCCTGGGGATTAGGGAGTATCCTAAATTGAATAAACCTTTTCATCAAATTTTGTCATGCAGAGTTCTGATGTATTAATTTTCTCAGAAAGCTTTCTTCTTTGGTTGTATATTCAGTTGCTTAATCTGCTGTACTCATTCCTGCTTCAAATGCTACTCTTTTTCACTGAACGTACTGATCCACTGTATCAAAGGCCCCTGAAGATTTCATAAATATTCAGCATTTTCTAGTCCCTCCTCTTGCTTCTGAAGTAAGATGTAGAATTTCTACTGTTCATCTCATGGATATTGTTATACATGTTTTTGACTGTACTTCCAAGGATAACTCTTATACTTGACTGATCCCAGTTCTATCTAACCAGCCACAATAATTCTAGGCTTGTTCTTAAAATAAGCCCAAAACTCAGAGGACCCAATTCATCTCTAATTTTATGTACTTTTATCTATGTGTTAATAATTTAGTTCATACAGATAACTTATTACGACAGAAAAATAAAAGAGAAAAAGGAGAAAGGTATTACACAGCGTGAAGAGTTGGCAGAAACAGTTGTGTTGATGAAGATTTTTTCATGATTTTTAATTTGGTTCATCTTAAAGTTTGTGTTTCTCAAGTATCCTTTTCCTTAAAAGTTACTAGATATGCTCTCAGTAAAGGAGCTGCTGCTTTTGCAGTTGACATTGAAGAGAGCACGCATCTTGGTGAATCAGAAAGCCCCAAATCTAACTTAAAACTAACACAGCATCACGTTCAGAGAAGAAGTGAAGGTGGGGAACTGAAAGAAGGGATGACAGGTAGCTTCTTAATCCGAGATTCAGCCAACTTCCCTTGGAAACTAGATTGTATGATAGTTGCATCAACTTCTACCTTCCAAGCCCCTCCATCCACCAAGTCTATAAAGGTAGTTAGCACCTTCAACTCAAATTTGATATAGTCAGAGTTCATGAGATCCCATCAATCAAGAGAGCCTATATGTCCTTATACCAGTTAGGTGGAGTATCTATTTCTTTTTGTGATTTTTTATCAGATGCACTGGAAGTGAAGTAGAAGATGCTTCACTAATGAGGCACATATTACCAATTTCTTCATCAGTTTCGACTTGTTGTATTTGAAATTGTCTTCTTCTTGTTACAGGTAATGCATACAACTTGTTTGCATTCCCCTCAGAATGCAATTTTTCAGGTCGAAAATTCGACCCTTACCTGGTTAAGGTTATCAAGGAAGAGTCTGAAAGAATCGTAGGAAGCTCCCAGTATGGCAGGTAAAAGTACTAAAAACCTCGTTGCTAAAGTTCTGACATTTATCTGAATAGTATAAGATATTCTTTTTCCCCTCTGCTTGTAGGTTTTTACTTCCTTATGAGGGTCAGGGATGTCTTTAGAAAATAGACCTTACATCCCGTTTAAGCTTGGTTGAGAATAGAATTTTTAATGCCTCAAACATTTACTAAATAAGATATTTATTTTTCATGTTGGTTCAAAACACTCTTCACTTCTTTTTTGGCTAAACTATTGGGTATTTCAAATGATGTTGATATGTTTGTCTTCCAAAAAGTTAAAACACGGGCATGCAGTAACTACTAACTAGTCTGTCATTCTTAGGTATAACTGGGCCAAAGAAGATTGTTTGTTTGCCAATAGCTACAAGAGTACATGTTACATTTTGAACAATGTATGTTGATTCAGTCAGGGCTTCGACTAGTTTGACTTAAATATCGAATCATCGACTTTTGTCCTCTGTATGTGATATTTTGTTATCATTAGCTGACAAGCTAAGTCTTCAGTAAGATTTTATTTCTCCATCATTGAGTTGGTCGTATGCAGATGCGCAGACATTAATTCGCTTTTCTGAATACAGAGGTTGCTGGTTGGTTCTGATTGATGCTGCTAAAGGATGTGCTACCGATCCACCAGATTTATCAAAGTTTAAAGCGGACTTTGTTGTCTTCTCGTTCTACAAGGTACTTATATTTGATACCTGCTGTTTAAATATTACATGAACATACAAAATGCATCCCGGAGCTTGAAAAGATTTTTTATGTTTCTTGTTTAGTTATTCGGCTACCCAACTGGCCTTGGAGCACTCATTGTTCGAAATGGTAAGCAGCTAAATAAGAAGACCAATATTTCTTGTGCGTTTCCTCACTTATTCTTGTTTACCAATTTTCTTCTTCTTGTAGTTTATTTCTCTCTTGTCTCCCTCTCTGCCTCTATCCTTTTGCTTCTCTGTCTATGGAGAGAATCTTGGGTGGAAAGGATGGCAGAGATGCCTAGGTTTTCTTGTGGAAAATCTAAAATTTCCTTTTTTTTTTTGGTTATGAAACAAGATATATCATATCCCCACCCCTAGTTTTTCCCCCCTTTTCTTCATTGTGAAAATTAACAAAATTTCCTGATCTCCCTCTATTGATCAGATGCTGCTAAGCTGATGAAGAAGACCTACTTTAGTGGAGGTTTGTTCTTAGTGCCTTGTCTTATTATGATTATTATATTTGATTCCTCTAGCACTTTCAAGTTAGCCTGGATTCTTGTAGGCACGGTGGCTGCAGCTATTGCTGACATTGACTTTTTCAAAAGAAGAGAAGGTGTAGAGGAATTTTTTGAGGATGGCACCATCTCGTTCTTGAGCATAGCAGCAATTCAACATGGGTTCAGAATAATGAATATGTTAACAACATCTTCAATTTCCCGGTAAGTGAGAGCTTACTTCTTTCTTTTCTCCGGATTAGGTGAGCGCTTACTTCTTTTGTGGGTGAATAGATTCTGAAATTGAATGATGATCAGATTATATTGAGATGGACATTTTTTGCTGTCATTACGCCTAAACAGAGACAATATATTGTTGCGCACTCTTGACTAGATTTATTGCAAGCTTTCTCGTTTATAGTTGATCTTTCTATGATTCATCCTGGTGAGTGAATCCTGCTAATCTTATTTGATTAATCCTGTTCATCTACTTTTGGATATTGTTAACCTTTTATATTTTGATTACACAGATATTGTTAACCTTTATATCTAAGTGTTACTACAAATAATGAAACAAGTCAATTTTTGCTTTAGCTGTTAGGCTAGTTAACTCTTGAGTGACTAAGAAAACTTTGTTAAATGTTTACTCAATTTGAGGACCTCAAATATCCAGTTTTTAGTTTGTCTCTGTTTGACTTGTCTGATAAGTTGTTCTTTGTTTAGAGGATATATAGGCACAGTTCTCAGTATTAGCTTCTGTTGGCAGAGAAACTAGTTGTTCCTTTCTGAATCATCTAATTCACCGCCAACAGAAAACTTGCAAAGAATTTTACCAATATACTGTTAGAAATAGTTCTGCTTAATTCTTGTAACTATCTCTTTCTCTATTATTTATGGAAACTGTTGCCTCATCTCTGTCTCTCTCTCTGAAGTTTGAGCGTAATGAAAATAAAAAATGTTCTGAAATGTGCTATTCTATCCTGCAAGGCATACAGCATCACTTGCAGCATATGTGAGGAATAAGCTTTTGGCGCTGAAGCATGAAAATGGAGAATTTGTTTGCACTCTTTACGGGGTAAATATATTGAGCATAGCATTCTCGTGACTAGGTTCATATGTTTTTATAATGTGGTTGGTATTTTGATCTCATTCTACTTATCAAATGCAATATGTAATGGGGGTGTCAAATGGGCGGGTTGGGCTGAATTTGGGCGGGTCAAAATGGGTTAGGTCAATAAATGGGTCATTGCCCAACCCAACCCAAAGTGTACTTTGGCTAAGATGGGTGGGGTCAAGATGGGCCAGACAATGGGTCATAATCCAACCCGCCCAACTTGACCCATGTTTTAGAACCAGTGTAAGTTGAAAAATATTTTGCGGGGGGAGGGGATTGGGGTGGGTGAGTGGTGCAGAAAAGCGAAAAAATAGAAAACAGAAAATTGAAAATACAAAAAAAAATTAAAATTTTTTTTTTGAGGGGGTTTGCGCGGGGGGTTGGGGGGTGTAGGGTGGTGCAAAAAAACAGAAAATGGAAAATACAAAAAAAAAGTAAAAATTTTTTTGAGGAGGTTTGCGCGCGGGCGTAGGGGGTAGGGTGGGAGGGTGGTGCAGAAAAATAAAATAACAGAAAATTGAAAATAGAAAAAAAGTAAAAGTTTTTTTTGAGGGGGTTTTGGGGGGGGGGGGTAGGGAATAGGGTGGGTGGGTGGTGTAGAAAAACGAAAATACAAAAAAAAAAAAGTAAAAAATTTTTTTTAGAGGGGGTTTGGAGGGGGGTGGGGCTAGGGTGGGTGGGTGGTGCAGAAAAAACAAAAGAACAGAAAATTGAAAATACAAAAAAAAAATAATAATAATAAAATTGGGGCAACTAAGTAAATTTCTAGATAAGTTGGGTTGAGATCCCATTTGTTTTGGGTGAGTTTCATGGGTTGTATTTGGGCTGCTTAATGGGTCAAAATGAGTTATAAAAAATAATGGGTTAACTTGGGCTCGCCCAAATTGACCCATGAGCTAAAATATTTGTAGCCCAACCCATTAATCCCTGGGCGGAATAGATGTGTTTGGGCTCAAATTGCCACCCCTAATATGTAATGATGTTTCAGAAAGTCCTCCTGAATTCACATGAAAATATTTCTTTGATCTGGTGTTTTTATGTCCTAGGCAAATTTGGTTGCTGCACAATGATGCAATAATTTTGCTTTAAGTACTAGAAATAGATAGAGAGAATGTTTAATGGCTCCTCATTAGAAATATGAACATGTGAATAGAAACTAATTAATGGAGGGGTAACTTAAGTGGCCTGCTAAATTTGAGGAAACTAGTTAAAACTAGCTTGAGTTAACAATATAGGGTTGGCATTTTAAAGAGACCCCAGGAAAATCTTTAGCTTTGTTTAATCTTGGGGAACCTACTATAGATATAGTTTCAGGACAACCATCAAATTAACATTTCTTGATTTTTAGTCCCCTTAAATCTGTTGGAACTATGCATTTGATATGCTATAACAACGGATGTATGCCTTAGACATTCTTAAGCAAGTATTGCCACAATCATGTCTCTGGTTTTTTAAAACCTATAGTTGCTGAGTTTGGATCTGAGTAAGTACTTTTGCAATTAATTTTGGTTTTAAAAGATTCCAAAAGGTTTGAAGTTTGCAGCCAAACAGTGTCAAGAATAGGGTCACTTGAGTTCTGCACTATATTATTTTTTTTTTGATAAAGTAACAATTTTATTAATGAAGGGGAGAACCCCTAAGTAGTTTTTTTTATAACCGTTCTTGTGAGGAAGCGCGGGGAAAAATATATTATTGATGTGTTTAACTATAATACAAGAACCCCTATTTCTAACAATACACAACACAACACTAATCCTATTCTATGTGGGACTATATTTATTTACAATTATATTAACTATGTAACGCTCCCTCTCAAGCCGGTGCATACAGATCATATGTACCGAGCTTGTTACATATGTAACTAATACAAGGACCAGTGAGGGACTTGGTGAAAATATCTGCATGCTGATCATTCGACTTCACAAACTTTGCAACAATATCTCCTTAGAGTATCTTTTCTCTGACGAAGTGACATTCAATTTCAATGTGTTTAGTTCTCTCATGGAACATCGGATTTGATGCAATATGAAGGGCAACTTGATTATCACACACAAGTTCCATCTGGCTGATTTCACCAAATTTCAACTCCTTGAGCAACTGTTTGACCAATCTAGCTCACATGTTGCCATAGCCATTGCACGATAGTCTGCTTTTGCACTAGATCAAGCAACCACATTCTGTTTCTTGCTCTTCCAAGACACTAAATTACCTCCTACTAAAACACAATATCCAGACGTAGAACGTCTATTAGAAGGTAATCCTACCCAATCAGCATCAGAGTATCCAACGATCTGCTCATGGCCTCGATCCTCAAACAATAACCCTTTGCCTGGAGCTGATTTTACATACAGATGTGGACAACTGCATCCTAATGACTATTACAAGGATAATCCATAAACTGACTTACAACACTCACAAGAAAGGAAATGTCAAATCTAGTCACAGTGAGATTAATTTACCAACCAACCGCCTATATCTCGCAGGATCGCTAAGCGGCTCCCCATGTCCTGGCAGAAGATTAGAATTCGGATCCATCGAAGTGTCAACAGGTCTACAGCCTGTTATTCCTGTCTGCTCAAGAATGTCTAAGGCATACATCCGTTGTGAGATCTTATTACTTGAGCTAGACTGAGCGACCTCAACCAAAAAAAATACTTTAATATGCACAGATCCTTAGTCTGAGTGCCAAAAGAGATGTTGGTTCAATTTGGTAATACCATCATGATCAATGTCGGTAATAATAATATCGTCAACATAAACCACCACATAAACCACCAGATAAATATATATATTTGAAGCAGAATGCCGACAAAACACAGAATGATCAGCTTCACTACGAGTCATGTTAAACTCTTGGATAACAGTGATTAGCTTCGGTAGATTGCATGATAGCTTCTTCTGCTCTATTTTTCCTCGAGTACGTTTTCAAATCAAGCCTATCCAAACGCCCAATTGTCTGCCCTTGAATTCTTTCTCCAATTTAAGTTTTCCCTGTGACAATGTATCAAGAGGTCCAATAATGGAAATAGTTAGAATCACCTTTTCCTCTCTACTGCTCTCCCACGAAGAGATGATGAGTTAATACTGAAATAGGGCTCAAATTCTCAAAAGGTAACATCAATGCTAACAAAAGATCTCCTAGAGGGAGGATGATAACATTTGTTACCTTTCTGTGTCGGAGAATACCCCGTGAAAACACGTTTTATAGCTCTACGATCAAGTTTCCTAGGATTCCTAGTGTGGACAAAGCAAACACATCCAAACACCTTCGAAGGAACAATATACTCATTCTTACTCTTTAAAGCTTCCGGAGGACTTCGAAAATTGAGGGTTTTAAGTGGCATTCTATTGATAGGATAGGCAGCTACTGAAATAGCATCGCCCTAGTAAGGTTTTGGTAGATGCATAGTGAACATAAAAGATCTTGCCACTTCTAACAAATGCCTATTTTTTCTTTCAGCAACTTCATTTTGTGCACTAGTGTTAAGGACAACTAGTCTGATTGATTATCCCATTGGACTCCAAATAAGCACCATATCTTTTATCCATATATTCGCTGCCATTATCATTTCTCAAGATTTTTATTTGGCATCACACTGAGTATAAATCATCCTATGAAATGACTGAAAATAAGAGAAAACTTCACTTGTGTCTTTTAACAAATATACCCAAGTCATCCCAGTGCAGCAATTAATGAAAGTAGTAAACCATCGGTTACCAGACCCAAAAAAAAAAAAAAACACAATCTGGGTAGGACCCCATACATTAGAATGAGTAGTCCTAAATGGAGTTGTGCTTCTATTATCACTCACGGGATAAGAGTTTCTAGTATGCTTGGCATATTCACACGCATCACAGAATAAAGATTCAAATTGAGTCCTTCAAAGCAAATCGGGATATAACTTCTTCAAAAAAAAGCCGATGGTTGTCCTAACCGTCTATGCTACTTTATTATTTCTTGGTTGACATCCTTACTTATCCCAAAAAAGGCTTGACCAGAGTCTTGAATTCCATCTAATATATACAAGTCATCGCTCAATCTACCATTGCCAATCCTTTTCCTTGTTTGAAGATCCTGAAAAATACAATGATCGAGAAAAAACTCGATTTCAGACTTTGGTGATGACACTAACAGATAAATGATTGGCAAGGAACTTAGGGACATAGAGCACGAATGATAGTTTTGTTAGAATAGTTATGTGAATATATGTAATTAGTCCTATTCCCTTATGTAAGGGAGTAGGTTATGTGTTATGTATATATATAAATAGGGCTCATTGTAACACATGGTATCAGAGCAACTAGTGAGAAATTCCTGCTGTGCAGTTACCAGCGAGTCCGGGACAATCACCATGCTTTTTTTCCGGTGACTTTCAGGCTGTTTTTTTACGAAATCCCTTCTCCGGTGGGTTTTTTTACGAAAAATAACACTACCAGCAGGTGCGGATTTCTCAGGCAACCAAACCCTAGGAAACCACACCGGCAGAACCCTGTCCACGCGCTCTCACGCGCCTCCAGAGCTTCTGACGCCGGCGCTGCGTCAGACCCACCGCCGACGCGTGAACAGTGTTCCGGCCATCTTTTTGGAAAATTTCTGTAGGACAATCTTATCTTCTAGTAATTACGACCAGGACCATATTGTTTTCTTTTTATTCCGAGCACTTTGAGATTTTTCTGGCGTGAACAATGAGTTTCCGGTGAGAACAGTAATTCCCAGAAAATTTCTGCTTTTTTTCCGGCATAATATTATAATGACATTCGTATCAGAAGCCTTTAACTCACAATCCGTTGGATCCAATGCATTGAATCCAATCCAGATGGTTTCTTTACCGGATTATATTGAGTTCTTTCAGTATAAAGCATGTAAACAGACATCTTCAGGGATAGCTTTCGTTGTTCAAACAGATAGTAGCGTGACTTGTGTCTCACAATCTTCAACCTCTGAGTCTTGGGTCATTGATTCAGGTGCATCTGATCATATTTCTGGTAACAAATCTCTTTTCACTGCTATTTCATATTCTCAATCTCTTTCACGGGTCTCAAACCACGGCAACTACAATAGGTCAAGCAAGCCCACTTCCTTCCTTACCTTTAGATTCAGTTCTTTATGTTCCCGGTAGTCCTTTTAATCTCATAGCCGTTAGTCGCTTAGCCAAATCACTTAAATCTGCTGTTTTATTTCTTGATGACCTTGTTTTTATATAGGAACGCAGTATGGGGCGGATCATTGGTACCGAACGTGAATCAGATGGACTTTATTTCCTTATCCTTGCAAAATCACATGGACTCACATCTTGTCTTCCTTCAACAACTTGTCCATTCATCAGATTTATTACATAAGCGAGTGGGACATCCCAGTTTGTCAAAACTTCAAAAAATGGTACCTGGCTTATCTCACTTGTCCACTCTAGAGTGTGAGTGATGTCAGCTCGGTAAGCATACCCGCTCCCATTTCCCGCGGCGTCTTGATAATCGAGTAGAGTCACCTTTTACTTTAGTCCATTCAGATGTTTGGGGTCCTAGTCGGTTCAGTTCTACCTTGGGATTCCGCTACTTTGTCAGTTTCATTGATGATTATTCTAGGTGCACTTGGATATTTTTGATGAAAAATCGATCTGAGTTGTTTTCTATTTTCCAGACCTTCCACGCTGAAATTCAAAACCGATTTTGGGTTTCTATCCGCACATTTCGTAGTGATAATGCCCTAGAGTATTTGTCTTCCCCATTTCAGCAGTTTATGAACTCCCATGAGATTATTTATCAAACATCTTGTCCGTACACATCCCAACAAAATGGGGTAGCTGAAAGAAAGAATAGATATCTTATTGAAACTGCTCGTACCCTACTCATACAATCTCATGTTCCGCCGCGTTTTTGGGGGGATGCAGTTCTTATATCTTGCTATCTTATTAATCGTATGCCATCTTCAGCTATCCAGAATCAAGTTCCATTCTCTGTCATGTTTTCCCACTTACCTTTGTTCTCTCTTCCACCCCGTGTCTTTGGTGTTTTGTTCATAACCTCACTCCAGGAAAAGATTAGTTAGCTCCTCGTGCTCTTAAGTGCGTATTTCTGGGTTACTCGAGAAGGCAAAAGGGATATTGATGCTATTCTCCTGATCTCCAGTGGTATCTTATGTCTGCTGATGTTACCTTCTTTGAAACCCAATCATACTTCACAGGTCCAGGTAATCACTTAGATATTTCTGAGGTGCTACCAGTTCCGTCTTTTGGAGTCACTATCTTCCCATTCATCTTCCTCCATAGCTCCAGTTGCCATCCCTAAGTCTACAGGTGAAGCACTGTCTCATCCCGGGTGGCGACAGGCTATGATTGACTAGATGTCTGCTTTCATACGAGTGGTACTTGGGAACTTGTTCCTCTTCCCATTCATCTTCCTCCATAGCTCCAGTTGCAGCTCCACCACCTATAGCTCCACCACCTATAGCTCCAGTGCCACCACCTAGTCCAGCTCCACCAACTATAGCTCCAGTGCCACCACCTAGTCCAGTTCAACCTTCTACAGCTCCACCACTCCTGACTTATCATCGTCGTCCGCACACTGACTTATCATCGTCGTCCGCACCCAACATCAGGCCTAGTTGATTCACGTCCTGCACCTGACCTTGCTAATACTGCGGACTTGTCTCCTCTTAGTCAACCGATTGCACTACGAAAAGGTATACGGGCCACACTTAATCCTAATCCTCATTATGTTGGTTAAGCTACCATCGTCTGTCATCATCCCATTGTGCATTTATATCATCTTTGTCCTCTGTTTCCATCCCTAAGTCTACAGGTGAAGCACTGTCTCATCCCGGGTGGCGACAGGCTATGATTGACTAGATGTCTGCTTTCATACGAGTGGTACTTGGGAACTTGTTCCTCTTCCTTCGGGTAAATCGACTGTCGGTTGTTGTTAGGTATATGTAGTCCAAGTTGGTCTAGATGGTTAGGTTGATCGACTTAAGGCTCGTCTTGTTAAAGGGTATACTCAGATATTTGGACTCGATTACAGTGATACTTTATCTCTCGTGGCTAAAATAGCATCAGTCCGCCTTTTTCTATCCATGGATGATGTTCGCCAATGGCCTCTTAATCAGTTGGACATTAAGAATGCTTTTCTTCACGACCACCTTGAGGATGAGGTTTATATGGAGCAACCACCTGGTTTTGTTGCTCAGGGGGAAGTCTAGTGGCCTTGTATGTTGGTTGCGCCGGTCCCTCTATGGTCTAAAGCAATCTCCTCGAGCGTGGTTTGGTAAGTTCAGCATAGTTATTTAGGAGTTTGGCATGACTCGTAGTGAAGCTGATCACTCTGTGTTTTATTGGCATTCTGCTTCAAATCTCTGTATTTATCTGGTCGTTTATGTTGATATTGTTATTACCGGCAATGATCAGGATGGTATTAGTAAGTTGAAGCAACATCTCTTTCAGCATTTTCAGACTAAGGATCTGGGCAGATTAAAGTATTTTCTGGGTATTGAGGTCGCTCAGTCTAGCTCAGGTATTGTGATCTCACAATGGAAGTTTACCTGAGATATTCTTGAGGAGACAGGAATGACAGGTTGTAGACCTGTTGACACTCCGATGGGATCCGAATTCTAAACTTCTGCTAGGACAGGGGGAGCCTCTTAGCGATCCTGCAAGATATAGGTGGTTGGTTGGTACATTAATTGCCTTTCCTATGAGGATCGAGGATTCTCCCTGTGATTCTCCCTGTGACGTTGGTAAATGTCAGGTCACTAGACCTGACATTTCCTTTCCTATGAGTGCTGTGAGTCAGTTTATGGATTCTCCCTGTGATAGTCATTGGGATGCAGTTGTCCGCATTCTTCGGTATATAGCATCAGCTTCAGGCAAAGGTTTATTGTTTGAGGATCGAGGCCATGAGCAGATCGTTGGATACTCAGATGCTTTGGGCAGGATCACCTTCTGATAGACGTTCTACGTTTGGATATTGTGTCTTAGTAGGAGGAAATTTGGTGTCTTGGAAGAGCAAGAAACAGAATGTGGTTGCTCGGTCTAGTGAAGAAGTAGAATATCGAGCAATGGCTATGGTGACATGTGAGCTAATTTGGATCAAACAATTGCTCAAGGAGTTGAAATTTGGTGAGATTAGTCAGATGGGACTTGTTTGTGATAATCAAGCTGCTCTTCAAATTGCGTCAAATCCAGTGTTCCATGAGAGAACTAAACACATTGAGATTGACTGTCACTTTGTTAGAGAAAAGAAACTCTTGGGAGATATTGCTACAAAGTTTGTGAAGTCGAATGATCAGCCTGCAGGTATTTTCACCAAGTCCCTCGCTGGTCCTCGTATTAACTACATATGTAACAAGCTTGGTACATATGATTTATATGCGCTAGCTTGAGGGGAGTGTTAGAATAGTTATGTGAATATATGTAATTAGTCCTAGTCCCTCATGTAATAGGAGTAGGTTATGTGTTATGTATACATATAAATAGGACTCATTGTAACATAGAATATTAGGAGAATATTAGGAGTACAAACGACAGAACCTGTTCCATAGATAGGTGCTAAAGAAGCATTGGCTATTTTGATAATATCTCCTTTAGGCACGAAGAATAGTTTTGAATGACTTTAGAAGAGCTCGTTATGTGTCTATTTGCACCAGAATCAACAATACAAGAATTAAGGTGAGCAGCAAAGGCAATGCCTGATTGCACATAATTGGATGTGGAACATTAGCAAAGTGAAGTTTGGCTAGGAGGCGATTGAGAAGCTGAATTTCGTCCGAAGACAAGTTTTCTCCAGAAATCGTATCCTTAAATGTCTTCATATTTCTGCCCAATTAGAAAAAAATATGAAGATAATTGCTGAAAAATAATCTATCTCGCAGGAAATCAAATCTGTCTCGACGGAACCTTAATTCCGGTGAACGAATAACTCAAAGCTGGTAGGGATAGGTTTGGAATGTTCCAGCGACCCCAATAGAAAAGAAAAAACTGACCAGAAGGGGTTTGTGTTGCGGACAACCACCAAGAAAGAAAACTCGACATCTTTGATAAAAACGGAACCCTAGTGCTGCGAGGGAGATAACTTACCTCAAAAAAATAACAATGACTCTTATACTATGTAGATTTTGAGAAGAAGAAAAGGCTTCTTGTATTTCTGTATGTGTTTACATCCCATGAGCAAGAGAATTTATACATAGCTCCTAATACTAATTAAGGAAATGAAATAAATCTACAACTATCAAATAAAATCAAATCTCCTAAATATAATCAGATCTCCTGAATTCGTGCTAATCAACAATCTCCTAATTATAAGCAAATCTCATGAAATCATGCTAAACAATAGAATCAGAGGTGAAGGGAACTTTCCATTAAATCAAACACCAACACATTCTTATGCATTTGATTGATCCTTTAGATGTTGCAAATTTGGTAGGCAATATAGAATTGTTGGCTTCCACAATTCCTGTCCAAAGGCGATTCGTGTACAACTGAATCATGTTGGGTTGCTTTTGTTTGTTGATTTTCATTTTTTAACTTCTTCTTTGGTATTCTTTCATAGTCTCTGAATTGTCTCTGATTTTTTGTTGTGATATTGTGCTATCATTCAGAAGGTGACTATGATAATATGATTTTTATCTCAGTTACTATCTAGTAAAATGGGTCCTACGGTTTCATTCAACATGAAAAGACCAGATGGAACATGGTATGGATATCGTGAGGTGGAAAAATTGGCAACCTTGGCTGGAATTCAACTGCGGGTAAGAGTTCAAAGGCCATATTGTCTATGAAGTATGACTTTTATTCTGTTATACTTGGGGATGATATGGTTGCTACTTTATACTCTTGAAACATATCCTCAGAGCAGCTTGATACTGCTGTTTCTGGTGCAATGTCCTACTTTCATTTGTTACCTTTCCTCCATGTCGAGGATGACATTACATCCAAGAGGTGCCTTTTATGATTTATCATTCGTCTTCACATGTATCTGAATTCTTGATGTGCTTTTGCTTTGTGAAGTTTGCTAGTTAAACTTCTGTTAGTTTGTTATTTGCTAGTTTGGTCCTTCAGATGTATGTGTCACTTACTCGTTTAATCGCCTTCACCACTGTTAGATCTGAACTGCTACATTTAGGGTTGTTTTTCAGTGCCTCAGTTATTGCCCTCCACAATACCTGCAATCTTTTATACTTTTTGGAATGAGCAGATAATCTCAACATGTAGTGGTAACTTTTGACTATGGAAGACCAAGGGATGACTTGGGTAAATTATTTGAGAATGCCCATAACTGGTGAAATTGGTAATTGTATATCTCAGATATTTAATCCTGTTATATGATATGAGTAAACTCTTCCTTCTTTTTCCTTGTATTTTGTAGACAGGATGTTTTTGCAATCCTGGTGCTTGTGCTAAATATCTTGGTTTGTCACACTTGGACCTTCTTTCAAACATTGAGGTACGTGTTTCCTTTCCCCTATTTTATTTGTTGTATCGTTTCTGTTGCATGCAGAAAGTGACCACCAAAGGTAACAAATTCAATTATGATTTCATTTAGGCTGGGCATGTGTGCTGGGATGATCGTGATATTTTACATGGAAAACCAACTGGAGCTATCAGAGTATCTTTTGGGTACATGTCAACATTTGAAGATGTTATGGTAAGGGGCCCCACCACTCCCAACTCACCTCAAAATGAAAGGTGGTTCTATATATATATATTTTTTATTTTATTTTTTGCAGTAGGATGTTGTCTCCTTGTATGGTCTTGGGTAGTGCTCACTTCACGAGCTAGATTTGAAGGTTGAGTTAGGCCTAAGATCTATTTTCTGAACATGGTATCGAAGCCTCTAAGATTTTGGTAGACTCAAATAGCTTCCTCCACTGGAGAGTGGTGCCAGCTTTTTTCTTCTTCCTTTCGGTGTTTGGTGCCACTTCTCTCTTTGGCTGTTCTGGTCTCTCCTGCAACCAGCGCTGCTATTTTCTACATCTAGTGGTGCCCGCCTTTATGAATTTCTTGTCATTGTTCTACCAATTCAGGGTACGCTGATAGTGTCTTAGAGATATGCAATACCACGTCTCTTTTCGGTGATTGAGAATAGATTTTTATCCGTGTAGTGCAAGAAACACCTTTTCCTGTGCAGTTATTCACGACTTTTTGTGGGCAAGATTTCAAATACCGCTTTTCCTTTTATTGATTGTGCACTATTCCAGCGAGATTTCGACGTCAACTTTTATGTTACAACATAAGTAAACTCAAGTTGGTTTTACTACTTTGAGTTGAAGGTGCTTTCTTAGATGTGTCTAGATTCATTCATGTCTAGACTTATTGTACTTGAAGATTTGAATAAGAAAAATCTTGTAAAATATGAAAGATAATATATTTGGTTATGGAATAGTTTCTTACCTTATTAGCATAAAAATAGATTACCTATCTAATTGTACGTAATGTAAGACCTTGTATATAAGGAGCATATCTTGTATATTGTTGCTTAGTCAAGTCAATGAGAAGTTTGTCCTATATGAACATGACATCAAAGCCAGACAATTCCTATTCTTGGTTGACCCCTACACATATAAACATCATTATAAAGCTCTAGTTGCAAATATTCACACTAAAGTTAACAATATCGAGGCATAATGCAAGGCAAATTACATGCAAAAACATGGATTTTTAGCCAAACATCACTTAGTCAAGTCAATGAGAAGTTTTTCCTATTTGAACATGACCTCAAAGCCAGACAATCCCTATTCTTGGTTTGCCCAACCCACTGTTATATTCTACATGCTCCAGCTGTCCGTCCTGGGCATGCAGGTAAGGGGAGGGCAAGGGTGTTAGAATGTCTGACATTAGTTACTTAACCAAAAAAAATAAAGATCCCACATTAGTTGAGGAAATGTGCTCTCGTCTTCTTGTATGGTTGTGTGCAATCCTCACTTCGTAAGCTAATTGAGTTAGGCCCAACATCTGTTTCCTCAAGAGAGAGATTAAGGCTAATAAATAGCTTAATGGTCACAAAGAACAAGGGACAACTTCCGGATTTTTATTTTCAATCAGCTATTAGACGGGCAAGCTGAAAATCGAAAGGGATAAAGGACTACAACAAGATGAACTTTTTAGTTCTTCAAGTTTCCGTCTGAAGAAAGAGCAACTTCTGGTCAAGAACTAGAGCAATCATTTGGATAGCTTGACTATATTGTTGTACTCCAATCTCATGGTTCCCATCACCACGAAGTATGGTCAAGAAAAAGATAAATTGTTGAAAAACAGAAAATGGTTATGTCCTTTTCTTTTATTTTTTTAATTTTTATAATTCCCTGTTCTGTTGTTTTGTTCTAGATATTGCTAGGTAGAAGTTTCAATTTCTATGAAGTTTCTGGTCATTGCCTCAATGGTTGATTGAGGAACTACTCTCTGCTCTGGATGTTCCTTTGGAAGCTAGTCTTTTCCCCTTCCTCATTTTCTTGCACTTGTCTTTGCAGAAGTTTGTCAACTTCGTGGAAAATAATTTTGTAATATTATCATCTAACTGGTCTGCGTTTCATCCAAGCTCCATCTCTCCACCAGTTGAAGGTTAATTTTTTTCACCCTTCTACTATTCGGCATGCATTAAATATATATGTTGATTTGGCTTCTTGTAGATCAGAAGTTGATTCAAGTGTGATAGTTTGTCATTTTAATACCATAAAAGATAGTGTTTGGACTTGTTTTGTGAACCTATCCATGTCATTGACCAATTGCAGGAATTGGAAAAGCCGCTGCACGGCATTTCCTCACATCTATTACTGTCTATCCAATAAAGTCCTGCGCAGGATTTAGTGCGAATCAGTGGCCTCTAACATCTACTGGTAGCTATTCTACTGTATCTCATTGGATAATTGAGTTGGTTAATAATCATGCTATTACATATGGATTTGTCAAAGTTAGATATTGTCCGTGTTAATTGCACATAGGAAATGTGCTCCTCCACATTTTCTTTAGAATATAAGTAATTTTGAATTTCATTATGTCATTATAAGTAATTTTGAATTTCATTGTGTCATTCTTACATAGTTATCCTTGTTTCTTTCACTATGAAATGCAGGGTTATTGTATGATCGTGAATGGATTCTCAAGAGCACAACTGGTGAAATTCTTACCCAAAAGAAGGTAGAGTACTTTATAAGTCACAGCATGTGTATTGATGCCTGTTATCCATCTGCAAAACCATGGTGAAAATACCCTCCTCCACCTATTATAACTGGATTTAGGAAAGTGGAATTGTTGCCTATCATTTGATTTACCCATCCTTCAAAATGTCGTGGTCTTAACCTTGTTAATCCTCTAACAAGCCTGACAAATAATGACTCTTTTTCACAAAGTAACATGTAACTTCTTAACTTGGGTTGCGTGCATTAGAATTGACAGGGTGCGGATGGCCTGTAGGTTTTTTTCGAACCTCCCTATTGAATTTGTTTATTTTGTCTATTTCTTCTAATTTGATTTATTCACAGTTCATAAAGTGTCAACTCCCTTGAATAACTCCTTGTTCTCTCTGAATGTCAAAATCCTATTTGCTCCCATGTTTCACTACTAACTTTTAAGTGTCTTGATTTCTCCACTCCATTTTTTAGCCAAAAAAAGGTCAGCCCGGTGCACGAAGCATCCCACATTCACGCAGGGTCCGGGAAAGGGCCGCGCCCCAAGGGGTGTGATGTAGGCAGCCTACCCTGATGCAAGCATCAATGTCTGATTCCACGGCTCGAACCTGTGACCTATAGGTCACATGGAGACAACTTTACCATTGCTCCAGGGCTTCCCTTAATCCATTTTTTAGCCAGTCAGCTCTAATTTGTTATCTTGTTTTATTTTTCTTGAAAACATTTCAAATTATAATTTATCTTTAGTTTTTAGCAATCTATATTCAACTTGAATAATTTGTAAGTGTCCATGCTCTCGATTGTGCTATGATCTCTACTTTAATATTTAAACACTTTATTTTGTAAGAGATGCAAGTAACTACTGTAAGCTTGTATACTAGAATCAAAGATAATGAACGATTACTCAATGTTTATTGACTATTGCATTTTATCTATTATCCCTGATACAGGGTTGATTTCTTCTGCATTAACATCTAAGACAGGTGTATTTGCATTCTAGGTTCCAGAAATGTGCTATATTACCACGCTGATTGATCTCAATTTGGGAAAACTCTTTGTAGAGTCACCTCGTTGCAAGGAGAAATTGCAGATTGAACTCAAATCCAACTCACTTGCCACTGGAAGAGATGAAATGGATATCCAGAATCATAGGTTTGAGCTTCATCTTCACTTTTTCCTTATGTTATTTAAGGCTTGATAAACAAGCTTGTTACCTCTTGGTATCATTTAAATAGTTAAGACAGAAATCATGTGAATCAGTTTTTAGAGCTTTATAACTCAACAGGGAGATTCCTATAGCAGTCAAAGAAATTTCAACAAGCCTTATGTACGTAGGTATACAACTACATAGATACAATCTTATGTTTTTTTGATAATTGTGGTGTCCGAGCCAGCTTGCGCGTACCTCGACTAATTCTACGGGTACCTGTTACCTCCCACCAGCACAAGTGCTTCCTACCCGCATAGGTATTGGGTAACTCTATAAGTCCAGAACCAAAATAGAGTCATCGAAAATTTGCAAAAGAACCGAAATAGAGTGTAAAAAAAGGAACCAAATTAGGTATAGCCCATGGTATGCATGCGCTATATGTGTTTGAGCTAATGTCCCGAGTTAATGGTGGCCGTGGCCTGATTGTTTTAAAAAATATATTATATAGCTCATTAGGAACATGCGCTATACAAATATGCATTACGGGCAGTGGCCGGGTTGAGACCTGGAGGATACATTGGCTTATAAATGATAATGGCTAGTTAGGTATTGAATAGAACCTCTACAAAAGAATTAAAAGAGCATCTCACAATAGGTAGAATGCTTATAATTCTGCACAAAGTGATTCTAAGGAAACAAACTTTATCTTCATTGTCGAGATCTTTAAAAGAGAGTAATCAGAATAAAGTCATTAAAGGAAAAAAAATAAAAACCAATATTTAATATAACATTCCCCATGGAGAAGGGACCCATTATTTCCACAAATTAATCAATTGTCAGCAGTTAATTTAATCATTCTTATTCCGATAATCTCTGTAATGTATAATTTTTTTCTTTTACAGTCACCAAGGTGGCTGTGCAGACTATATGTTGTACATGATGTTGATCATATTTAATTAAATTAATTAAGAAAAAAGTATTTCTTGTCCTATCCACTTGGATAAAAGGAACGTAAGACATCATATTTGAGTGACATTATTGGGATTACAATAAGAATAGACCCGTGAATGTTTTCCCTTTTGGTATCCTAGTGTTCCACATACAGAAAGCTTCAGTTTTGTCACATTTGAAAGATGTAACTTCATAAAAAAAACAAGAATAAATAAATAAAAAAGTATTTCCTGTATTTTAATATGTTCTAACCCCACCAAAAGAAACTTTGATGTTATCTACGGTGTATTTTAAGTGCAAGTAACATTTAATTAAATCATGTTGGTAAATACAGGACATAGTATAAATAATTTTAGTTCTAGGAAAGAATTGAAATCGAAAACTTGTCTTAGGTCATTATCAAAACGTGCTCAGTATTTTGTTCTCTTTCTCCCAAATGGATATTGATTTGGATGGATTTCCAAAAGAATTAACATCAAACTGTTAGGTTTTTTAAAAAATTATTTTAAAGCCATCTTGTTTTGTATGCATTTTGTAAGATAAATAGTTAAAATATTATTAGGAGTGGTCAGCATACTCTTCAATGTGCTTTTATTATGAAAAGAAACAACATATGAGTCGACAAGCTAGTGATGTTATTAGTCAATTGCTATCACTTACAAGAAGCCAATGTATCCTCAAGTGTGAACTCAGTCATTGCTCGTAATGCATATTTGTATAGCGCATGTTCCTAATGCGCTATATAACTTCAGCCAAAAAAAAGGGTGATGGCCGTTAACCCAGGACGTTAGCTCAAACACATACAACGCATGCATGTCATGCGCTATACCTAGTTCGGTTCCTTTTTCTAACACTCTATTTCAGTTCTTTTGCAAGTTTTCAACCCTATTTTGGTTCCAGACTCGTAACTCTGTCCACCAAGGCTTTGATAGAAGGGAAGAAATCACCTAGTATTTTTGTCTATGCTGTGATTTGAACCTGAGGACTTATGGTTCTCAACCCAGTTCAGTGAGCACTAGGCCACACTCTTGGGTGTAGATACACTCTTATATAGTAGCTAGATCTTACTAACTTGTACGAGCACCTATGTTTTCTCAGACTATCATACAAGGCCATATGTAGAAGGTCCAATTATCTTTCTTTCTTGCGTTTTGAATTGTTCCCACAACACTAAAAATTGTAGTTCGAAAGTTTAGTTGTTGATCTTCTCTGTGTTAAACTATGTGACTGTCTATCTTATATGACTTAAACAACACTGTCTTGCAGTATCATCTTGGGTGTGCAATAAGTAATTGGTTCTTTCAGATTTACTTGTTTTTTAATTAGAAAGGAAAAGTTTCATTAAGATAGCACGATATATGTACAGTAGAAAAAGTTAGAAAAAATAGTGCTCCTTAATTTTGCTCTAAAATTTGTGAAAAACTTTGTTGATGGGCGTGCATGTGAGCGTACTTTGTTGATGGGCGTGCATGCGAGTGTCACCCACACACTTAGATTTTGTGGTGCCAAAGATGGTTATGGTGTATGCATCATACTTGTGTAAGTTCTGTTTGCCCTTGCAATCGACGCGCTGATGCGTCACACTCAAAGGGAGGTTCCGTGGTGCATGTTATTTGCAGATGACACTGTCTTCATTGACGAGACGCGAGGTGATGTTAACGAGATGCTAGAGGTTTGGAGGCAGACCCTGGAGTCTAAAGGTTTCAAGTTTAGCAGGACTAAAATGGAATACTTGGAGTGCAAGTTAAGTAGCGCGACTCAGGTTGTGGACGGAGACGTGCGGCTTGATTCAAAAGTCGTTCCTAGGAGTGAAAGTTTCAAGTACCTTGGATCTGTTATACAAGGGAATGGGGAGATTGACGAGTATGTCACACACCGTAATGAGGCGGGATGGATGAAATGAAGACTTGCTTCCGGTGTTCTATGTGATAAGAATGTGCTGCCAAAACTTAAAGGTAAGTTCTATAGAGCGGTGGTCAGACCGACTATGCTATATAGGGCGGAGTGTTGGCTAGTCAAGAACTCCCATGTACAGAAGATGAAGGTGGCTGAAATGAGGATGTTGAGATGGATGTGCGGGCATACCAGGTTGGATAGAATTAGAAATGAAGTTATCCGGGACAAGGTTGGCGTGGCCCCTGTGGAGGATAAGATACGGGAGGCGAGACTTAGATAGTTCGTGCCTGTTAAGAGGAGAGGCACTAATGCTTAGATGAGGAGATGTGAGAAGCTGGCGTTGGAGGGCCAACGGAGAGGTAGAGGCAGGCCGAAGAAGTATCGGGGTGAGGTGATTAGGGGAGATATGCCGTTGCTCCAGCTGACTGAGGACATGGCCATAGGAAGATGTGGAGGTTGAGAATAAAGATAGAGGGTTAGGTAGCCGAGTGTTGTCCTTGTTTGTCGCAGTAGCTTTGATACATCTCTTAGCGTCCTTTAGGTTCTTCTTTTTATCCCTAGATTGCTGTTATTTCTTATTGCTTCCTTGTTTCGGTTTTCTGCTTGCATTACTTAGTGTTGGTTTTGTATTTTCGCTTTGGTTGTCAGATTGGTTTGCTTGTTGTTGCCCCTTTCCTTTTTACTCCCTGAGTCGAGTGTCTACCGGAAACAGCCTATCTGCCTTTTAAAGGCAGGGGTAAGGTCTGTGTACACTCTACTCCCCACTTGTGGGACTACACTAGGTTTGTTGTTGTTGTTTACTTGTGTAAGTTCTGCTGGTGAAAGACCAATCCAGTTGCCTTTAGTGAAGCATGTGAAGCTTATAAATATTAGTTGAATTTTGTGCCTTTTAAAAATGATTTTTTAATAGTGGTGTCTGGGTCAAGTTGCATGCACCTCTACTATTCCACTAGGTAGTAGTTATCTCCCACTAGCACAGATATTGGTAACTCTGTCCAAAAGGGCTTAAGAAGATAAGAAGAAATCACCTAATGTTTTTATCTCTGCTGGGATTTGAATTCTTATCTCCAAGAAACTCGATTCATTGACCACGAGGCCACGCCCTTGAGTGTGTTTTCCTTTCAAAGGTTATCTTATTGTTTCCTTGTAATCGGAGAGTATGGTTATGTTCTTTGGCATAGGCGTCTAATTAAAACAAAGTTGGTATATTTCTTTACCTAAACAAAGATCTAGTTTACGGGAACTAACTGTTTTTAAAGTTATTGCTGATTGTCGAGCTTCAAACCTCGGTTTGTTGGTTCCAAAGTAGAGTGTCTCCGTTATTGCCTATCACCTTAATTAGAGCGAACAATGTTTTGAAAAGGATGTCCATTGTTTTAGTCTGGCATGTTGCAAAAATAGCTAACTGCATGCACGGGAGAAAAATCTATGATTAACAATGGTACAATGAGCTCTATATATAATACATCTTCTACTCCTACTACATATGGGACTAAGACATTCTACTCCTACTACATTTGAGATTAGGACTATTTACACATAAATATCTAATACTCCTCTTCAAGCTGGTGCATACAAATCATATGTACCGAGCTTGTTACATATGTAACTAATACGAGGACCAGTGAGGGACTTGGTGAAAATATCTGCAAGCTATCATTTGACGTAGAACGCCACTAGACAACCCCCCCCCCCCCCCCCCCCCGGCAACAAAATCAGGTGGTTGCTAATAAACAGAAGTTGGCCGAGAAGTTGCTGGAAAAATTGAAATTAGTGAGATTACGCTGAATTTCACACTACAAAATAGGTTCTAAAACACCACCAGAAAACAAACCTTTTTTGGAAATTATTGTTCACGCCCGGAAAAAAATAAAAGTTGCCAGAAGTTGATGTTATTTATATGGATAGGCTAGGAATCACTGGGCGAGTAAGTTGTCCCGAAATAGTTTTGTCAAAAAGTGTGCAGAATGGCTCACACGCGCAGGAAAATTTCGAAATTCTCCGAATCTGTAGGAAATTGTACTGGTGGACTCGGAATCACTCCACGAAACAACCGTCCTAAAGAAATTTTTAAAATTCTGGGTGAAAAGTGCTCCATGTGCCGGCGCGTGTGTCAGACGTGCTCGCCAGAACCCTAGTTCTTGTAGCGCGTGGAGGCGCGTGAGGGACTTTCTGACACGATTGACTGGGGTTTGGTCGCCTGACTTTTCCAATCAAGATGGTAGTGTTGGTTTTCACACAACACGTACCAATGAGGACATAAAGCAAATCAATCTTGAGTCGTTAACCGGAAAGACGCACGGTGACTGACTTTTCTGTTCCGATGGGACTGAGATTTCTGGGGTTTGGTTGCACAAGGGTTTCGGATCTGATAGTGATACTGGTATATTCACAGTACCACTGTAGCAGTGATGAACCTGGGGAACAAGACGAAGTTGCAGGAATTTTTTGTCCTACTACATAGGGGACTAGGCATATTCCACTCCTACTACATATGGGACTAGGTCTATTTACACTTAATAATCTAACAAGTAGTATTATAGCTATGTAAGCGCTGCTCTCTGATTAGTGTTCACCACATAAAAATCGACAAGAAGATTGTGGTTCATGAATTATAGTTACGTTAGTGATGCTTTTGAATCAGCAGCGTATAGTAACACTCAATTGCTTTTCATTT
Source organism: Nicotiana attenuata (assembly GCF_001879085.1). Lineage (NCBI taxonomy): Eukaryota > Viridiplantae > Streptophyta > Magnoliopsida > Solanales > Solanaceae > Nicotiana > Nicotiana attenuata. Next base: position 18,185,370 of record NC_031999.1, read on the forward strand.
TTTTTTTGATTTGAGTAGATATGAAGTCCGAAGTTATAACAATGAGGTTGATATCTGGTTCAGCAATGCAATTGGTCGACCTTGCACTCTATTAAGGAATTCAGGTTCCCAAAGTTACTCATGCATAAATAAGAATGGGAGTCCTGGCATGTGCAGGGACGTTGGTGCTAGATTGAATTTCGTCAATGAAGCCCAGTTTCTGCTGGTATCTGAAGAAAGCATAGCTGACCTCAACTCTAGGCTGAAATCAAGTATGTCTTTCTCATCTTCTCCCTTTCTTAATAGAGAGCAATCTTTCTGTCTGGTATTAAACTCTTCTGGAATAGGAATATAAGGAAATTAGAGATTGCACCCAATACAATTAGTCCATTTGAGGATGTTCCTGTAAGCTGAATGCATAATAACTTTTAAACCATGGGTATACAATGATAAGTGGAATAACTCCTGTTCACTGGATACTGCTGGTTTGCCTTACTTGAAATTAAGTTAGACGAGGTGGTGTTTTCTCTCTTTAGAGAAGACTAGTTTCGAAACGTTTACCTCTAGTAGCATGGCTGCTAATTGGATTTGCTGTCCGTTCAATACCTTTTATAGTCCACAATACGTGAATTTGTTTCTAGACAAGTCACTCGTGTCACATAATTCCTCTGATGGTGGTTAGTGATTTAACAAGGATGGAGATTAAGAAAGGTGAATGTATGAAGCAAATAAGTCTATCAAAAACTCATTCAACCTTTATTTTTTGGGTTTAGATGGACGAAAGAGCACTGGCGGACAAGCAGTTCAAGTTGGCGCAATGAGATTTCGGCCCAATCTTGTAGCATCAGGTGGTGAACCATATGCAGAAGATCGGTGGAGGCATCTAAATATTGGGGGCAAATATTTTACGGTGAGTTCTAGCTCTTATAAAATCAAGATTTGAAAACATGCAGTGACTATATACATTATGTCCTAACATTGTGACAAAAAAATCTTGTGACAAACCATTCAGCATCTGATGTTGATGTTCATACATGTCTAGAGACAATTCCTCTACTTCTAAAGAAACTGTGGTGAGGAAAGAAAGCTTGTCACTAAGTAGTCAATGATCATAATTTTCTCAACACTTCCAGGGCTATGCAGCTCTCAGTTTGCACCTCTTTCTTTATCTTTCTTCTTTTAGTTTATTGAAAAAATAGAAGTTTTTCATGTGTTCACCTACCTAGATACATCAGTAGATACTTGTGTAAATACGCAATTGTTGTTACCCACTGATTTTGTTAAGTGCAGTCATTGGGTGGTTGCAACCGTTGTCAGATGATCAATATAAATCCAGAGGCTGGGGAGGTGCAGAGGTTGAGTGAACCTTTGGCAACTTTAGCAGGCTACAGGAGAGCAAAGGTTAGAACCACCTACAATGAAGAAAAACCAAAAGAAATGCAGCATGTTTATTTAACTGAGTTAATTACTTCTTACCATGTATTCCTTGCAAACAGGGGAAAATATTGTTTGGCATACTACTAAGATATGAGAATAATACGAAAACCAAGTCGGATGCATGGCTTCGTGTAGGAGAACAAATATTCTCAAATGGAGATAGCAATTGATTACTTTCTTTGAAGTCTCTATTTGGGACTTGTAAGTAGTCACAACAGAGGTTACAAGTGTTGAATGTGGTGAAGAAGCGGCAGAAACACTTCCTCTTGGCAGGTCAATACATCAAATAGTACTTTATTGTTCTCTGTATGTAAATGGGTATGTACTTCTAAAAGAACTCTCTTATATCTTAATTCTTTGTAACCAATGTAATTACGAGCTAATAACTAATGGTGATGTCTATGTTCATATTCATTGGGTTGAGTCCAGTTTTACGTCCGGTATATGCAAGTTTGTAGTTTGTGTAGTGTGAGAAAGCACGGGAGAAAATATATTATTGATGTATGTTCATATGTTACAATGAGCCCTATATATATACACACATAACATGTCCTACTCCTAATATATATTGGATTAGGGTTATTTATTTACTCCTATTTACATGACTATTCTAACACTCCCCCTCAAGCTGGTGCATATAAATCATATGTACCGAGCTTGTTACATATGTAGTTAATACGAGGACCAGTGAGGGACTTGGTGAAAATATCTGCAAGCTGATCATTCGACTTCACAAACTTTGTAGCAATATCTCCCGAGAGTATCTTTTCTCTAACAAAGTGACAGTCAATCTCAATGTGTTTAGTTCTCTCATGGAACACTGGATTTGACGCAATATGAAGAGCAGCTTGATTATCACACACAAGTCCCATCTGACTAATCTCACCAAATTTCAACTCCTTGAGCAACTGTTTGATCCAAATTAGCTCACATGTCGCCATAGCCATCGCTCGATATTCTGCTTNTCTGGTCACGTACTGAATCAAGATCATTAGGGAGTCCAGCGAGTGTAAGAACTAGAAACATCTTCTGTCGTTGCTCTTGTTGTTTTTCAATACTAGCAGAAACTGGCATCAACGTCTCAAATTCTTCCATGACTGCCTGAACTTGTCCCAAGTAAGTAGACATATCTAATTCCTCTTTCTTCAAGCTTGTCATTCGCGATATTACATCATAGAAACGAGATATGTCATTAGTGTATAGATTACGAGCCTTTTCCCAAACTAAATAACATGTCTGGAATGGACGGAACAAGGGCATCAACTTGGAATCAATAGATCGCCACAGGATACTACATAACTGAGCATCGACCTTCTCCCATTGTGTTTTGGCCTTTTCATCACCTTCGCTAGCCTTTTTTGTTAAATGATCTTGAACTCCTTGACCTTTACACCACAACTCGACAGATGAAGCCCAATCTAAGTAGTTTGAACCTCCCATTAAAGGTTCTGAGGTAATCATAACACCGGAACTGCCAGAACTCGGGTTTCTAGACCCGAAAGCATCGACTCCCAAAGACATGGTTGGATTATCACTAAATAACAAAAAAGAATCAACTGAAAATTCTCTGAGACAGATGAAGAAAACACTGTGTTTGCCGGAAAAGTACTGTAGCTGCCGGAAAAATCAGTGTAGTCGCCGGAAAAACTCAAAGTGGTCGGAATTAAAAAATAAAAATATGGACAGGCTCGGAATTGCAGGGCGATCCAACTGTCCTGAAGAAGCGAAGCCGAAAAATGGCCGGAAGAGGCCTCACGCGCCGGCGCGTGGGACAGACGCGCCGCCGGCGGCAGAGTTCCGACAGGCGCGTGACGGCGCGTGGAGGGCTATTTTCCGGTGATTTTTTCTGGGGTTTGGTCGGATCTCTCTTGGGAACCTTGTGGTGGTGTTGGATTTTGCACAACACTGTTAATTAGTGACTTTGACGCAATAAGTCACTTAGGTCACCGGAAAATTGCACGGTGACTGAGTTCTTTCTTCCCGGAAGTCGCTGGAATGATGCACAGCGATATGTTTCTCACTAAAGCTCTGATACCATGTGAGAAAGCACGGGAGAAAATATATTATTGATGTATGTTCATATGTTACAATGAGCCCTATATATATACACACATAACATGTCCTACTCCTAATATATATTGGATTAGGGTTATTTATTTACTCCTATTTACATGACTATTCTAACATGTAGTATCTTGGTGTGCAACCCATGGATGATGTGATTTGCCAGTATTGGCTAATGTATCAATACCGCTTGTATCCACTATACCCATGGCTTCCCGTTGTGTTAGCTGAAACACTCATCCCGTGGTTGCAAACTTAACATGGAAAAGATTGTGGTTTGACATTAACATTTTTTAGTCTTTGAAGCCATTGGATGATGGTATGTTGATTCACCGCCTTGTCTGGAGTATTTGAACATATCCAAAAATGTCATTCTTGATTCTGAGCTTGTTGCCTTCAATGATGTGCTCAGATTTGCCAAGGAAAATGCAGATATTGACTCTGTAACACTCTCTCGTGGATCATGGTGACTACAAATCCTCTGAGGGGAAGCATCATTGAGCACTGCAGGTTATTATTCTGACCCTTGCAATGCGCCCTCGATCTATCATAGGGAGTGGAATCCAGCTGTGGATTGTCTTGGCACATTCTTGACCACTTGTGAAGAAAGTTCTGTGCCTATTCGTGCCCCCTCTGAAAAACTGGTGTGTATTGTTAATTAGACTTAGATATGTATCCATACAGCTCTCAACTATGAATTTACTAACTGAACATAGGATGAAGTGCGGGTTGTCTTTTATTTCATCCATAAGTAAGCATGTGAGAGTTCCTCAATCTGCAGGTGTGGTTGTCTGTTGTAATGGTAATCGAGTTCCTTCATAGTAGTTAGCTAACAAAGTCATTTTGAGAAATGTCTTGTTGGTCATCTCAAATGTTTTCAAGAATATATTAAGCGAAGTAACCATTTTTCAGCTCTATTCGACTGTTTTAGTTGTGTTGCTTACGTCTTCTGTTATCTTTTTTTGTTGGCTCTAAAATCTTCATTGATGGATACGCTTCTATTCCATTTTAGAACCTGTATGATTTATTAAGGTCTCTTTTATTTTTGTTTAACTGAAGGTTTGAATCTGAATCATTCAAATTTTAGCCCATTAAGTATATTTGTGTTTTTCCTTTACTTACTACTATTTATGAAAGGTCTGATTTCTTTGATCTTGTAGGGAGTTCTAAAATTATATAAGATGTTATTTATTTAAGGGAAATTTTCATAAAGCACTATCTTGTAGTGTTAATTAGCTATCTATAGATACCATTTGCTATATTACGGCCTGTAGATACGTTTTTTGTTTTTATAAGATGTATTTGATGTATTTAGACTACTGTATTCATGAATACATTAGGAAAAATAGGCGTGAATCATGGAAGTCCAGCTAATCAGTTGTTGTATCCAACTGTATTCAAGAGCTGTATCATTGAATACAGTAACGTATATTCCTTAAAAAAGGGACCTTTCAACTGTTTTAAAACGGAAAGGAAATCAATTTAGCAAATAGTCTCCTAATATAACTCAACTAACACAATTATATCACCCATAATCTGTATTTCTTCCTTCATGAAAGATTTTCCATCCGAAAAGTATCAAAAAGCAGAGCAATCTGTGTATTTTCAATTCTCCCTTCTTTCTTTTGTGTTCCATTCTTACGGTTCGTACAAAATAATTTTCAACCAAGAAAAATCGAGATTGATACAATTGTATACAGAAATACGTTCACATTCGATTTTGCATATGGCAAGTTTAACAATGTTATTGCGTCATTCTGGAAAGTGGAATAATGAGAGTAATTACGTCGATTATTCGATTGAGGGAATACTGATAAAGGAGTATGCGTAGTATAATGGTTTGGTTGCGTCAATTTCTAAGCAACTGGACATAGATTTGAGCTCAAAGACCATTAAAATTCAATACAAAGTAGAAGAAAATTGCACGCCAATGGGAATACACAATGATAGGGGTTACAGGGTGTATGTAGAGTTGAAAAAAGAGAACAGAGAATTTGGGATGTATCCTTTGTGCATAACAACAATTGACAAAGAAGTTGTAGCCGGAGGTAGTTTAATTCAAGGCGACATTGTCCAAATGGACGAAGCAGTTCAAAGGTATAATTTCGATACAGATGATACACTTGCCCTTGATGTTGTCAATTCAGGCGAACCAATTGGGGTGTTCGAACTGGACAAGGATTTGATAATTTCAAAATCTAATCAAAGGGAGGTTATGGTTGGACAAGTATATAAAGAGGCGATGGAGCATTACGTTATATCAGAAAGGTTTCAATTCCGGGTTGATAGGTCTAATGCTATCAGGTTTGAGTGTTCTTAATTATTCATTATTTTTTTTGTATATTGTATTTCTGGTAGGAGTTGTAAATCGTATGTAGATGTATTTAGGTGTATTTGTGTATTTTTACTCGACCTTCACTGATATGCGTTTTTTATTTATTATGTATTAATAATACATGTATTGTTGTGGAGCATTACGCTGGTAGAAGAATTGAATGTAAAGTTAAATTGTATGTGATGTATTTAGTTGTATTTGTGAAAGGTTACATGACCTTCACTGTTGTGCTTTTTTTTTTTTAAAAGGATTAATAATACATGTATTCTTGTGTATTACAGTGGCTCTAACTGTTTTTTATTGAATGTATTAATTGTATTTAAATGTATGCTTATAAGTATAGGCGTATTCAGACATGTTTAAATGTATAACAGTGTATATATTTGTATTTTAAATGTATGCTTATAAGTATAGGCGTATTCAGACATGTTTAAATGTATAACAATGTATATATTTGTGTTTATATGTATGCTTATAAGTATAGGCGTATTCAGACATGCAATTATATCCAAATGTATATGAGTGTATTTTTTGTAAGCATTTATATTGATCGTATGTGTAATGATAAATTATTTGCAGCTATGCATTATTATGTATGTCAGAAGATTGTGAATGGAGGTTTAAGGCTTCTAGCATTAACAAATCACAATTATTCAAAGTGAGAGAGTTCAATGATAAGCATACATGTCCGTTGAAGGATAAGGTGTATGAGCAACGTCATGCAAGTAGCAGCCTTATAGGTGGTATGATTAGGCCCAAGCTTACAAATCATAAGAGGAAATACACCCCAAAGGATATAATTGATGATGTGAAACATGTATGCTTATATTAGGGTGATGGAAAAAGCATACACACAGGCTGAGTTTGACAGTCTAATGGAGAAGGTGGAGAAGGTAGATATTAGGGTGAAGGAATACTTGGAGCTATCTGGATACGAAAAGTGGGCTAGGTTGTATGCACCTGTTAACAGGGGATGAACAATGACGTCAAATATTGCTGAGTCAATCAATGCCGCACTTGTGTCAGCAAGGGAATATACGACCTCCTCGAAGAAGTTAGGAAAATGTTTGGACGTTGGAATTGCAGCAATCGGAAAGAAGCTCTACAGACATACACAACGCTTGGGAAAAAATACCAGGAGATGCTTACCTTGAATGAGACAATGTCTACACGAATGACTGTAAGTTGCCTTTTATTTACGTATCTATATCCTATATTAGCCATGGTACAAGGTATTTAACTGTATATATTTCAAGGTAGCCATGGACGTTGTATCCTATATTCATTCGAGACTCCTCTTTAATATTCTACAAACATTCATATAGTATGTATTCTAATATATTCAATGTATTTAACTGTATATACGTGTATGTCTTTGAATTCTGCATGTACAAATATGTTTGTATTTAATACAGTTGTATTTTACTACAATATATATTGTGATTCTTAAAGCTAAATAAAAGTCTAATACTCTATATGAAAATCATAAATATATATATATATATATATATATATTGTAATTAATATGTCTATTTTTTGATATATATATATATGATTTGTTTTTTTAAATAATTCAAACTTAAGGTCTATGTTTAAATGTAGGTGGTGCCATCGACTGAATATTTGCATACGGTGAACGATGAAGGAAGGCATTACACCGCATGCCTCTTAGAGAGAAATGCAGTTGTGGGCGGTTCCAAGTCGACGAATTACCGTGCCCACATGCTTGGGCTGTCCTGAAGAGCAAGTTTCTAATGCCAGAAGATTATTGCTCTGACTATTACAAACAAAAGTCTGTTGTAATGACATATGGTGTGCCTGTGTATCCTTTGCCGGACCGGAAAGAATGGAGTATACCGGCACATATAGCAGATGAAGTTGTATTACCACCCAAATGGAAAAGACCTCCTGGAAGACCAAAGAAGAAGCGTGATAAGCTATTGATTGAATTGCTGCAGAAGAACATAATAAGCGTACTTGTAGAAATGCTCCACGTAGAAATTAATTCACATTCTGACTTGTATTAATGCTATAACGATTTGTCATAGATTCCGGTGTCATTTCGAATATATTCTGGATATATTTAGTTGGTGTATTAAATCTGAATACGTAATTAAAATACGACTATTATATTACTTCATGATATCTGACTATAGATGGATACAATCATTGAATACATACGATTACACTTAGTTATATATATAGGATATGATTGTATTGTAAAAAGATGTAATATTTCAATAAACAGAACTGATGATTTTTTTAATACATATCGTATATCAGAGATTGAATATGATTTCTGAATATTAAATACATGTATTCAAATACACATGAATACATATTAATACAATCTGTTATACACGTATAGATGTATAAATATGTATTGTACAAAGGTCTAAATAGACTTGAATACATATGCATACAGAAGAATACAGATTAATAAAATCAATTATATACATAAGTTGTATTCAAAATACAGCTGAATACATATTAATACAATATATTATATAAATATGTCTACATACATCTGCTGAAAATATGTAAACATAATCTGGTGAATACATATAAATACAACTTAATGAATATAGATAAATATATCGTGTTGAAATACAGATGAATACAATATGGTATATTATAATATAAATGCAACCTGTCGACTTGTTATGAATGCAATAAGTTGAATACAGAGTAATAAAGTAAGTTGAATACAGACTGATACAATAAGTTGAATACATATGAATACAACATATTGCATACATATCAATACAAACTGTTGTAAACATACAAAAACAATATGTTGAAAGACAGATGAATTCAGATGCACAAAAACAGCCAATAAATGGATTGGATACTTGAAATGATAGTATATAAACACCGTTGATACGGTGAATAAATTAAAATTATTTTTTGCTAAATTAAACACCATTTTACCAACACACTTTCCAAAAAAACAGTATTCACAAAAAACTCCCATCGAAAACTACATTCACCTAAGACTACTCTAACATTATCTTAATCGACGTATTAGAATCAGTGATGTGCCTAAGAATCTTTGAAGGTGCTTCGCTCTCGCTTATGGCATCTGCGTCTATCTTCTGCATAGCATAGTCCCAAAGGAGGGCACCATATCTTTGACGGAGTAAATTGGCATTAAATTTTGTTTGTGGAACCAAACCAACGGTGCTCAGAAACTCTGTGTATTCCACGACATGCACCCCACAATCCCTGAAAGAATACATTAAAATAGTTACAAACAATTCATATTATTAGAAAAATGATACAAGGAAAAGGATTAAATACATACATGCTCCCGGAATTTTGTTGAGACAGATTTGAAATGAAAACAACATCAAAGGGATCAGTTGGTGCCTTGTCACTGTATGCTGAGTCATGAGACCAATCTATGCCTTGCTTATCTCTGTAAAAACCACTGATCGATAGATACAGAGGTACAAGCTTAGCTAGCTTATCTATCTCTGAAGCCACATATGTATCATGCAATGCTGATCTAATGGAGTCATACACTTTGATACATCTATCCTTGAATGAGACAACTGCCAAAACCCAATGCAGTTTGTCCTTCAAGTTGACTGGTATCAAGATATTGTCAACAGTATGCCACCGTACATTAGCCAGCAATCTGTAGCCCCTTATGTATTCACATACCACATCCTCTTCTTTGGCTACATTTGCATTACTATCTGTATCAGCATACCTGTCGAATATTTCAGCTATTCTTGTCTTGAATATACAATCAACAGTTGTATACTTGAAGTTGGGTATTTGGTTGTACTTTCCCTTCTTTCTTAAGTAGTAAAAGATGACATCAATATGCTACATGTAAAATTGAATACATAGCGTCAGTACATTGAATGAAATTCAGAAAATATCAACTGCTGAAAACAGAATTGAACACATGTATTTGTATGTTAAACATTAACTGCTGAAAACAGATTAGTAAAATTGTATGTTACATACATAATGCCGAATACATGTATTTATTTGATACTGAATACATTTAATAAACTGAATCTGGAAGGAGTTTATCTTACATTGTCATTCCATAGTTTGCCGTCAAATGAGAGAAGGTAAAACCAATTTTTTGAAGTGACTTGATCAACGCCAAAATCCAACGGTATATGCGGTGTTGACTTGTTCTTTTTGTAATGGTCTTCCAAATCACTTCTACAATGAATTTCAAAATACAATATGTCTTTATTTAAATTATAAATATATTGAATAGACATACAAAGTAAAAAACTTACTTTTGATAATGTTTAGCAAGAAGACTATCACGAACCCATTTCTCATACTCCTGAATGACTAATGTAGGATGTGGTCCCGAAATCAAATCATCTTCAAATGGGTGTTTCTTGTCGAATATGGGAGTCAACTTAACTGAGGTACCTATTGTTCAGTAAAGTCATGAATACAACCATTTAATTATAGATACAAGGGGGAAGAAGATCATAACTTTATAATACATTGTTTTTTAAATAATTTACTAACCTGCGGAGTCGAAGTTTGACTCATAAGGCAAAGAATACCATCTACTTGGACAGCGATCCCTATGTGAGGGTAACGGGGTTGCATCTGCTGGATTTTTTGCTGCATGATGTATCACAATTCTAGCTTCTGGAATTTGACTTGGAAGAAACTTGTCCGGCAACTCAAACTGTGATATATATACTTCTTTGGATACACATGTAGGTGGTATGATACACAGCACCTCAGATGTATTATTCCCCTCAACTATTGCTTCATCACAAACATGATTAACATCTGTATTCTGTTAATGTATACAGATGTATATGAGTGTTTTATAAAGTGGAAAATAAACATAAACACAACTGCATACATGTTTCAATTACTGTATTCTGTTACTGTATACTGCATTTTCAAGTTAATAAATATTGTATTCTGTTAATGAATACTGTATTCTGTAAACATAAATACAACTACATATAGATTATGTTATATTTAGCTGTATGGAATTGTAGGTTGTATGCAACTTGAAAATACAGTATACATTAACAGAATACAACTTGAAAATAAATATAAATACAACTACATACATGTTTTAATTTATATGTGTATTTATATAATACTGAATACTTATGCATAACTTAAGTAACATGTATTTACTTGTATTTCAAAACATGTATGGTGTGGTATAGATGATTAATGTTAATAAATAAGAAACATATAGTCTTATTATCTTTATATAAACATAAACTAACAGAGGTTAAAAAAATGTTAGCCTCTAAATTCTCGCCGACAGTTATATCACTCTTTGGCTGGCCTTTAGGATTATCTTGCACGTCGACATCAGGCGACATTTGAATACCATCATCACGTGTCACTGTGGGCTGATTTGCTTTAATCTGGTCAGGAATCTTCTTAAAGTTTTCATTGATCAATGTTCTTAAAGACGTGAACTCGCCCATTACCTAATCAAAACATAAAAAATTAGATAGGTGATGGAAAAATATATGAATGTTAATTTCAAAACTGTAATGTTTACTAATGGCATACAAAACTCACGTAGTCTTTGAATGAATTTAGATCATTCCTCAAAGAAGATACTTCATCTGTTTAAGAATCTGCCGGCTTCTTATCATGCAACACAGTTTGATTGACTTCATATATATCAGCATCAGGAGTCTTGGGTTTAGTCTCTGCCTCTGAGTGATCTATAATCTGCTCTTTGCGCTTCTTGTGGGGCGGAAATGAAGAAGGTCCAACACTTGCATCATATTTCTTCTCAGGCTGAAGATGCGGTGTAGGGCTAAAGTCATCTGAATCATCCGAATCATTTGCATGCTTTTCTAAATGAGTATTGGTAGGACTGTTATCTACCTCAACGCCTCCCAGAGGAATCTGAATAACAGCAAGCTCTACATCGCTTGGTTGGATGTCGTTGTAAACAATCTGAAAATTGAAATTGTATGTTATATACAACCTATATTTACTTTTGATCACTGTATTGAAATGTATATTGTGTGCAACTGCAGGCTATATGCAAATGGAAATTGTAGTTTGTATGCAGATGAATGGTGTACTGTATAAAAAATCTAGGTTGTATTTAGATGTATGTTGTATGCATATGTATGTTGTATGTAGATTATAATGTAGGTATATGTATGGAATTGAAGGTTGTATGCAACTTGAAAATACAGTACTTATTCAGATGTATGTTATATGCAGATCTCTATACTTAGCAAATATTGTATGCAAAATTAAATTTCAGAAACTTATGAAAATAGTAACTTACCATGTTTCCATGGTCTTTGAACATGCCGTTCATCAGATAAACATAAGTTTGTTGATTGATAGTGGTTCTCCAATTGAGTAATCTGGGTACCCGATTACCAAGGCGCTTTGCAATTTTGGGGTCAACCTTTGAACAACACTCATAAAACCAAACTTGCATGGCGAGAGGCATCCCAGCTATCCTATAGTAGTTCTTGTGATAATCCATTTTCTTACTAATAGATGTAATAAGGTAGCTGAATGCAAAAGTACCCCATGGATAATAAGAGTATCTCCCACTCTCTACCAAGTCAAAATGTAGTAGCGGGATGGTTGTGGTTTTCTTCTCTGATGAAAATATCCATGTGTGTATGATATACAGCAAGGCTATCTTGATGGCATCCCCATAGTTTTCATCACCCCGTTTCTTTTCATCAAAGCATGACAACAAAGCTTCCTTTTTAACCAGCTTTGCACCGCCAAAGTATGTCTGAACAATACGGTTGGGCACCTCTGTGTTGAACTTAAATTCATGTGGGTCACCAACACATTTGAGACCAGTGACGAGCGTAAACTCCCTGATTGAGAAGGAAATTTTTGTACCATTGACGTGTATTGAAAATACGTCATCGGTACTTCCTTCTAACTGCAAAACCATGAAGCACCTGAAGAGCTGATGCTGTACCTCACACTGATCCATATCAAGGAGACTTCCAAAATAAGTAGAACTTAATAGTTTATACTGTTCTGGAGTAAGCTTTTCTTTGAGATCAGATAATATGTTTGTGTTTGTATATGAACAAATATGCGGTGATAATCTTGGCGGCTGTTTCACAAACAGTTTAATTTCCTGCATACAAACAAGAATTTAAAAAAGGTTTCATATTCAGCATCAATACATAAACTTATAAAGTGTTATGAATACATATAAATACAACTAGATACAATATGAAAAATACATTGGAGTAAGAAATACACGCTGGAAATAGTTGTTTATATATATATATATATATATATATATATATATATATATATATATATATATATAATACA
>NC_031999.1:18198509-18224075 GCF_001879085.1 Nicotiana attenuata
CATTAAGTGTTAGTGAATACATATAAATACAACTAGTATACAATATGAAAATACATGGAGTAAGAAATACATGCTGGAAGTAGTTTTTTTTTTTTGTGTGTGTGTGTGTGTGTGTGTGTATATCAACATGCGAAAATCAAATTCATACCATTGAGTACAAAACAGTGAATGTCTACATACAATATGCAAGGAACACTGTAATAAGTACGGAAATACAGTGAATGTAAATTTGAATACATCTAAATACATTTAAATACAACATATAATAGACTAAGTAAGCACAACTCAGTGAATGACATTGTAAATGTGCAAATGAGTTCTGGATTGTTTGAATACTTATGAATACATATAAATACATACGAATACATCAACATACTTATAAATCACATCAATAATTATGAATACATCAATGTACACATAAATCACATCAACAACTTTGAATACATATTGATACAATAACAATTACCTTTTCGTGTCGTGTATCCGAGCTTTTTTTTTTTTTTTTGCATCAACTTCCTTAAACTTGACACATGAAGAATCATTCATAGGTTTTTTCCTCTTTTTCGCAACTGGAATTTTTTTTTCTTTTGAAGATTTCTCGACTTGGACTTCTTTCGATTTGTCATTGTGTAATTTAGTTCTTCTCTCTGAAGCTGTAGTTGCTGATACACCTGCAAATTCCGACTCCGCTTGAGTTATTTACAACGAGAAAGAGGACCCATCAAAATTGAGACTTTTGGTGGGTATATCTCTGGTTACCATCTTGTATGACGTTGAATCCGACATTGGAGTGAAAAACGATAGCTTTCTGTTGAGTAAACAATAACAATGGTTATTGTTTAAGAAGCAAACAAAAATCTGTATCAATATCGAAGAAGCTAAATACTTGTATCAAAATCTAAGAAGCTAAGTACTTACCACAAGAACTTGTATCAGGAAATAAAACCGGGATTTTAGAGAGAAACTAACTGGGGAGTGATAATGGGGGAGACCTAAGCAATGTGGGTGGGAGAAGAAGTCTGAATCGTGGTTTAAGGGAGAAGAAAGTAAAGTGTATGAAAAAAGAGAGAGAGAGAGAACGTGGTTTGTGAATTTTACCGTGATTATGTGAGAGAAAATTTGAAAAAGGAGAGAGAAAAATATTAATTAGCGTATATGGTGGCTTAAGGGTAGGATGCAACCATAATTATATATTTTGCTATAAAGGGTAAAAGGTAGCTATATAATATAATTTTTTAAAATGGTATTTATTTAAAATAAATAGGGTATTAAGCTTTTCTATAGGGTGTAAAAATTCCTTATTTAAGGGGGAATCACACATAAATATAATCCACACACATACATTGCAACTAAGTGGCCTAATATTTAATTTTGCAAAGCTATAGCCCAAAAATAATAGGCTAAGATTCAACATCCAACTCCAAATAAGTTTTTGAAATTATTATTATTTTTTTTGTATTTAAAAAATGCTCAAGCTTATAATTTAATCTTCGAATTAGAGATTGTGACTAAAATATTGGTTCAACAAACCAAATCTGTTTGGGTGGCAAAAATTAATTTTTAATATAATCAACCATTGTTTAACAAGCCTAAATAAGTGGGTTTAGATTTCGAATTTGGTTTTTTGAGAAATTTAGAGTGGATGTTATTTAGACTTGTCAGAAATAGTATAAGGAGGTTGCATATAAAATTTGAAGTCATTTAATAGAGATTTGGACTGGTTTTGGATAGAATTGCAACTAAAAACCGTGAAAGAAGTTTGTCTACATATGTTTGTATAAAGGTGTTTAAAAGTATATAATAGTGTATAAGAGATGTTTATACACTCATATACAATACTATACATTATTATACAAAAACTCACTTTTGTCTTCTTCCTTGCGTCTTTGTGAAATTTAACTCAAATCTTACTCAAATCACTTCAAATTTAATTTTTGAACTCCTCTTGATGTTTACAATCAACTAGAACAACATCCAATTCAAGCAACTAACAAACTCGAAAAATCCTATTTTCAAAAGCGAAGCTTTGAACGGCCTTCAATGGTGGACTTCTATTCTTCAATTTTATTACTACAACCATGTCCTGATTCAGCCTATAAACACGAATGACCCACATTTTCAGAATAGATATCTTATTGAAACTACTCGTACCCTACTCATACAGTCTCATGTTCCGTTGCATTTTTGGGGGGATGCAGTTCTTACATCTTGCTATCTTATTAATCATATACCATCTTCAGCTATCCAGAATCAAGTTCCATTCTCTGTCCTGTTTTCTCACTTATCGTTGTTCTCTCTTCCACTCCGTGTCTTTGGGAGCACGTGGTTTGTTCATAACCTTACTCCAGGAAAAGATAAGTTAGCTCCTCGTGCTCTTAAGTGCGTATTTTTGGGGTTACTCGAGAACGCAAAAAGGGTATCGATGCTATTCTCCTGACCTCCAGCGGTACCTTATGTCCGCTGATGTTACCTTCTTTGAATACTTCACGGGTCCAGGTAATCACTTAGATATTTCTGAGGTGCTACCAGTTCCATCATTTAGTGATTCAGTCACTATCTCCCATTCATCTTCCTCTACAACTCCAGCTCCACCTCCTATAGCTCCATTTCCACCACCTATAGCTCCAGTTCCACCACCTAGCCCAGTTCAACCTTCTGCAGCTCCACCACCTAGTCCAGTGCAACCTTCTGCAGCTTCACCACTCCTGACTTATCATCGTCGTCCATGCCCGGCATCAGGCCCATGTGATTCACATCCTGCACCTAACCCTGCTAATACTGCGACTTGTCTCCTCTCAGTCAACCGATTGCACTACGAAAAGGTATAAGGTCTACACTTAATCCTAATCCCCGTTATGTCGGTTTAAGTTAGCATCGTCTGTCATCACCCTATTATGCATTTGTATCATCTTTGTCCTCTATTTCCATCCCTAAGTCTATAGGTGAAGCACTGTCTCATCCAGGATGGCGATAAGCTATGATTGACGAGATGTCTGTTTTACATACGAGTGGTAATTGGGAGCTTGTTCCTCTTCTTTCGGGTAAATCGACTATTGGTTGTCGCTGGGTGTATGCAGTCAAAGTTGGTCTAGATAGCCAGGTTGATCGACTTAAGGCTCGTCTTGTTGACAAAGGGTATACTCAGATATTTGGGCTCGATTACAGTGATACTTTCTCTCCCGTGGCTAAAATAGCATCAGTCCACCTTTTTCTATCTATGGCTACTATTCGCTATTGACCTCTCTATCAGTTGGACATTAAGAATGCTTTTCTTCACGGTGACCTTGAGGAGGAGGTTTATATGGAGCAACTACCCAGTTTTATTGCTCAGAGGGAGTCTAGTGTCCTTGTGTGTCGGTTGCGTCGATCCCTCTATGGTCTAAAACAGTCTCCTCGAGCCTGGTTTGGTAAGTTCAGCACAGTTATTCAGGAGTTTGGCATGACTCATTGTGAAGCTGATCAATCTGTGTTTTATCAGCATTCTACTTCAAATCTTTGTATTTATCTGGTGGTTTATCTTGATGGTATTGTTATCATCGGCAATCATCAGGATGGTAATACTAAGTTGAAGCAACATCTCTTTCAGCACTTTTAGACTAAGGATCTAGGCAGATTAAAGTATTTTCTAGGTATTGAGGTCGCTCAATCTAGCTCAGGTATTGTGATCTCACAACGGAAGTATACCTTAGACATTCTTGATGAGAAAGGAATGACAGGTTGTAGACCTGTTGACACTCCTATGGATCCGAATTCTAAACTTCTGCCAGCGTAGGGGGAGTCGCTTAGCGATCCTTCAAGATATAAGAGGCTGATTGGTAAATTAAATTACCTCACAGAGACCTGACATTTCCTTTCCGATGAGTGTTGTAAGTTAGTTTATGGATTCTCCATGTGATAGTCATTGGGATGCAGTTGTCCACATTCTTCGGTATATGAAATAAGCTCCACGCAAAAGACTACTGTTTGAGGATCGAGGCCATGAGCAAATCGTTGGATGCTCAGTTGCTGATTGGGCAGGATCACCTTTTGATAGACGTTCTGCGTCTGGATATTGTGTTTAGTAGGAGGTAACTTGGTGTCTTGGAAGAGCAAGAAACAGAATGTCGTTGCTTGGTTTAGTGCAGAAGCAAAATATCGAGCAATGTCTATAGCAACATGTGAGCTAGTTTGGATCAAACAGTTGCTCGAGGAGTTGAAATTTGGTGAGATCAGCCAAATGGAACTTGTGTGTGATAATCAGACTGCCCTTCATTTTACATCAAATCTGGTGTTCCATGAGAGAACTAAACATATTGAGATTGACTGTCACTTCGTCAGAGAAAAGATACTCTCGGGAGATATTACTACAAAGTTTGTGAAGTCGAATGATCAGCTTGCAGATATTTTCACCAAGTCCCTCACTGGTCCTCGTATTAGTTATATATGTAACAAGCTTGGTGCATATGATTTGTATGCACCAGCTTGAGGGGGAGTGTTAGAATAGCTTTGTGAATATATATGTAATTAGTGTGAGTCCCTTATGGAATAGGAGTAGGTTATATATTATGTGTTGTGTGTACTTATAAATAGGATTCATTGTATTATAATTAACATCAATTAATAATATTTTCTCCCATGCTTTCTCACAATTTTTATCACAAGAAATTGAAATTCCTTCAAGTCTTTTTTCAACGTTTAAAAGTTCAATCAATCGTGGTATGTGAAAGTCTCACTCTTGTGAGAGGTGATGCAAGTAAAAGTTTTTGACATAGCTAGTTTTGTGGTGAAAGAAACTTATGCAAAATGAATTTTTTTTAATACATTAAAACTCAACATACCATGGACAAAGACCATAAACATTTAGATCAAAAGAAAGGAGATATAAAGACTTCATAAAGATCTCCATCACTTTGAATACAAACAAAGAAAGAACGAAGGAGAAGAAGGAAAAAGGAAAAAGGAAAAAGGAGAAAAACAAGCGCTGGGAAAAGAAAAAAAAGTGAGAAATAGGTCTCTAATGCTGGGCTAAGGAAAGAATTTTTTTTAAAAAAATTACTCCCTCCGGTTCACAATAAGTGTCCAATTTGCTTTTTCATTTTGGTTCAAAATAAGTGTCCAGATATGTAATCAAGAAAGAATTCAATTTGTTTTTACAAAATAACCCCTATGTACATATCCCTAAAAAGTTTTCTTACTCCTCACATTAAATGTTTAATTAGGGGTAGTTTAGTCATAGTAGGTATTTTTGTATAGAATTTAGTATTTTCTTAATGGACGTGCTAAAAGCAAATTGGACACTTTTTGTGAACCGGAGGGAGCATATACAAAGGGGGTAAACTGGGTAAGGAGGTAAAATATAGGTCAATTTTGATAGCATTGTTGCACCAACCGGATAGGACCTCCATATCCAAATCAATCAGTCCATCTGCCGCTCCCTATTATTAACCACAGAAAAAACATCTATCATGATTCTTTCGAGTGTCGTAGAGGAATCTGTGGCTGGATTGAATCTTTCGCATGGAAATGCATTCTTCCCCCAACTTTCCAACATAGGGGGCTAGCTTGCTTCCAGCGGGATAATCAAATTAATTTTATCTTTATTTAAAGATTCATGTGAATATGAATTTTGGTCAGTACTTTATCCATTATCACAGCACAACCAACTCCGGTGACCTCAATCGCCCAAACATCACAATCAACCACCACCCCCAGTGAATCGCCACTACCATTTACTTCTATCACCATCTTTTACTACACAATTCTCACCCCACAGTCATTAGCTTGGCCACGACCAAGAAACTGCTATTGCCAAACTACCATTAATACCACTTTGCAATCATTATTGCCTACCGCCAGGACTGTAAGTTGGCATGGCTCCGAGTTTTTAGTGTGTCATTAAATAAATAATTTCTGAAAATGTCACTTCAAATTAAGATTTTCTCTAATATTTATTGATGTATATAAGTGTTTACCCTCAAAATCGGATAACAATGGAATTTATACGCGGTTTTAAGGATACATGATATAACTCGACACAAATTGAGAAAACGGATTAATATTGAAATCAATGACAAAAAAGTGAATGCAAACCACACAAGTTGAACAGTGTTAGCCTTGAAAGTTGGTCACCCTCGAGTCAAAAAGTGCTTCAATCGATGTCAGAACAGAATAGCAAGATAATAAGAACCAGAAATAATAATGTATTTCTTTTGCATGCATGTTACAATATGTATTACAAAGAATCAGACCCCCTTTATATAGTAGGGGAGTCCTACTTTGGGTACAATCCTATAAAAGGTAAGGAATCTCATGATTTGCTAATTAATCGGCTTCTCATTGATACGTGCCGAGATTATCGCCGTGATATCCGACCGATTGCGGATATTTCGGCCTTTCGTTACTTGGTACGATAAGGTTTCCTCGAGCTTAATTGGAGTCGGGGTCGGTCCTAGAAGTAGTCACGGGCTCGATGAACTTTGACGACGCATGTTCTGATTTCGTACCTTGGTTCGATGGAACCCGGGGGCAATCCTCAATCCATCATGCCTCAGTCCCGATTTATCACGCAATAGATGAAACCGGTCTCGACAGTATACAGATTGTCCCCTCATTTTTTGGATAGTAAATGATGAGAAACGATATGAGCTTTCGATCTTCGTCTCGATAGTTCGCGCCAGAAATGACAAAACTGACGAAACGTCTCGTCAGTCACATCATAATGGCATTAAATGTGCGTCAGTTGCTGGTCAGCCATTACAGGTTTTGAACCGTCATTTTCAAACTTTAAATACCTCCTCATTATCTCATTCAAACTTTACTTTCAAAACCTCTGCCCTCATACACTAGAAATTTCTATATCCTCAAATACCAAATTTCTGATTATTCTAAAATTTCTCTATAAGAACTTCTGTTCTTCATCCCAAAATTATTAGGCATATTCTTTTAAATTTCTCTTTTCCCTTTACTTCCCACAAAAAATGGCGAAGACCTCAAAGTTCGTTCCCCAAAAAGAAGCTCCCTCTGCTTTGCGACGGACTGAAGAGGAAAACGTTCCATCTGCTGCTACTGAGGAAAAGACAACGGAGCCTGCTTTGACTATGTTCATTTCTGCGAGGTGCCCAACTGCTGTTGACTTCAAAGTCGAAAAAACCTCTTCCGTACCGGATCGGTGCAAGCCGGTCTCGAGATATATATGCTCAATCACCAACAATCTCCTCTACAAAGTCAAAGAAGATTGTAATTGGGTTGGTAAGCATGTGCTAGTGCCTACGCCCGAGGAATTGATCACTACCCACATGGAGGGTTTTCTAAGTGTTTACACTTATCCCTTCACGTTGGGCCCTCTAGACCCGGTCATCATTGCCTTCTGTAAGAGGTAAGAGGTGACCCTCGGTCAAATTCATTCTTTTTTTTGAAGGATAGTAATTGTCCTTCGTTTCTTCGTGAGCAAAATCGAGAAGTGTCCCTTCACCATCGACTTTCATGCGTCTGTATAGTCCCGACTCTATCGAGGGGGATTAATAAAGCTTGCCAGTCGAGCCTCTAATGCCCCATTATCGAGCATAGACGAGGATCGAGACCGAGGTTGGTTGGGCTAATTCGTTCGAATGAAAACCTCGGATTTGATCCCGGCCGAGGATATGCCATTTCCCGAGAAATGGATCATGAAACGTAAGTATAACTTTGCCTTTAAAATTTTGTTTATTGCTTTTCCTTTTCCCTTCCTTCTTATCGATGTTTTCATGGTGCAGCTATTGCTCGAATGCCGGATGCAGTTCTTCGACTCAAGGAGGGGGTCGATGGCATCATGTCACAGAAGCCATATTCCGAGCGTGCGTGGCGCGAACTTTCAAAGGGCCGGTGGGAGGCCCGTTCTCACGGTAAGATCCTAATATCATTTTCGAGCTTACTCATTTCATTTTCTTTATAGGTCTTGGGAAGGATGTTGCAATAAGGCCCCAGTGCGGAGATGAAGACATCCTTTCCCAATCACCAGCTCTGAAGCAGGATAAAGAGAAGAAAAGAAAAGGGGCCCCGAGTTCCCCGAACCCGGAGAAGCAGAAACCAAAAATGAGGCTGGTGCACAAACCCATGGAAAGCACTAGTGCCCTCCCATCGGACATAGTCCATCGACTGAGGATGAGTCCGAAGAAGAAGAAGAAGAAAATTTCAAGCTGGTGGCTTGTGTGCGAGGCAACATTGCATTGCCTCAAGCCAGGGAGGCCACTGAGGGGGCAGTGGCAGAGGCCTCCGAACCGGAGAGGCGCGAGGTCGTTTTTCCCCTAGCTGGGGAGGTCGACAAGGAGATCACGGCCGGTACTCCTCGAGCATAAGGAAGTGCTCTGGAGGATGCATTCGGGGTGATAGATCTCTCCGGGTTGCCTTTATTTACCGACACCGTGATCAACGAGGCCCATACGCTGAAAGAACGTTCACACGAGGGGCCTCAATGGGCGGAAGATTCTTACAATAACTTCTTCGACGACATAAATTCTACTGCCTCGGAGGATGTCACCGGGCTAGGTGACTTACTGGTACCAAAGAAGATACCATCTTCGGGAGCCAGTGGTTCTTCTTCAAGTCCGAGATTAGTGGACCGATTCCCAGCTTCAAGTGCAGACCCTGACCGGAAAAGTCAATTATTATATCTATCCCAGAGGATGCCCGAGTTCTCTCCGCCCCTGTGGGGATTGCCAGTTATCTTTGGTGCTTGGTGACTGAAGAAGACCAATCCAAGATGGACGAGGTGGAAGCGCCCTACCTGTTCAACGAAGCTCAACAGGCGTTAAATCGGGTAATTTTGAATGCCTCTTTATTATGTACTTAGATTTAAGTTGCAAATAATCGTAACATTTCTCTCTGTGCTTGTAGGCCTCGGTGTTTCGCTATGAAACCTTTCTCCGAATTCGGGAGGAGTTAACCCAATACGAGGCCGAGACTTGGGAGCTTACTAAGAAGAGGGACGCTTACAATCTTCTTAGTGAGAAACTCCAGGTTGAGCTAGAAGCGGCTCGGAAGGACCATGCCAACTAGGTCGAGCAGGTAAGACGAGCACTTGAAGATAGTGAAGTTGATTCGGATATAGTAGCTAACGACCCGAACCTGCAGGTTCAAAAGAGACTTGATCTGATCGGGCAACTTCAGGTGGAGGTGGATACGGTGAAGGTGAGGCCGGAGCATAGAAGAAAAACATGGACCTCCTAGCCTTGGAAAAGAAGACTACCGAGGCACAACTGGTGTCGATTGAGGTCCAGCTCCGGCCTGCAGAGGAAAAGGCCTTGACCCAGGCCAAAACAATCGAGGAGATCCGGTCTCAGTTGAGCTTGGCGGTTTCCAACCAAGAAAGCTGGCCAAGGAACTTGAGGTGGCTGGATCAGAGATCGTTGTGGTCAAGGCCAAAGCTGATGAGAAGGTGGCCCAGCATAAGGCCGATGCCGAGCCAGCTCACGATTAAGTGAAGCAGTTGGTGGAGCACATGAAGTGGAAATCCCGAAGGGAGGCCCTCAAAGGAGTTCAAGCTCAGGGCTTCGATCTGCTGGCTGAGTCGAGAATGCCAAGATATCTGAGGCCAAGTCTAGGAAGCTGGCTTATCCCCGAGGAGGAGGATTCTGAGGGGTCTGAAGACTCGGATGAGCCCAAAGGTGGTGAAGAACCCGAAGGAGACGACGCGGCCCCCGGTGAAGA
This sequence comes from Nicotiana attenuata, assembly GCF_001879085.1. Classification (NCBI taxonomy): domain Eukaryota; kingdom Viridiplantae; phylum Streptophyta; class Magnoliopsida; order Solanales; family Solanaceae; genus Nicotiana; species Nicotiana attenuata. Next base: position 18,208,173 of record NC_031999.1, read on the forward strand.
TTAGCCACTTAGGATCTTTTTAGACATTTTGTCTTTTGTTTTTTGAGGCCGTTTTGGCCGTTGTAGATTTCTGTATCGGGGCCACTTGGCCCTTGTGAAAAGATTTTTGGATAAATATGTATAAGGCTTTCTTTCCCTTTCAGCTTTCAAATTTTTCCTTTGCTTTATTATTTATGTTTACAAAGATTGAAATGGCTTAGCATGAAATAATTTAGGTTATGTTCGAAGGTTCAAACAAACCCCGTCTTTACGTTATTCTGTTTTAAGGCGTCTTGGGGGTTCGGTGTTACCGGAAAATTTCTCTCAAAGTAAGTAATTCGGATTATAGTTTGCCGAGGGTAGCCTTTAGAACCGGTTATGAAAAATTTCTTTTTTGAAGGCCTAGTTTTTGTTACGGGTTTCGAACGTCTCTGAGCCGTGTTAATATGGCCGTAGCATTTTAGTTCGGGAGTCGCCCAGTGGACTTGCTTTTCCGAGTTATCCGGGCTTGCCCAAGATAAAAGTCCCCGAGCGGAGGTGGTCATGGACTTTAAAATTTGGGGGTTGCCTAATAGGTCTTACGCCCCCGAGGTCTAGTAGCTTGGGCCATCCGAGTTTGTTTTCGGACGACAGTCCCCGAGTGAGAGAGTGATCATTATAACTCCAGTTATAAGCGGCCCTTGGGCTCGTTACCTTTAGGGGATTAGAAGTAGGAAATTCTTTGAAGGAATGTAAAGAAGAATTTTTAAAATATAAGATGATTGCAAGGAAGAGATTTCTCTTTATTCTTGTGCATAATAGTAACATATGTATACATGCTTTGTGTCAGGGTTCGAGCAGCCTATGCAGGCACGGTTTGTTTGACCGTTTGGCCCTTACAATAAATCCTACCGATCGATACCCTTCAGCTGCAAAGTTTCTTTCCTTGCTAAAGTCGATATCCAAGGGTAATGCCCCTCAGTATTCGAGGTTGATTGTGTGGAGCCTCATATACTGTTAAAGAGACGTTCGACACCGATTCGTGATCGGTCTTTGATTCTAAGTTAGCACGATCCACTGTTTCCTCATTAAAAACCTTGCCGGAAAACCAATTTGGGACAAAACCGGTTCAAGGGAAAAAGAGTGCAACGCGTGCTTTCAGACCTAAAAACTTCGTATTGCTTCTTGTCGATCACCTGTAAGCGTTAGTCCGAAATATAACTAAAAGAAAATGAATGGGGTCGTACCTTAGCAGTAAAATCATTTTAGGTGAGTTACATTCCAATTGCTCGGTAATTGTTCATCGTTCATCGTTCTGAGCTTGTAGGATCCCTTTCCGGTGATTTCTATGATATGATACGACCCTTCCTAGTTCGGCCCCAACTTTCCCTCGTTCGGGTTTTGGGTGTTAAATATGACCTTCCTTAGTACTAAGTCCCCAACATTGAAGTATCGAAGGTTGGACCTTCGATTGTAATACCTCTCGATCCGCTATTTTTGGGTGGCCAACCGGACCAGTGCGGCTTCGCGCCTTTCGTCTAATAGCTCCAGGCTTGTACTCATGGCCTCGTCATTCGATTCCTTTGTTACATATCAGAATTTGACACTTGGTTCACCGACTTCGACTAGTATTAGAGCTTTGCCACCGTAAACCAGTGAGAAGGGGTGGCCCCGGTACTGGACTTTGAGGTCGTGCGGTATGCCCATAGGACTTCGGGTATGATTTCCTTCCATTTTCCTTTGGCGTCGGTTGACCTTTTTTTGAGGTTTTGGAGTATGGTTTTGTTGGTCGATTCGGCTTGTTCATTCCCACTAGGGTGATAAGGTGTTGATAAGATTCTTTTGATCTTATCATCTTCGAGAAACTCTGTCACTTACTGCCGATAAATTGTTTCCTGTTGTCACATAAGATTTCGGATGGCATTCCGAACCGACATATGATGTGGTCCCAAATGAAGTCGATGACTTCCTTCTCCCTGACCTTCTCGTATGCCTGTGCTTCAACCCTCTTAGAAAAATAGTCAGTCATAAATAAGATAATAATTGAATTTATACGCGGTTTTAAGGATACGTGATATAACTTGACACAAATTGAGAAAAAAAATAAATATTGAAATCAATGACAGAAAAGTGAATCCAAACCATACAAGTTGAATAGTTTTAGTGTTTACCTCGAAAAATGTGAGTAACAATTAAAGATAATTTGTGGTTTTAAAGATGCAGATATATTCTAATACTAGTGATTATATGAGTAATATTGAGCTTAAGTAAGACGAGATAATGAACCAAATCAATGTTATCAGAACAGTAGGGTCCTCGAGCTCGTTTATCAGGGACCTCGAGGTCAGCTAAGACCAATAAAGTATGAACAATAAAGTAAAGACAATAAAGCTGAAGAATAATTGCCGAGCATGTTAAACAAGAGAAGAATAAGAATGTTCTATTGCAGTGAATGATCTGGTCTCTTTACAATTTGGGGTCCCCTTTATATAGGAGGGGAAAACCCCAAAATAGTACATTGCTCATAAAGGTAAAGAATTCTATTGGTACAGGTGTATAACGACCTAGTACGGACCTGTACAATTTCGTACAACCCTTATCATATAATTAATGCCCAGGTCCACGTGTCCTTGAGAAATTCCCGCTCCTTCTTGATTGACTTCGAGATTGCGACGCCCTCGATGCAAGTTGTGCGAGGCCCTCGATCAACTTCCTCGAGGTGGGTTTTCCTTAGCCGAATCTGATCTCCACTTCAAGTCTCCCGGACTCGGACCCATAGCTCGATTTAAGACTTCAAAATCACGCTCCCTCGATTTTGACCGTATACAGATAGTCCCTGCGCTTCTTAGAATGGAATGATATGAAACGATTTCTACCGCATTTCCCCGAGTAAACACTACGTCCCTGTTTACTCGCATTCCTTATCTTACAACAATGGACAAAACTTCCAAGACGGTCCTTAAAAAAGATAAAGCATCATCTTCCTCCGCCTCTCGGCCGGCCAAACCGGTGGTGCCCTTTGCAAGTTTTTCTCCCTTTGTCTACCTTTTCTACTGACGCATCTTTATGTTACGTATAGGCCGTTGCAAAGTTCAAAGCCGAGCTGAACCAATGTGAGGTCGAGCTCAAGAGAGTCCCGGGCGAAGAGAAGGCCTTGAGGCTCCTTTGTAGCCGGAAGGAAGAGGAGCTTAAGGATCTCCGAACTGCATTGGCCAAAGCTCAAAAAAGCGAGTCCGAGCTAGATGAGCAGGTAACTTTGATTTTATCAAAGTTCGGCATTCTTGGCCCTGCTTCGGAGGCTAATACTTCAATGTATCAGCTGCAGCAAAAGCTAAACATGATTGGGCAGCTCCGGGGCAAGGTGGATCAAGTTCGGGCTGACTGCCATTAGTGGAAGGAAAACATGGACCGACTTGTCGGTGAAAAGGAAGATGTCAAGGCTCAGCTGACCTCGGCTGAAGCTCAGCTCCACGGTGCTGAGGCGAAAGGCTTGGCTCAGGCCAGGGAAATTGATGTTATAAACATCAATACCACACAAGAGGGGGGGGGGGGTGATTTGTGTGGTACCTAATTTACGCGTTAGAAGAACCTGGTTCTTCTAAGTTTTCTAACTGCAGCAGTTTGCGGAATAATAAATACTGAAAGTAAAGTGCACAGAGATTTTTACGTGGAAAACACCTGGCTCAAAAGGTGAAAAAACCACGACCTACTACTCAGTAGGATTTTCCCAAACTCCACTAAAATCACTGAGCCAAAAACTGCATTTACAAAACTCTTTGTAAACCTAAGGATTAACTCTAATCCCAGTGTAGCACACAGCCTCAACTGTTGCGACACTTTCAAGTTAACTCTAACTTGAATACTCAGAGTACCTAATACAATTGCTTCTAAGAAAGCTGAAAGGTACAATATGAAAACCTACTACAATTGAACTAGACTTAGAATAAACACAATGATGAAACTGGTTCTTCTATTTTAGTTCATGTAGCTTCAGACGTGCACACTTGTATCTCACATATGTTGCTTGCAAATCAGACTTGATCTTTTTGCTCTCAAATATGCTTAACTTCTGCTTATGTGCATTTTTTGTAAAAGAGAACAACTTGGTTATTTAATGGATTAGCAGTTAGAGTTTGATCGAGACTCCAATGCTTATCCGTAGTCGATTTGAGTCCTTAACCAATACAAACTCCCATCCTTATCCTAGCTTAGGATTGTGTTCTCTTATCATAAGGAGACTGTCCTTCTTAGAACTCAATGCAACCTTTTCGATTCCATTCAGAAGATATTTGCTGCGTAATCTTCAATACATATCTTCCTCACGTGCCTTCCATGTGCAATGGTTATGACTAACTGTGTCTCTCAAGATGGACCAGGTCCTTCCCTGAGTTCATTTGTCAATCTTCAAAACTTCAACTGAACTTGGGCCAACAGAAATCGAGGGGCTGGGGGCCGAACTGGCTAAAGTCCGGACTGAAGCTGCACATGCTAAGGCTGAAGCTGCACAAGCTAAGGCTGAAGCTGAGAAGATGAAGGTTGTGGCCGATAAATCCATTGCTATATACAAGAGAGAACCCGCAGCCGTTCAAGCTGAGTTGCGGGAGGCCTCCATCCGGGCAAGACGGAGCAATGAATTGGTTAATGTCAAGCTCAGAGGGAGACTCTCGAGGAAGTTCGTGCTCAAGGGTTTGACCTTGCCGAGGAGATAGCCGAAGCACAAGCACGGGAAACCAATGCTAGGTTTCTTGTCTCCTCTAATGATGAAGACGCGGTTAGCGGCTCCGGGGATGGGGAAAGTGAAGAAGATGCTCCTGAAGGGGAAGAAGCTCCAGAAGATAAAGCCATTGGAGATGCAGACGGCACTCCTAGGGACGAGGCCCCGAAAATAGATTAGGTTTCTATTTTTTTATAAGGGCCCCTCGTTGTAATATGCTTTGTAAATTTCTCGGATGAATATAAAGTAGCTTTTTGCTCTGTTCTTGATTTGTGTTAACTTTTCATTTTGTCTCCGTTCACGAAAAATTCCGACGATTCACACATTAAGTTCGAGTATTGGTTTAGACTCGTGATAAGCCCTTAGGCTTTTATTGCCCAAGATTGTACCCTTAGGGTTTAAGATGATCCCTGAGCCAAACTTAAAGTCGAATTTATGCGAGCTCGGGGCCTTAGTGTCCGAGTTAAACGAGAACGGGGTCTCAGACTCCTATCGATCTTTGACCCTATAGTATATCGGCCCTTAGGCTCTTTTTTACAATTGGCCCTTAGGCTCTTTTAGGTTGGCCCTTAGGCTCTTTGAGGGTGGCCCTTAGGCTCTTTAATGGTGGCCCTTAGGCTCATTAAGGATGGCCTTTAGTCTCTTTTAATTGGACCTTTTCGGCCTTTAAAAATGGCTATATAGTTTTTCCCTCATTTCGGCTAAAGACTTGGTAAAATTTTAGTTGTGCCTTAGCATGTGTTTTTGTACCTGTTAGGTTTTTCGAAGGCTCGACATATCGGAACCTTATTAGTCATGGACATGATCGAATGCCTCTTAAGGGTTCTCCGAAGGCTGATGTTATCGAAGCCTTTTGGATTGTTCGAGGGCTGATTTATCGAAACCCTTAGATTTTTCGGGGGCCGAATCTATCGAGGCCCCTTATATTTTGCTTTTGCCGAGGGTAGCCTAATTTTACCGATTTTTACAAATTGTTTGAAGGCCTTTCACTTATCGCGGTAGTCGGATGTCTCCGAGCCGCATTATCTGGCCGTAGCCTTTATATGACCGTAGTCTTTAGTATGGCTATAGCCTTCGGGTCTGTCGCTTCGACTAGTTTCCCAATAACTTTCCAACCTTGTTCGAAAAATTAGTCCCCGAGTGAGTTGGCCTTGGCCTTCTTTTCGAGGGGGTGCCTCAATGAGGTCTTATGATGCCTCTTTAAGGTCTTATATTGGCTGTCAATGATAGTCTCTGGGTATTTCGGGGAGCTTTGGCCCTTGAGCCGCTTCCCGTAGGATTGTAAGTGTAGAGCTTGTGTGAGGTACAAAGTATTTTCATATAACCAAAATGCTTCTTCAAATAGTTAATACATGCGTACATGTTTTGCTATCGAGGCTTGATTATTCCATATGGACATGGTTCATTTGACCGTTTGGCCCATTACAAAGTTCTCCTGCCGAGGCCCTCTTGGGCTCGAAATATCTTTCTCAAAGCTATAACCTCCGAGGGTGATGCCCCCCTAGTATTCGAGGTTGATTAAAAAGAAGCCTTGAATACTTCTTGAGTGACCCTTAGGTAGCATATAGGTGTTGCCTCGTTAAAAACCTTGCCGGTAAAACCCATTTGGGATAAAACTCGATCCAAGGGAAAAAGAGTACAACGCATGATTTCAAACCCAGGGTCTTCGGGCTCAGCAGTAATATCGCTTGAGCACTGATATGTTCCAATTATTTGGTAGCTGCTCGCCTTCCATTGTGCTGAGTTTGTAGGATCCTTTCCCTATGACTCCGAGGACACGGTATGGTCCTTCCCAATTGGGACCTAGCTTCCCTTCATTTGGGTCTCGAGTGTTAAGAGTGACTTTCCTTAGAGCTAAGTCCCCGACTCTGAAATGTTAAAGGTTCGTCCTTCTGTTGTAATACCTCTCGATCCTTTGTTTTTGCGCGGCCATTCGAATTAATGCGGTCTCCCGCTTTTCGTCCAGCAGCTCGAGAGAAGTGTTCATCGCTTCGTGATTTGAGTCTTCAGTGGCATGTTGAAACCTGGAGCTAGGCTCACCAACTTCGACTGGAATCAAAGCTTCGGTCCCATATACCAAAGAAAACGGGGTCTCCCCCGTGCTTGACTTCGCTATTATCCGATATGCCCATAGTACCTCGGGCAACACTTCTCTCCATTTCCCCTTTGCATCATCTAACCTTTTCTTCAAGTTTCGAATATGGTTTTGTTGGTAGACTCGGCCTGACCATTTGTACTTGGGTGGTAAGGTGTTAATAAGATCCTTTTGATTTTATGGTCCTCGAGGAACTTTGTGACTTTGCTGCCGATGAACTGCTTCCCATTGTCACACGTTATTTCGGCGGGTATCCCGAACCGACATATGATATGATCCCATATGAAATCGATGACCTCTTTTTCTCTAACCTTCTCAAAGGCCTGCGCTTCAACCCATTTTGAGAAGTAGTTAGTCATAAACAAAATGAATCTGGCTTCACCTGGCGCCGTTGGAAGGGGACCGACGATGTACATCCCCCATTTCATGAATGGCCATGGGGATAGGATCGAGTGGAGTTGTTCGCCGGGTTGATGAATTATTGGTGCAAATCTCTTGCACTTATCACACTTCCGAACGAACTCCTTGGTATCTTTTTCCATGCTATCCCAATAATATCCTGCTCTGATCACCTTGCGAACCAGTGAGTCTGAACCAGAATGGTTCCCACAGGAGCCCTCGTGGATTTCCCGTAGTACATAGTCTGTATCCCCGGGTCCCAAGCACACTGGTAGTGGTCCATCGAAGGTTCTTCTGGACAATGTTCCATTTTCATCAAGCGAGAATCGAGCTGCTTTGGCTCGTAGTGTTCTTGATTCCTTTGGGTCCTCGGGGAGCTTCCCATGCTTTAAGTAATCGATGTACTTATTCCTCCAATCCCATGTCAGGCTTGTTGAGTTAATCTCTGCATGGCCTTCTTCGATCACTGACTTCGATAGCTGGATGACAGCCCCCTGGACGATATCATCTTCTTAGACTGATGATCCCAAGTTTGCTAGTGCGTCGGCCTCGCTATTCTGTTCTCAAGGTATGTGGTCCAGTGTCCATTCCTTGAAGCGGTGCAGCGTCATTTGAAGTTTGTCCAAGTACCTTTGCATTCGATCGTCTCGAACCTTGAAGCTTTCGTTTACATGGTTTACCACCAAAAGGGAATCACACTTTGCCTCGATGACCTCTGCTCCAAGGCCCCTGGCTAGTTCAAGACCTACAATCATAGCTTCATACTCGGCTTCATTGTTAGTCAATTTAGAAGTTTTGATAGATTGTCTAATAACACTGCCCGTAGGCGGTTTCAAAATGATGCTGAGCCCGGACCCTTTCACATTCGAGGCACCGTCTGTGAGGAGGGTCCACACCCCTATCGATGTATCCGTTTTTAGCAAGAGTTCCTTTTCTACTTCGGGTACGAGGGCAGGCGTGAAGTCGGCCACGAAGTCTACCAAAATCTGAGACTTGATGGCCGTTCGAGGCTAATATTCGATATCATATCCTCCAAGTTTGATGGCCTACTTAGCCAACTTGCCCGATGATTTGGGCTTATGCAAGATATTTCGAAGCGGATATGTGGTCAGTACACATATACGATGGCATTGAAAATATGGTTTTAATTTCCTAGATGCGCTTATTAATGCAAGAGCTAATTTTTCCAAATGTGGGTACCTGGTTTCAGCATCTCCTAAGGCCTGACTCACATAATAGATGGGAAGTTGCGTACCTTGATCTTCTCAAACCAACAAGCCACTTATTGCTACCTCTGATACGGACAGATACAAGTAGAGTGTTTCGTCCTCTTTTGGAGTATGGAGCAGGGGTGGGCTTGAGAGGTATCGTTTTAATTCCTCCAAGGCTTGATGAAATTCCAGGGTCCATGCGATGTTTTTCTTCTTTTTGAGTAGGGAAAAGAAATGATGGCTCCGATCTGATGACCTCGAGATGAATCGACCTAGGGAAGCTATTCGTCCGGTCAGTCGTTGCACGACATACACATTGTTTACCATGGTGATTTCCTCGATGGATTTGATTTTATCGGGGTTGATCGTGATACTTCTGTTCGACACCATGAAGCCCAAGAACTTGCCCGAGCCGACTCCAAAAGCGCATTTCTCGGGGTTGAGCTTCGTGTTGTATTTTCTGAGGATGTCAAATGTCACCTGCAAATGGGTCAAATGGTCTTCTGCGCGCAGGGACTTAACTAGCATATCATCATCATAAACTTCCATGGATTTGCCTATTTGATGTTCGAACATCTTATTAACTAAACGTTGATATGTGGCTCCTGCATTTTTTAGCCCGAAGGGCATTACATTATAACAATACGTTCCATACTTGGTAATGAATGAAGTTTTCTCCCGATCTTTCGGGTTCATTTGAATTTGGTTGTACCCGGAGTAGGCGTCGAGAAAAGTAAGGATCTCGTGGCCGGCCGTAGCATCGATCAGGCGATCGATGTTGGGCAATGGGAAAATCTTTAGGGCATGCTTTGTTCAAATCTTTGTAATCTACACAAATTTTAAGTTTATTCCCCTTTTTAGGGACTACCACTACGTTAGCTAGCCATTCAGGATATTTTACTTCCCTGATGGATCCTATTTTGAGAAGTTTGGTTACCTCTTCCTTGATGAATGCATGCTTTACCTCAGACTGAGGTCTCCTCTTTTGCTTCACCGGTTTAAATCTGGGATCGACACTTAGTCAATGGGTAGTTATGTCCGATGGAATCCCTGTCATATCTAAATGGTACCAAGCAAAGCAATCATATCACCAATGAGATATTGAATGAGTTTTTTTCTTGAGTTTGGGGGTTAACCCCATCCCCAGGTATACCTTTTGTTCCAGAAGATGCTCGATTAATATGACCTGTTTGAGTTCTTCGACCGTGGATTTCGTTGCATCTGATTCCTCGGGGGAAACTAAAGTTCGAGGAGTGAGGAAATCTTCTTCTTCGTCCCTAGCCACCTGTTCATCGGACATTTGTCCCTCGGGATCAACCGAGGTGCACGAGCTGTAATTGCTATTTGGCCGCCTGTTTGTCCTTCGACCTTTCCGATAATGACGTTGATACCGATGTCAAGTCGTGCACTGCAAACATCTCCTTAGTTGCACGATGTTCTCCATATACCGTTTTCACGCCATCCTTCGTTGGGAACTTCATCATTTGGTGGAGGGTCGAAGGCACTGCCCTCATGCTATGGATCCATGGCCTTCGGAGCAAAGCATTATATCTCATGTCGCCTTTTGGTGTCTTGTATGGTTCTCGGCCACGTTGACTTTGAGGATGATTTCTCCTTTCGTCGTTTCGCTTGCCATGTTAAAGCCATTCAAGACCCGAGATGCCGGTATGATTTGATCGAGCAGTCCGAGCTGCCCCATGACCCTGGACCTGATTATTTGCCGAGCTACCTGGATCCACGAGAACATGCTTAACTTGAACTTTATTTAAAAGGATAGAAATTACCAGTGCATCGTTGTGAGGTTGAGATAAAGCCTCGATGTCTTCCTCACTGAATGTGAGGATGTCCTCGGGCAAGTAATCCCGAGTCCGTTTTCCCCTTGTGATGGATATTTTGGTGCTTTTGAGTATTGGTTCCTGTGGGACGTCGGCTCCACCGATGATCACGTGAATGACACGCTGAGGTTCTTCAGGTTCGTTCTTTTTGTCTGCATTCCTTTCCCTGAAATGATACTTAGCCCGATCATTTAGGAATTCTCGAAGGTGGACCTCATTGAGTAACCTAGCTACTTCCTCCCTTAGATGCCTGCAATCCTCCGTTCTATGGTCATGTGTGCCATGGTACTTGCACGTCAAGTTCGGGTTCCTTTGGGAGGGATCGGTATGTATTGGCCTGGGCCACTTAGTATCTTTGATTCTCCCAATGGCCGAGACGATTCCTGATGCATCTATGCTGAAATTGTACTCTGATTATCGGGGGGCTTCGACGGGGTAGACGTGCTTATCGAACCCGTTTCTGCTCATGAGTCCCCGAGACCCTTGATCTTGGTCATTTGTTCGATCGCACCGAGAGGCATTGCGGCTCGGACCGTTGTTTCTTCGATCATATGGTTGATACCGTTCTTTGCTGAAACTCGATCCCCGGTCTGTGTCCCTCGGGGGCTTGATTGCGAACCTGTTAGGATGAACCGAGCCCGATGGGGCTCCCAACTAGTCGTCCTTGACCCTAATTTTTGACTGATAGCGATTGTGCACATCCGACCACGTCACGGCTGGATATTCAATCAAGTTTTGCTTTAGCTACCGAGATGCAATTGAGCTTCTTTCATTCAAACCTTGCGTAAAGGCCTGAACCGCCCAGTTATCGGAGACCGACGGCAATTCCATTCTTTCCATCTGAAAATGGGACACAAACTCCCTCAGCATCTGGTCGTCCCTTTGTTTTATTTTGAAGACATCTGATTTTCTTGTGGCCGCCTTTATGGCCTGTGCTTTTATGAAGGCATCCGCCAACATAGCAAATGAGTCAATGGAGTTAGGAGCTATGCTGTGATCATAGCTCCCTTGGTAGTGTTTCCCCAAATATTTTCAACAATACTGACTCGATTTCATCATCATTCAAGTCGTTTCCTTTGATTCCACAAGTGTATGAAGTAATGTGTTCATTAGGGTCAGTTGTTTCGTTATATTCCGGTATATCAGGCATGCGAAACTTCTTGGGAATGGGCATTGGAGCCACACTTGGGGGGAAAGGATTTTGTATGAACTATTTTGAATCCAGTCCTTTCAAAATTGGAGGTGCTACTGGTATCTGGTTGAATCTCGAGTTGTATGTCTCCACCTTTTTGTCATCATTTTCTTCAATTTTGCTTTTGTCCGGACTCGATCCTTTTAGCCAGCTCTTCGAGCATTTTCATAATAGCAGGATCAGCCCCCGAGCCACTTTCATCGGGACTTTCTAACACTGGTTCATGCCGTGTGTTTACTGGTCCGGCGGTGGTAGGAGTTCTGTTCTGACTTTGGAGTTGAGCGATGGCGACTTGCTGAGCTCGTAACATCTCGAATATCACTTGGAGGCTGACTCGTCCTTCTTCCAGTCCTCGAGTTTCCTGGCCTCCAGCTCGGGCTTCCCCATGTGCATTCCTTACGGGGTCTTCGCCTGCGTCCGTGTTTAAAGCGTTGTGTGAACTGATATCAACTGGCTCTATGTTTGGCATTCCCTCAGGGTTTATGGGTGGTACACCAAGCCCTATACGCTGTTTTCACCGAGTTCCTCACTATCATAAGCGGGTGCATTTTGCGTGCTAGACATGATTAAGCCTGAAATCAAAGAATCTTTGACAAGAAAAGTGTGAAGAATAACGTGTGTTATCAGAAAACTAGCACTAAAATAATCACTATTATCTTTAGCCCCACGGTGGACGCCAAACTGTTTACCTCGAAAAATGTGAGTAACAATTAAAGATAATTTGTGGTTTTAAAGATACGTGATATATTCTAAAACTAGTGATTATATGAGTAATATTGAGCTTAAGTAAGAAGAGATAATGAACCAAATCAATGTTATCAGAACAGTAGGGGCCTCGAGCTCATCTATCCAGGGACCTCGAGGTCAGCTAAGACCAATAAAGTATGAACAATAAAGTAAAGACGATAAAGCTGAAGAATAATTGCTGAGCACGTTAAACAAGAAAAGAATAAGAATGTTCTATTGCAGTGAATGATCTGATCTCTTTACAATTTGATTGGGTCCCCTTTATATAGGATGGGAAAACCCCAAAATAGTACATTGCTCATAAAGGTAACGAATTCTATTGGTACAGGTGTATAACGGCCTAGTACGGACCTGTACCATTTCGTACAGCCCTTATCCTATAAAATTTCCGCTCTTTCTTGATTGACTTCGAGATTGCGACGCCCTCGATGCAAGTCGTACCAGGCCATCGATCAGCTTCCTCGAGGTGGGTGTTCCTTAGCCGGATCTGATCTCCACTTCGAGTCTCCCGGACTCGGACCCATAGCTCGATTTAAGATTTCAAAATCATGCTCTCTCGATTTTGACCGTATACAGTTCGCCTTGAAAGTTGGTCACCCTCGAGTCAAAAAGTGCCTCAATCGATGTCAGAACAGAATAACAAGATAATAAAAACCAGAAATAATAGTGTATTGCTTTTGAATGCGTGTTACAATATGTATTACAAGGAATCAGACCCCCTTTATATAATAAGGGAGTCCTACTTCGGGTACAATCCTATAAAATGTAAGGAATCTCATGATTTTCTAATTAATCGACTTCTCATTGATACGTGTCGAGATTACCACCTTGATATCCAATCGCTTACGGATATTTCGGCTTTCCGTTACTTGGTAGGATAATGTTTCCTCGAGCTTAATCGGATTCGGGGTCGGTCCTGGAAGCAGTCATGGGCTCGATGATCTTTGACGACGTATGTTCTGAATTCGTACCTTGGTTTGATGGAACCCGGGTGTCACGACCCAAACCGATGGGCCGCGACGGGCACCCGGTACCTTACTCAATCGAGTACCAACATAGCGTATCTTTCTTATTACATTATCATATACGCGTGACATACGGGCCTAATAGGCCAACGTAATTATTTATAAATCAAGACATAGGCCGACAAGGCCGTACAATCTTTACCATACACGACATATGTCTACAAGCCTCTAAGAGTACATAAATATCATAAAGGTCGGGACAGAGTCCCGCCATACCAAACAATACACGTCTAAATCATACTAACCAAACGAGCAACTCCGAAGCAAATGGAGCGCACCAACATCTTCCGCTGAGCTGATAGCCTACTTGGAGGGCTCTCGACCTGTCTATCGGGACCTGCGGGCATGAAACGCAACATCCCTAGGCAAAAGGGACGTCAGTACAAATAAAGTACCGAGTATGTAAGGCAGGAAAGCATAAACAAGAACAGTAATGTAAATAAAGATAGAGGAGATACAACCTGTAACATCTGAGTGCCTCTGGGGGCTACTGACATGAAATGCATAATACATATATATACATAAACTTTTAAAAACATACGCCTCTGTGGGCATCATCATCATCATATCGTACCCGGCCTCAAAGAGGACTCGGTAAAAACATACCCGGCCATCATAAGGCTCGGTAGAATCATACCCGGCCACGTGGAGCTCGGTAAACCCAACTGATCAGTGGTTGCACAATAGGTGACATACCCGGCCGACTATAGCGCGGCTCGGTAGAGTAAAATAGATACTATATATAATGCATGCTAGACTCATGGAATCACGTTCTAAACCTTTTGGAGTGACTTAAGAACATTATGGACATCCATACCCTTAATATGAACCTCAGTAGGATTCAAGGATCATACACAGTTGCTTAGAATAATTTTTATAAGGAAAGAACAACATGGACAACCTTAGTTGCTAGGAGTAGATCCGTTATGAAATAGCGTATTCATTTTACTTTAGATCATGCCCAAAAGAAAGAAGGAAGTGCCTTAACATACCTGGAGTAGGGAAAACTCCGTATAGTATTCTTGGCGAAAATTGCACCCGCTCCTAACGTATTTGAATTGAGAAGGAACGTTTTTGAACAAATAAAGAATTGCTCCTGCTCCTAGCGTTTCTGTACTAAGAATTAACGTTTTTGAACTTTTGAAAGAATTCATATAACACTGTCTCATATATAAGACTTATATAAGAAACATTTGTAGGAGTTACCTTATTCTTTTCTCACCAGTTCTTCAATTAGAGGAAGATGAAGTTAAGCAAGTGATATTTCATGGCCTCTCTATAGCATTTAGTAGTTAGCAGTAATCCCAAAATCTTTATCGATATTTTCCTTGCAAGACAAATGAGTCTCCCTTTCCTCTAAAATTGTACTTCACCGAGTATGTGGGAAAATGGGTCTTAGGTTTATATTTAATTTTAATCATTTCTTAAATAAAGCTTGCTTGAATTTGAAATTTGCTTGTGCTTCAAATGGACGTCCTTGGCTTCAATGGAACGTCCTTGGCATCTAAGCCAAAAGCAGACTCTGGATCTTTTTGAAGCCTTTTACAAGGCATTCCTATTAGTTGTTTACGGATAAGATTAAAGAAAATCTCATCAAGACTTAATATTAGTCATCTGGCAAAGTAGTATGCTTAATCATTTTCCAAACCTTGTGGCTTCTTGCCACGTGGGGGTGGGGTGAGATGATTAATTAATTTTTTATCCACTTATTAGTTAACCGGGTAATGTCCCGTTACCCGATGATTAACCAATTACCCCCATAATTTAAAAATTATCACAAATTACTTAAAATTCTATTTATTTTTAAAATACTTCATATATACTCTATATATTATACTACCGTGGTCATATGGTACCTTGCATAGTACTAGTTCATAATTATCGGGTATTATCGCTCGACCCGTATTTTATTCCAAATTGACAACTTTCAATCGAAACTCGTTTTCTTTAGTCCGTGTACCCTCTTATTCTTCATAGCACTTATTTATTGCTTGCTATAAATAGCGTAAGTACGTCAACGTCAAGATGATCCCATCCCCGAGTCTACATCGGTTAACTGAAAACAAAATTTTAACGTATAATACTTCAGGGTGCAACATCGTCGTAACTTAATACTGGGAAACGTGACATTACCATAATGTAATACTGCTGGGTGCAACACTGTCGTAACTTAATACTGCAAAGCATAATATTGACGTAATACTGCGGGGCGTAACACCGGGGTCAATCCTCAATCCATCACGCCTTAGTCCCGATTTATCACGTAATAGATTTATCCGATCTCGACCGTATACAATAAGATTTAAGTATTTTTTATATACATATTATATTTGTTGGTTTCTAAATAAATATGAATCATATATATGGTGATGCCCTCACATACTTGCGCGCATCCTTGTACGCACGAAATCTTCAGTTCACTCGCTACCATATGGACCAGCCGCTGTACTCTTATTCCTAACCTTGAGAGAGGGTGTAATCTAACAGCTAATCGACTCATCATCTCTAGCCGTAAGGATGTCTGAAAAATAGCAATGCATCAGAGGCTGAGCATACCTTCCTCTCAAGGACAAGAAATGTGGAGCTATTAATTCAAGTTGTTTTCCTTTCTCTAGTTCTTTTTTGGGTTCCCTTGAATAAAAAAGCAGTTTTAATAGTTCAATATTTCGATTTAGATATACTATATATATATATATATATATATATATATATATATATATATCCCAC